>NC_133617.1:328743508-329097883 GCF_048593235.1 Sminthopsis crassicaudata | reverse complement strand
ATACAGATGTGCTAATTAATGGTGGAAGTGATTTTCTTCTTGGAATTATGTAAGATGGAGTGATTATCTACACCTTTCTTAGTTTTGTTCCTGAAATCTTGTTATTGGGCAAAGAAAGTTAAAGACACAAACAAATGTCCAGTATATACCAGTATATTCATAATAGTACTCTTTATTAGTAAAGAATTAGAAGCAAAGTAGATAGTTCCATTGATTGAGGAATACATAAGTATGATATGTAAATGTAATGAAATATTCTTATCAGGAAGAAATAAGTATGAAGAATTCATAGAAATGAGAATTAATATGAATTGATTTAGTGAAATAAGCAGAAACACTAGATCAATATATATAATGATTAGAGCAATGTGAATGAAAATTCACTTTTTTTAAAAAAATGAAATTTTGAGCAATTGAAAAATTAATTATGGTTCTGGGGCATGGCCAATGAAAGACATTCTCCTTCATGGAACAGAAAGGTTTGGATAGTAGTTAAATTGTTTTCTTTGTCACAAAGGGAAGTTCAATCTAGGGAGAAATATGAAATGAGTGTAAAGATAAAAGAAAGCAATATTTTTTTTTAAATCAGCCAAATTAAGATCGAATTAAAGTCTTAAATTAAAAGTCCTTTTCTTATTCTCTATAATTGCATATTCCTTAATGTTCTTTGCTTTTGTGAGTTGTATTTTTGCTTTTTTTTTCATTATTTCCTGAAGTAAAATAAAGAGAACTTGGGTCAGACTATGCTTCTGAATAGGGCTTCCTTGTAGGTACATTGCATACACCCTAAGCCTGATTTATGACATGGTTATAAAGTAGGTTTATGTATCCAATTTGCTTGAGGCTAGCCTAGATGTTTTCACTGTTACTGGAATTAGATTCCTTGATATGTCACAATAAAGTGAAGTATCAAGACTTTCAGGGCTATAAATCTTCTATCATTGCTATTCATGTGAAAGAAAGATTTAGGGCTTTATTGTTTACATATTTAAGCTACTCTACCTATGGGAAATAATTTGGCTCCAGCAGTTCCTGTTAACAAATTTCATTCTGAAATATTTTTCCTCTGTATCAGTAGATAGGAAACCTGTAGCAAATCATGTCAACAAACATACCCATTATCCTTGTACTCTATTGACTTCTTAGTCATAGTTTCAGCGTCTTTAAGTAAAACAATCCTCATGGTATTTTAAAAATTAATTTTATAATTATAACATTTTTTTGACAGTACATATGCATGGGTAATTTTTTACAACATTATCCCTTGCACTCCCTTCTGTTTTGAATTTTTCCCTCCTTCCCTTCATTCCCTCCCCTAGATGGCAGGCATTCCCATACATATTAAATATGTTATAGTATATCCTAGATACAATATATGTGTGCAGAACCGAAATTTTTTGTTGTTGTTGCAGAGGAAGAATTGGATTCAGAAGGTAAAAATAACCTGGGAAGAAAAAAATGCAAAACAGTTTATACTCATTTCCCAGTCTTCCTTCTCTGGATGTAGCTGATTCTGTCCATCATTGATCAATTGGATCCCTCATAGTATTTTTTTTTTTTTTTTTTTGAGTTATGGTTCATTTATTTACTTGTTTACTTGGGAACGGGATGAGGATGGAGTGGGAAATCATTTCTTTGATTTTTTTTTCTTTTTTTTTTTAATTTAATTTTTATTTTATTTTATAATTATAACTTTTTTTTTTTTTGACAGCACATATGCATGGGTAATTTTTTATAACATTATCCCTTGCACTTACTTCTGTTCAGATTTTTTCCCTTCCTCCCCCAACCCCCTCCCCCAGATGGCAGGCAGTCTTATACATGTTAAATATATTACAATATATTCTAGATACAATATATGTGTGTAGAACCAAATTTCTTGTTGCACAGGAAGAATTGGATTCAGAAGGTAAAAATAGCAGTTTATACTCATTTCCCAGTGTTCCTTTTCTGGATGTAGCTGATTGTGTCCATCATTAATCAATTGGAATTGGATTAGCTCTTCTCTATGTTGAAGATATCCACTTCCATCAGCATACATCCTCGTACAGTATCATTGTTGAGTGTATAATGATCTTCTGGTTCTGCTCGTTTCACTTAGCATCAGTTGATGTAAGTCTCTCCAAGCCTCTCTGTATTTCTCCTGTTGGTCATTTCTTACAGAACAATAATATTCCATAACCTTCATATACCATAATTTACCCAACCATTCTCCAATTGATGGACATCCATTCATCTTCCAGCTTCTAGCCACTATAAAAAGGGCTGCCACAAACATTTTGGCACATACAGGTCCCTTTCTCTTCTTTAGTATTTCCTTGGGATATTAGCCCAGTAGTAGTATGGCTGGGTCAAAGGGTATGCACATTTTGATAACTTTTGGGACATAATTCCAGATTGCTCTCCAGAATGGTTGGATTCTTTCACAACTCCACCAACAATGCATCAGTGTCCCAGTTTTCCCACAGCCCCTCCAACATTCATCATTATTTGTTCCTGTCATCTTAGCCAATCTGACAGGTGTGTAATGATATCTCAGAGTTGTCTTAATTTGCATTTCTCTGATTAGTAGTGATTTGGAACACTCTTTCATATGAGTGGAAAAAGTTTTAATTTCATCATCTGAAAATTGTCTGTTCATATCCTTTGACCATTTATCAATTGGAGAATGGCTTGATTTCTTATAAATTAAAGTCAGTTCTCTGTATATTTTGGAGATGAGGCCTTTATCAGAACCTTTAACTGTAAAAATGTTTTCCCAATTTGTTACTTCCCTTCTAATCTTGTTTGCATTAGTTTTGTTTGTGCAGAAACTTTTTAATTTGATGTAATCAAAATTTTCTATTTTGTGATCAATAATGGTCTCTAGTTCTCCCTTGGACACAAACTCCTTCCTCCTCCACAAGTCTGAGAGGTAAACCATCCCATGTTCCTCCAATTTATTTATGATTTCGTTCTTTATGCCTAAATCTTGGACCCATTTTGATCTTATCTTAGTATGTGGTGTTAAATGTGGGTCCATCCCTCATAGTATTTTGATGTATTGTTTTAAACATATTTTAATTTATACAAATTATTATATTCTTTGTATAGGTAGCCCTATATGTTTCAGGACAAAATTTGGGGAGCATACATTTTGAACTGAACAGGAGGTAGAGTCATCTAATCCAAGCCTACATTTTATATTTGGGGAAACTGATAACATTTAAATGATATATTCCTCTGAACATCCCTAAACCATTCCACTTGTTCTTTGTCTGTCATCCTTACCTCTTCCCATTAAAAATATAGGCACCTGGAACTACTTTGGGCTTTGTTAAATTCCACGCCTTCACCTGACTTAAAACCCATTTTTAAGCCATACCTCTTCTATGCAGCACCTCTCTTCCTTTTCTGGCTCTTATGTTCCTATGTTACCTTCCATATTCAAATAAAATATTTTTTTAGAATGTAATTAGAATGTTAGAGTAGAATTCCAGTAGACTATAATGTTTTTTAAGGACAGCAGCTGTCATATTTATATCTGTATCCCCAGTACTTAACACAGTGTTTGATACATACTAATTACTTAATAAATATTCTGTCATCCATCATTTTTCATCTATCTATCCTATCTTTCTGTTAATTTATTTATATAATCTTCCAAAGTTGCAGAAATAGCAAAGAGTACACCCCAAATCTAGGCATCTGACTCTTGAACCAATGGTAGGCCCTCCCTTCATTTGCTTTTTTTCTCATTAAATCATCTTTTTTATGAACACTAAAGATTTCAGAGGCATGGGAGAAATTACACCTGGTTCTAACAGTCAAGCAACTTGAATTCTACTTCTTGCTCTTTTATTTACCCACTATCAGTCAGTCACTCAATAAGCATTTATTAAGAGCTTACCATATGTTAATCATTCTGTTAAACTTTAGGATTACAGAATTAGACAAGATAATCTTTGTCCTCAAGGAGGTTACAATTTAGGGAATGACAAGCAAACATACAAATAAGCTATATACAGGATAAATACTAAATAAGAGAGGAAAGACAGTAGAATTAAGAATGCTTAGAAAAGAATTTCTGTAAAAAGGTAGTTGTTTGGCAGATAAATAAAGGAAGCCTGGGAAATCATTAGGGTGAAGTTGAGGAATAGAAGTGTTTAAAGCATAGGAAGCAGCCATAAAAATGTTTGGAGCCAAGATAAGGAGTGTCAGTTTTTAAAATTTATTTGGAGAGAGGAGTTTCTGTTGTATATTGGAAGTCAAATTGTAGTCAATTAAGAAGAGAGTGAGAGAAGAGGAAGTGGAATCACTTTTTGTAGACAGCTTTCATAAAAAGAGTAGGCACAAAAGACTAGAGTTGAAAGGTTCAAATGAGGATTTTTAAAGGATGGAGCAGATGTGGATATTTTTGTAGGCAATAGGGAAGAAGCCAGTAGATAGGGAGAGAATGAACATAAGCAAGAAAGTAGGGGTGAAATGAATGCAATCACTGGAGGAGACAGGAGCTTTCTGACCTTGGACAAATTATTTAAAATCTATGCTTCTTAATTAACTTCATAATAAAATAAGAATTTTGAATTAAATTATCTCTAAAATTCTACCTCATATTCCTTTAATTCTACTAAATTCTATTTGAGTATGAATAAATCTCATGTGTTCCAGGGCTTAGAGGATAGGAGTGGTGAAGAAGGTTTATATGGCAAATGCCTTGAAATCTAAAATACCATCATAATTTAATGAAATTTAAAAGGATGAGTAGGTTTTGAATTCTCATGAACTAGAGTTGCAACTCTGACATTTCTCAGGCTTACTAAAAATGATTCTAAAATGTTAGGGTAGGAAGCAGCAATTGCTTTTCTAAAATTTCACACTGGTAAAACAACATAGAAAGGACTGTTGCCATTTTTGCTCACTACTGATTTTGTGGTTCAAAAAATAGCATTTTAAAGGCACTATAATTCAATCCCTCTATTTGTAAACTTTGTGGTATGAGAAAAGGGAGACTTATAGATAGCTGGTACCTCATATTCATTTCCTTCCAAGCCTGCTTCCTCTGAAAGCTGAAGCTGCTTCCTCTGAAAGCTGAAGCTGAGATGGTGCCATATGCTGTCCCCACCACCATTATTCTCTGTAGCACGATTCCTGATTCTTTCTTATTAGTTAAACAAGGACATCTGAAATGGCAGTATGAAATAGAGATTGAGCATTTCTAGATTCACAGGTAAGCAAGGCAAATTACTGGCCGGGTTTTTTCTCTCTTAACTTGCCCTTCTAAGGATAATCTCATTCTTTTTAATTAGTAAAAGAAATAAAACCAGCAGCTTTTCATAATGTTTACTTGTCCATGGCATTGTATAGGGTTAATAAATATTTTTTTAATATATAATTTGTATATAATTTATAATAAATCAATATGGAACTATTTTAAGACATTGGAGAAAGAATACTTTCTAGTGGATATATATAAATCAGTCTTTTTTGGGGGGGGAATGATATTAGTAGGTGCCACCACAGTTTTAAAAATCTTCCTTAATTTATGACACAGAATTGGCAAGCTTTGCTAGAATGAGTTCACCAATGATTCCTTTAGAGTTGCAATTATCTCTTTTAGGAGAGAGAAAGGGGGTGGGGGGATCATAATATTAAGAACAAATCAATTATGTGGCCAGTGGTTCTTATTTCTGGAAACTAGTGTGGACTGAGTCTATTTTAAATTGTGTCAGCCCAATGATTTTTGATTAGTTTCTACCTCTGACCCCATTTTTTCACATATTACTCATTGTGACTTTTATAAAAGCTTTCCAAGTGAATGATTTTTAGTAAATTGGGAAAGCTTACATGGGATAACTAGGGTTGTTTATCATTAGGTAAAAAACCCAAAAATACTAAGAAACTCATAGTAGGTTCACAAGATAATATCCTTTAAGCACCAATAATAATTCCTTTAACTAGAGTGTTCAATAACACTCTACACATTGTTATGTGGATATGCAAATCATTTCTAAAACTACTGAATACTTATTGAACTTTTAGGAGTTAGAAAAAAAATCACTTCCTCCATTCAAAAACTAAATTAAATTAGATGAAGTCGTTCTGCAACCCAGTCTTAAAGTCAGTGGCAAAACCAAGGTTTTATTTGATGTTTCCCCCCCCCCCCCCTATTTTTCCCTTTGCTGATTTTAATCAGCATATTTATCACATGGCTAATTCTTGTGGCTCTCACTCCTGGCTGACTTCTGTAAAAAACTGCCTATTTGCCCTCACTTTTGACTGTACCAGGAATTTAGGCTAAAAGTAGTTACTCAGCCATCATGCCTTAAGACCAATTAAGAACAGAAAGATTTTAAAAGTGCTTAAAAGATTGAACATAGCTTTAATTCACTGTGAACACATGCTCCAATTAGAGTGCCCATTTCTGGTTGGCATAGAGGTATTCACTATCAAGGGTAGCTGCTACCTGTGTACTATTTCTTTTCTTTAAGTTGTTGGTATTTTTCCCCTTATCAACGGGTATTAGTTTCCTCTTTTCATTTTCCCTATTGCAAAAAAAAAAAAAATAATTAAAAAAGAAAGAAAAGCAAAATTCTTGTAAGAGATAATGTATAATCAAGCAAAATAAATTCCCTCTTTGGTCACATAAGAATCCATCATCTCTTTGGTCAGGACAAATGGCATTTTTCATCATTGGTCTTCTGGAATCATGGTCTGATCATCATTGATCAGATTTTTTGAGTCAAAGTTGTTTGTCTCTATAATGATGTTATTGTATAAATTGTTTACCTAGTTCTGCTCACTTAATTCTGCATCAGTTCATACAAGTCTTCCCAGGTTTTTCTCAAACCATCTGCCCAATAATAACAGACTGACTGTACAATCTTTCCATAAATACCGTATGTCTTTATATCTAGTCTCTAGTGGTACTTGTGTTGAGAAATTTATTTGTGAATTTTATATGGGCAAAGTCTTTGTCACAAAGAATCAAGGTGGTCATAGAATTTTAGAATTGTAAAATAGACTTTAAGAGATTATACACAACATGACAAATATAGAAATATGTTTGAAAAGATTGTACCTGTTTAACCTTTTTCATATTGCTTGTTGTTTGGGGGAGGGAGAAAAATTTGGAACATAAAATCTTTTAAAAATGAGTGTTGGAAACTGTCTTTGGAATTGGAAAAATAAAATACTATTGAGGGGAAAAAAAGAGATTGTATATCCTTACTAAACTGTATCAAATTCAGCTGAAAGGAATATACTGTGATATCTTCTAACAAGAAGGAATTTGGAATTACATAAGAGATGTTAAACTCTTAAGAAGAGCCAGAACCAAATTAAAGTGTAATTGGAAAATGTTTAACAAAATTAATAAAACAACAAATAAAAATATAATGCAACAAAAATCATGTTCAGTTGTGGTTTTCTAAATTAATTTATAACTCACAAGAATCCCTGTTTTTATCTGAATTTGAATTCACTGGATTATATTATCTTTCTCTGAATGGAGATACTCTGGCCCAAAATCACTCTTGTGTTGGCCTTTGATGTATGGGATTAGGAGTGCTTCTGAAACTAAGGATTAGATTCAGAAGTCGCACAAGAAGGTAGCAGTAAACAGCTTTCCTAGAATAATATTAGTGGACTCTCTGCAATATTGGTAGTCTGTGCTGAGTGGTAGACTATTAAATACTTATTGCCCAACAGTAAGCAAATATTTGTCCCTTGATTCTATTGACTATTGGTCATTATGCCCCCAGCGAATACATATAATTTATTCTGAATATTTTTTCTTGTTGAATATGAGGTTTTATACTGTTCTATTCCAAATAATGATAGCAGGGAAAGTTTAGTTGATTTGTTTAAATTTAATTCAACCCCTCAAGCAATTATGCCTTACCCTTTAAAATAATCTTATTAGGTGAAAGATGAGAGCTTTAATTCATTTGAAATGCCAATGCTGTTGTGTCATGTTTTCCTCTTTTTTCTAGTCTGCTACATTCGAAGTGAATGAATGTACTCGATCTGTCTTTATATGCCCTGTAGCAGATCTTAACTGAAAAAAATACAGTTGCTTTGCTTTGTCTATCATCACTCTTGAGGAAACTCCCTTTCTCAGACACAAGGAAGCTGCCAGCAAATTCACATTTATTCTTCTGCATCCAATCAACTATAAAGTCAAGATCATTATTTCTTAGGGGAATAACTAATATCTGATTGAGTTATGGTACTTACTTGGTCACTTTAAAATATTGTTGATAAAGGTGCCTAGAGATTTGTTTGTCTGCCACAGTTATTGTTTTTCTACTTTTTTTTTTTTTTTTCTAATTTCCCATTTGTCATTATCTCAGAACTTCCTTAATTTTCCTTGTCTTAAATCCAAGTGCTATTTTGGAGCAATTTTGCAAATCATTTTTAAAAACCTTGACAACTTCAGAAATTTTGTTGTCATAAAATTTTGTCCTGACTTGGTGTATATTTACTGTAATACTTCAGCAAGCCATTACCTTTCTGCTTCTCCTAAATTGTTAAACTAAGAAAACACAAGCATTTCTCTACAGCTAATCTATTTTTATTTTTTCTCTGAACTCGATTTTTTAAATATATATATATCTAATAGATAATTTCAAGTAGACCTATGAACTAAATTTCATTAGAACTGCCACAATTCCTTTCATACTCATTTCTTGGTGGTGGTGGTGGTTGTTTTTAAAGATAGCTATATAGTAATTGCTTTGTGGCTTCTTGTTAGCTTACTGTAATGGAAGAAAATGAATTATTTCCCATCTTTGCCAATATCTTTAATGTGTGAAGAATTCAATGACCATATCTGAAATACTTTGATAGATGTATAATCTCACTGATGTAAATATTTGTTCCACCAGTGAAGAACACAACCTATCAAATCCTGTGTTGTTTTTATTCGTGAATGTTTGTGTTTTCCATAAAATATCATCCTGGTGTATTGAAGGACTTTCTCTCATTCTTTCAGTACTACCTAGATATTATAGCACCCTGACTATCCATCTACTATATTGCTTTTTGCCAGATGCTAACTTCTTTTCCCTCCTTCATGTTGTCTTTTACTCTGCTTCTTACATGCAAGTTATCATTGGCAATATTGCTGCAAAAGGTTTAGACTTGTTAGTTATCTTTCTGTGATCCTTTTATTCTTCTAATATCACAGTATTAGGTGATTTGAAACCATACAGCAATGTAGGAAAAGTATATTGCTGTTAAAAATTGATGGCCTTTTGCAGTAGGGAATAATTTAGAATCACTTGAAAACATTGCGCAATATAAGGAATGTTATCTAACCTGATCTTCATCTTTTGAACTTTGAGGCTGCTTTGTTATCTAGCTTATACCTGACCTAGATATAGACTTCTGATATACTAGCATTGTAGTCTGCTCATTTAACCATTGACCTATATACTTTCTTAACCCTCTTCACTTTTTCTGTTGACATCACAAGGTTATTATCTTTTGAGTGACTGGGCTAAATCTGCCTTTCCTATTTGCTACTTCTATGACTCTCACTGAGTCACTTAACCTGTATGAATTTTAGTTTCCTTGTCTTTAAAAAGATGGTGTTAGATTAGGTAATATAGTTCAAAAGTCCCTTCCAGTTCCCAATCTATGACTTTAAGCATAATGTCATTTGCTGACAGGTCTATCAGTAGAACTTTATCATCTACAGATCATTAGCATTTATATGTCCCTTTAAGGTTTGTAAAGCATTTTGGTATATTATGTCATTTGATCCTCTTTATCACTCATTATAATATTTGTATTGAATCTTCCTTCTGTTTGAATGTAGTGCAGTACATATTTCATAAAAAGTATTTTAATAGATTCAATAAAATACTTTAAAAATTAATTTTCAAGACTTAAATTATCCTTAACATTTTAACAATATAATATTACTTGCTCTGACATAAATGTGTGTGTGTGTGTGTGTGTGTGTGTGTGTGTGTGTGTGTGTGTGTGTGTGTGTATATATATATATATATATATATATATATATATATATATATATATATATATATACACATACATATATACAGAGTACTTATATAGACAGGATGTGTTACCTGAGTGTATTAGTCATCCTTCATATTTAAAATTTTGAAAGATATTTGTTAACAAATACAAATTCCAAGTTAGTTTTTTTTCTAATGATCAAAACAATGAAATTTTTAAAAAGATATTCACTAGAATTTTTGACAACTGCTGTTGCTGAGTGTAACAAGGTAGACCTAGTTATTCAACTCAGTTCTGTAAACATTTATGGAGTCTAGAATTATGAAATTTTAAATCTTAAAAGTTTCCTTGAAGGTAATTTAGTCCAACACTTCTCATAATTTTGTTTTTATTTGTGTTTATACAATACCTACACATATGATTTGTGCTTATAGATAGATAAATAGATATTGGATCTCTTATAAAAGAACACAGGTTCTTGAGGTCAGGGACCACTTGCTTTATTTTTTACATCATATATCCAGTGCCCAGCATCATGCCTGGCTTGTTGATTAATAGACTGATTTTTACGATGAAAAAACTAAGGCCATACAAACTAGTTATGTAACTAGTTATAGAATAGGATTCAGATAGGTCTTTTCCATTATGCCAAATTGCCTCTCCACATGTAGATGTCTGTAAATGCTTTTTATTGGTGGTGGAGTGAAGTTATAAAGTAATTCTCAGGAATTTCACTTTATGACACTATAACATTGAGTAAACGGATAGATTCTTATTTTTTTCTACCTTAAATCTCCAGCTCCAGTTGAATTTCTGTGATAAGTTTCAGATGACCTGCACATGAAGATGATTTGCCCTGAGTTAAGCTTGCCATTGAATTATATACCTTCTGCAAAGATCATTGTTGCTGAAGAAGTGTTCAGCTGAGTCAGGCTCAACCTTCCTCTTTCTCCAATATTCTTCTCCATTAAAGGATGAATAAAATGGTTGTGCATTATTCAGATTCCTAATTTTTTAACCACACAAAATATTTTTACTGACAGTTTCCAGATTCTGATAATATTACCCAGGCAGGATAAAGAATCCCTTAATGTTACTGCTGATCCTTCTAATTACTGTTATTATTAATAATAATGGTAACAATAAATAAATAATTATCCTAACAATAGCAGTGTTAAACCTTTGAGAGGCAATGTCATGTAGGAGATAGTGAGATGGTTTCAGATTCAGGAAAACAAGGACAAGTCACTCAGTCTCTCAGTGTTTTAGACAAATTTCTAAAACTATTAGTTGGGAAGAAGGTGCTGAGTTGCATTGATAGAGAAATCTTCCTTAGTGTGGGAGTCCCTTAAGCTGTAAAATCATAAGTCTAATTCTTCTCCCTTTTCTTCTCCCAATGCTTTATAATAACATTTGTCCATAAAACTTTAAGAATAGTGTTTTGATAATGTTCCATACCACGTGTTCATAATCTCCACACTCTATGGAATTTCATTTTTAAAAGTAGGGACTTAATCGGCAAATTCAAACTGGAGAAAACATGTATGCTAATGTACATGTTGTCATCATCCTTTCTATTACTAGAGTTGTCCTGCAAAGGCTTAGAGTGAATAATTCCGGTGTTTTTTTTTTTAATCAGTTACAAAAAGCTGCCTATTTATTCAACTGCACAATAATCTATAGACCATGAAACAGAATAATAATATCCTAGGACTATTTCTATTTGAATACCATCAAAGATGAGAAGAACAAGATAACAACAATTGACATTTATTTAATCCTTTTAAGATTGCAAAATATTTTACAAAGTAACTTGCCCATGGTCATAAAGCTGATAAGCATCTGAGGACAAGCTTTGAACTCTGGGCTTGCTAACTCCAAGTCCCTCATGCTTGCTACAATATCACACTGATACTTTGAAAGGAAAGCATGAAACACTGGGCATTGTGTCAAGTATTTATCTCTCTCCCCACCAAGAACATATCATTTTGTGCCATTTATATTGAAACAAAAAGGAACTAAAAGCCAAATTTATAATGATGGTCCATAAATAATTTCCTCAACCAATGTTAGGCACTATATCTCACTATATATGCTTCTGTGGTTCTTGGGTTATCACTTATGTGAAAAGAATGAGACTTCAGAGAATGAAAATTACTCTACATGTTACCTTTGTTTTCTTTGGAAATATAAAGATTAGGTTCCCGAAAATGCAGTAGGTAACTCTGTATTTTCCTTCTTACAATCCCCTATCTCCATTCTTTCTCATCTTTGCTGAAGCTGAATTGAAGAGCAGAAGGATCAGAGATGGACATGGAAGGGAAGGGGTATCAGCAATTGTTTTCAAGTCTATGTTTGGAGAACTGCCCAACAGGATCCTGACAGGAGGTTGAAAGATTGGATTTTATCTTGATAGTAAGAAATATTCCTTTACCTAAATGAATAAGTGCAGGCAAATCATATTTCCTCTTTGAATGAAATTTTAATGATTCATTCTCCTTGGGATCTTAGTTTCTTTGTTAGACAGCCTCTAAGGTCTGTCTTGATTAACTTTTGGATCTAGGACCACAACAATGATCCTCCTACCAGTTCCTCATTTCTTTAGTCTCTGATTGAATTTCTTCCCATTTTACTCATTGTCATCCATATTGATTTGGACATTTATCAATAAGCTAAAAATAAAATGGCCCCTAGCTTATCTCAAAGGTATATTGAAAGGATTAATTGGATAAAGGTTGCAAAATGTCTTGAATTATCTTAGAAAACCCCAAATGAGGTAATGTTTTAACAGTGACAAATTCATCAAAATGCAGGTATTTCTTTTTCAAAGCACCATGTTAACTAAATTAGCACACTTGTTAGTATACAACCCCTTTTGTTCTTTTTTGCCTTTTGCAAAATTGTCAAAAAAAACTTGTTCAGCAAATGGATTATGGATTTATAGATGACTCAGAGCTGTTTTCTCTGGAATTTGCAAGACTGCATGTTCCAGTCTCTGCATGAGGAAGTTTTATTGCAGCATCTTGTGCTGATTTAAACTATCAGGGTTAGAATCATATCTTGTAAGTATTCCAAATCCACAGAAGAACCTAGGAAATTTGAGTGACGTGGAGAATATATCTTTTTCAAGTGGGCTACTGTGGTACAGTGGAATGCACATTGAGTTTAAGGAATGAGAGGGCCAAAGGTTGAATCTCTAGCTTGCTACTTTGATGGCTAACTATGTTTCTTTGATTATTTTGTTTAAGTTTATTTTTTTTTTAATTTTCAAAACATATGCATAGATAGTTTTCAACATTTATCCTTGCAGAACCTTGTGTTCTAAGGTTTTTTTCTCCCTCCCTTCCCCATATCCCCTCTCCTAGATGTCAAGTAATCCAATATATATGTTAAACATGTAGTTCCTCTCTATTTCCACAATTAATATGCTGGATGAGAAAATCAGATCAAAAGGGGAAAAAATGAGAAAGAAAAAAATGCTAGCAAACAACAAAAAAATGTGAAAATATTATGTTGTGATCCACACTCAGTTCCCACAGTGGTGCTGTCTATCACAAGACCATTGGAACTGGTTTGTTCCTTTCTCTTGCTTGTCTCCTTGCTGTTGAAAAGAGCCCCTTCCATTAGAATTGACCATTATATAATCTTGTGGCTTTGTACAATGTTCTCTTAGTTCTACTCGCTTCAGTTAGCTTGATTATTTATTTGATCCTGAGCATTCCATGTATATAATCTAGGTCTTAAGTTTCCTCATCTATAAATTCAGATTTAACTAGATTGAGTTCTTAAAATTTTTTTTTTCCAATTACATGGATAAATACTTTTCAACATTCTTTTTTGTAAGATTTTGAGTTCTAAATTTTTTCTTCCTCCCTCTTTTACTTCATCTTCCCAAAATAGTCTGATATACATTGTACATGTATAATCATTTTAAATATATTTCCATATTTGTCATGTTGTTAAAAAAAAAAAAAAAAATCAGATCAAAAGGGGGAAAAAGCCATGAGAAGGAAAAGCAAAAAAGTTTAAAAAAAAAAAAAAAAAAGATGAAACTAGTTAATATATTTTGATATTCATTTAGACTCCATGGTTAGATCAAGGGTTCTTAACCAGGTTGTCCATAAACCTCTAAGTTTTCAGAGGGCCTGTGACTCATTAGGAAAAAAAATAAACCTTTATTTTCACTACTCTTTGATTTCCTTTGTAATCCTATATATTTCATTTAATGGATTTGATAAGAGAGGAAAGGGGGAACCCCATAGGTCCATGCAAAATAATCCCATGAGGCACAGTGTCCCCTGTATATGAATTTACAGGCCTGAAAACCTAGATTGATAAAAAAAGTTTATTGTAGGAATTTGGAAGTAAAGTTTAATTGGAAAGATGCCAGGGCCAAAGGTGGTCGCTGAGCGGGCAGGACCCCCTACATGTTTAGAAGGATATCATGCTTGGGGGAAGGGCTCCTGCAAAGAGAGAGCTCTAGCTTGGCTCTTTTATACCTAAAAAGAGCTTGTGGGCGGTGCCCCAAGTTCTGGCAGGCTTTTCAGATAAGGAAGAAACTGTGAGGGGTTGGGGAATCAGAAAAGAAATCTTAAAGGGACCTCAACCCCTATCAGATTTAAAAACATTTTAAGAAGGGATCCAGTTTAAGAACTGAATGTGATGATCTTGAGGTTTTTTCTATCTATAAACTTAAAATCTAAGACATCCTAAAGATTTTATCCCTTTTTAAAGGTTTTTGCTATATTCCCCTGGTCCTTTTTACAAATCAAAAGTTTTATCACTTTGATGATTATAGAGAGTGATTATTACTATAATAATAGTTTTGAGGAAGGATAAGCAAAGTTGCAAAATTGGAGTCAGAACACATGAAGGAAGAATTGCCTTTCCTTTATTCTTGTGAAGGCAGGTAAAATTGCCCTAAGAAATATGATAATTTCATTAGAAGAACATTTTCATTAATTTAATTAATCTATTCATTTAGCTATTCAACTAATACTCATGAGCACTTTGTGTTTAGCAGCGTGCTAAGGTTTGTGTATGATACAATTCTAACTCTTTACAAGTTTAGAAATTTACTCTCATGGTAATATATGAATTTATAAAGAATTTAATAGACACAAAGTAGCATATGATTAAGTGACAAATAGGAACAGAGAAAAAGTTCCATAAGAGTTGAGAAGACTATATGCTGTTGAACTAGATGAGGTGAAATCTTTCAAGACAGCTGTGAAAATCGAGTAAGGCTTCATCTACTTCAGAGTTTGAGTAGGCCTAAAGGACTCTGAAGATTGAATCAAGGGCATATTGAGTCCCCTTCCTGCTATCCTCCCATGACATCATTTTCTCCCTAGTTCAGTCAAATATGGGCAACTATGTACTTATTGGTCAAGTTCAATTAGATAGATCTCCTGTTTAGAATGTAAGATCCTCAGCCAATGAGGATGAAGGTCAGTGGTGGGAGGGGGTATTTGCATTAGGAATTAAAAGTGTTAACCCTGCCCCAGAAGGTGCTTCCTCCCTTCCATTGTCTGCTCGAGGGGTGGGACACTCTTCTCTTGAGAATGTATAATAAACTTTGCTTTGCTTTTTGTATAATAAACTTTGCTTTGCTTTTAGAGATCTATTGAGCTTTTTTATTAAATGGTGACCCCTCACCATTTTTGTACCACACACTGTAGAAACAGCATAGTGTAGCTTAAGAGTGTTAGTCTAGGATTCATGAAAGATCTAAGTTTGAATTCCACCTCTGAGTGCTTGCTCTGTGACCAAATTTAAGTTATTTTACTTGTCCCCATCTTCATTGTTTTTTCCATGTGAAGAGTGGGAATGATATTTCTAGTACCTATTTCACAAATGTATTGGTTGTCTCAAAAGAGATAATGTATGAAAAGTACTTTGCAAACCATGTTTTCTGACCTAAATTTATTCCAGCTCTCTTTTAATAATCTGATTTCTCTTTTGAGTCATTCTGAAGTTTCTTCTTGTTGTTCTGGATCTCTGGAGAGTACTCAGAATTCTGTTTTTGGTAAAGCACTCTCCTTCACATGAAATTATTTGCTTAACACTTGTACTTTGGTTTCTCTTTGTGCTTTTACTCATTTTAAAAAATTCCACTTTTATGAGCTGTTCTGTTTGTGTGTGTGTGTGTGTGTGTGTGTGTGTGTGTGTGTGTGTGTGTGCGCGCGCGCGCACCCTTGGGATTTTATAGAAGCTTTTTCTTTGATATTTTTGGCATTTTTGTCCTTTCTTTAGTGTTCTTTTATCACCTGCTCCCTGATTATTCTCTCTTTTCTCTAATGTTGTAGACTACCTAAGACTAGACTGCTAGGCTGCTTCTGCTTCCTTGCCTCAAGGGGTAGGGAGTGTGTTATCTTGGATTCCTGCCCCTAGATAACTCTTGTGGAATGAAGCTGGTTCCACCTAGTTTCCTATCACCCTTTCCTTCAGGCCTAAGGCAGACACATGCACAGATTTATTTTTTAGCTTCTGGATTCCACCTCTGCTTCCTTTTCTTCAGTTGGCTCATGTAGAATCAATGCCTGTCAATTATGCTCAGGTAATTGGCCGAAAGGGTTGTTTTCTGATGGACCTCAAGCAAACACTTGGAGTGGGGTTACTACTTTAGTGTTGAGATCCCAGACAAATAAGCCTGGCTATTTATTTTTAGGGTAAACACTGAATACTTTAACTATCACTGATGTGAACTCAAGAAATTTTCAGCTTTTCTAGGGGTTGTTTCGACCCTTGTGCATTTAATTATAATTACATGTGTTGCACAATTTCTTCCCTTGGAGGTTGGAGAAGTTTATAAAGAATGACTAATAATTCTCTTAGATGTTTTGTCTTCTTGAAGGTTTCCCTACCCATCTCTTTCATTTTGTTTCTCCCTCCCTCTACCCTTTTCCCTTCTCCTTTCTTTCCTCTTTTCCTCTCCCTTCCCCTCTTTCCCTTTCTTCCCCTACTCTTTCTCATCTTACTCTTCTTCCTCTTCCTCTCCTTATCCTCCTTTTTTTTCTCTCCTTTCTCTTCCAGTATCTGTATATATAAAGTTATAGATATAGTCAGTGCTATTATTGTTATTAATGGTGAAAACTGATATTGTTTAGGCTAATTTCCCATAGTATTTGGGTCTGAATTTGGACCAAATTCAAGGATTTGGATTAGAGGATTGTTGTCAGGTGGCATCATTCTAACTGTAGAGGAAAGGAGTAATAGAAAATATGGATTAAAAAAGTAATTTGGAGAAAGATTTTAAAGGAATGTGAATGTCAGCTTCAGTAGTTTGAACTTTTTTTTTTTTTTTGAATAAGCAGTAGGAAGACACTGAAAAGGTTAGGATCTGGACAATGATTAATAAGTGCCTGGCACAATGTAGTTAGTATTATTTAGGAATGAATGCATCTTATGTGAACATATTCAAATACTTGTTTGATTTTACTAGAACGCTTACTTTCTGTACTAAAACATAATCAGATCCCTAGACTTCCTGATGATCTTAAAGTTCATCTGCCCAAATTCCTTGAGAGTTTTACAACTTATGTTTGAACATTTGCATCAATGGGGAATTTTATTACTTTACAAACCAGCTCATTGCCTATTTAGTGAGCTCTAATTATTAGAAATTCTTCATTGAGAATTAATGAGAAAAAGCAAATTTTACCTGTTTTTTATTTGTTTTGTTTTATTTTTACCTTGATAATACTCATTACACTGAATGTCAAAGAAACAAAAGAATCTCAGTTAGAAAAGATCTTTGCCTGTAGTCATGAATTCAATCTCCCTGAAAAAAAATTGTCCACTTAGCATTAGCTTCTACTTTGAGATCTCTAGGGATGGTAAACCTGCCACTTTCTTAAGTTGGCCATTTTACTTTTGTGTGTGTGTGTGTGTGTGTGTGTGTGTGTGTGTGTGTGTGTGTGTGTGAACATAAATCTAATTTTTAGGGTATTTTTCCTCCTGTCTATCCTCTTTCTATCCATGATTCCTTTTTCTGGTCTCTGGTTCCATATGACAGCTCTTCAGCTTCTTGAAAGTATTAACATACTCTATTCTCCACCTCATATCTCTTATTTATTTTAACCATTCCCAATTTATCCAGTTGATATTTGTATGGAAGGTTTTGGATTTTTAGGATTACTTATTTAACTTTTTTGGATTACTTATTTGTCACAATCTTTTCTAAAAATGTGCCACCTAGATCTGAATACAATTCTCCAGATATTTTAATATGGTCCATTGAGGGAAAAGATTACAACTATAGCCATTAGTTGTAGGTCTGTGTTCTCTTTTTTAGGCCACTAAATGTCTTTTAACTGTAATTACCACATTTGTTGCCAACATTGGAAATTTTACTTTAGTTAGGAGGAAAGGTATTATTGGCCAGCAGACAGTCTTTTGCTGTAATTTACATTCATGCACTAACATATTACTATTTGTTCTTTGAAAAATTAAGTTTAATTTTAATCTACATGTTATGGTAGTTTTTGTCCAAAAAAAGAAAAGAAGTGATTTTGTCCTTTGGCTTCAGTTTTGTTTTATAATACTTTAGAGACAGGAGTAAAATCTTATAGTACTTGAGATATGAATAAAAGGAACACAGAGTATTCTGAATGAGAGAGGTATCTACAGAAGTCAAAAATCAAGTTCCCGACTTCACTATGGAAAAATATCTTTGTTCCTCATTTTTTCTACCCATAAAGTGTGGGAAACATCATATGCCACTAAGATAAAGTTCTTTTTGGTGAAAATTATTGCATTTCTTCAAGTAATATCATCAGATGACTAAAATGGTTTGCTATTCCATTTTATCCGTAATTCAAATTTAGCACTTGGCATTGGTATGTTTCTGCCAATGAGGCAGGAATAAAGTTTTTTCTTGTTTAGTAAGGACTAATAGTGAGGGGAATAGTGTTCCTATCTATGATAGGTTGGGCTGACAAACAAAATGATACCTAATTTGTAAGAAAAAGCCAGAAAAAATATGAATGAATACTATTGTGAAAATTTTATGTATCAGCAAGAACACTCACATGCCAAAGGGCACTCTTCTTCCAGTGTCAGGGAAAAGTTCTTGTCTCTATGCTACTGGATTCCACATTGATGCCCAAGAAACTTCAGGATTAGTCTGACAGTCTCAACAGCATATCTTCCTCTCTAGCCTCTTCCCATCCCCACCACTCACTCACTCACTCACTCACTCACTCACTGAGAGAAGAAAGCTGAATAGAGTTTTCTTTTCCTCTGACTTTGGACCATGTAGATATTCTGAACTGAGAGGAGCCTAGAATTTAATTGTTATTTATTAGCTTGTCCAGTTCTTTCAACAAACATATCCCAGTAACTTTCATGAAGTGCTTTATTTCACGTAGCGCTGGTTGTTATATCCTAAATTCAACATATAGTTTTGTATTATATGAAAACTTATGTGACCCCCAGATTCATCTCCCTCTTCCTCTTTTTTGGGTTCCCAAGTTTGTATACAAGTTTGTATTGGGGATATGATAGTGTTTGTTTATTTTCAAGTGGTTTGGATCTGTTATTTCATTGGATTAGAAAACTTCAACTGATATAAATCTCAAACTTTTCTACAGCTTAGAATTTTAGAGAGTGTCGTGGGCAAGTGGTTAAGTGATCACAAAAGCATTATGTCTCACAGGTTGAATTACAACTTGGGCTTTTTTGACCTTAAGCTACCCTTCCATGTATGTACCATTGTTATTATTCAGTTATGTCAGTCAAATCTGATTCTTCGTGACACCATTTGGTTTTGTTTTTTGTTTTGTTTGGTTTTTGGCAAAGAGAATGCAGTGATTTGCCATTTCTTTCTCCAGCTCATTTTACAGATGAGGAAATTATGGAAAACAGGGTTAAATAACTTGCTCAGAGTCACACAGTCTATTTTTGAGGTCAAATTTGAACTCACAAAGGTGTGTTCTTGAGCCCCGAAGAAATTCTACACATTGTGTCACTTAGCTGCCTCTAATGCTACTTCTCAAATGGAACTTGTCAACAAATTTTTTTGTTGTTGTAACCACCACTTTGAAATAATTATTGCTGTAGAAAAAGGAAGCAAATCCTTAAAATTGCATTCATCTTGTAAGAGTGCCTTATCTTTAAAAGAATGAATTATAGTTTCTCACTCTAAGAAGGGAAATAGACTGCATAGCTTTGCTTTACATTTTCCAGCAATGATTTTAAGAGATTAAAAGGGGAAAATAATGCATTAGAGTAAACTCATGTTTTCAGTGTTGAGAAAGAAAGAGAGAGAAACTGTATGATACCTTATATCCTAAATATCAATCCATAATAGATCAAAGAAGTGTAAATTTTTTTCATTTGTTTGCATATTCTTTTCAATTATAGAGATGTGTTTGTGGGAGAGCTCTAAGCCAAAATTTTTCAAACTTCATTCAAAAAGGTATCTTGTGCTACTTGGACGGTATTTGTATTCAATCACCTTGCTATGGGAAAAAATATATATTTTTAATAATTTCCCATGCCATTGGTTTAGATTATTGGCATTAATTTAACTTTGGAGTCTCTAGGATTGTGTATTAGAAATAGATATTTGCTGTTTCACTGGGGTAGAGAAGACATAGGATGTTCAGAAATTAGAAGCAGATTAGTTAAAAATTGAACAGAGCTTGTTGAAATGCTCTTTTCAGCCAATTGCAGTAATTCCATTGAATTTTTGTTGCCATGTATTTTTGCCAGAGGGCAGACTAGGTGAACAGTATGAGATACAGGTCTGGCCTTATGATACTTATGACCTTTTTATGATGCAAAAGAGAGCAGGTTTCCCAGGTTCCCTTTATTTGGGCTTTATACTTAACGTACAATTATGACTCTTTCTTTTAGTCCACTTTAAAAAAAAAAAAAGCCATATTTAAAATATACAATGGAATAAAAAAATAGACTATTTTAATGTTAGTATTTAGCTGGTATAATTAAATTGCATAAATGTTCTCAGCTGTAAAATGAGGAATAATACTGTAGATAATCTTTCAACTTCTAGTTCTAAAGTCCTATGATTTTATACTTTACTTATATGAATGTACTTAAATCCCATTTTGAAGAATAATTTAGCTGTCTGATGGGATCTAAAGCTATGAATAGAATGAAAAGCAGTTGCTTCTTCCCATATGTATCTTACTGTACTTTTTCAATACAACACTTCTTACCCTCTCTTCCTCCCTTGGAGAATGTCCTGGTAGAAAATGTCTGTTTAATCAATAAAATTCTAGGCTTTGGGCCAAGACACTCATGAATAAGCTAAAAATCTCATAGATGCATTAATAAGAAAAAATAAGTAAATTTAGCTTTTAAAAAATTGATATAAAATAAGATAAAATTCTTGGTAAGTTCCAGATTTTATCTGAGGGGTTTTTTTAAGTGTTAAATTTTAAAAACAATTATTTTCTTTAATTTATGTTTATGAAAAAGCAGAAACTAAATTTGTACAGCAATTACAAAAGATGGAACTTTAATGTAAATGACTAATTTTAATTTATACTCTATGACTAAATTTGTAAAAAGTTGTATAATAATGTTTGCAAGTGGCATTATGCTTTAGAATAGATAGTTTTAGTGAAATTACTGAATTCCAATAAATTTTCAGTTGGTACAAAAGTAAGAGCTTATATAAATTTGATACATTTTAAAAGTGTAGTAATTTTTGGTACATTTAAGTACAGCATAAAGAATTTTATAATTTAGTCTGAAACATAAGATAAATGAAAATATATCTAGCAACATAAGTCTATATTGAGCAAATGCTAACTACAAAGGGAAGAGCAATCCTGTTTGAACTGATGTGATCAAAAGATGTGGAACAATGTAAATTGACCCTAAGATGGATTTAGGGACCCAGTAAGGAGAACAATACTTTGAGTTGCTACATGTAGAAGCAACACTTTGGTTAGTACAAGAAACAATATTAAAAAGGAGGAAAGTCTGAGCTCCCAACCTTAGAATGGTTATCATCTCATTTTCCTTCTTTTCTAAAACCTCTTTTTTGTCTTCTTACCTCATCAACTCTCTTCTTTAAAAGGAAAAAACAAAAAACAAACAAACAAAACCTGCCTGTTTTTGATAAAGAACATTGTTTGCAGAATGTCAAGATTTTTCTATAATTACCATTTGCCGTATATACTTTGATGATTCTCTAATTTCTCTTGTGCAACTACCTCTCTTATTAAAGACTGCAGCCCCTCCAATATCTTCTTGTTCCATGTAGTTCCTATTAATATTTTTTTTGTCAATTCTTTATAAGTCAACTAACCAATGTGCTAGACACTTTTAAAAAAAAAATCTTGGTTTTACTAATGTAGCTCTCTTATCTTCTTTTTAAAACTCACCATCCTTGCTATGCAACTAGTAATACATGTTCTCTGTAATATATTTTGTCACTTCTTGCATGTAAATCATCCTTGGTCATATGTTACATCTTAATTAGGCCCAATATGTGCCTATTTTTTTGGATTACTCTGTGTGTGTGTGTGTGTGTGTGTGCTTAATTTTTCAAAAATTTGGACTTAATTACTGATGAGATTAGATTTAGAGAACCATATGATGAGATTAGGGTTCCTGATGGTCAGAGAGTTCAGTGATGAGGTTAGTGGCAGGATTAGGGTTCAAGGAACTGAATGAAGAAGTTTGGCTCCCCCAAATCCTCTTGGGATTTGGTGCATGGGTAGGGATTTTTGGGAACCCCCATTTTGGTGGTGCAAGAGGCCCTTCATAAAGGAATTTATGAACCTGAAAAGCTAGACTGATAAAAAGAGGTTTATTATTGGCATTGGGAAGTCAGCCTTTGGTGTGCATGAATAGAAAGACTGAATTCCTTAGTGGCAAAGTCCCGACAGAGAACTTGCTCCTCCTAAGCATGCAAGGGAAATAGGTAAGGATAAAAGAGAGGGTAATGCTGAAAGAGAATATCATCCCAGTGAGCAGAGACTTGCTATGCCAGGAAGAAAGATTCCTTGGCATTTTAGGTCCTCTGCAAAGAGAGGGTTTAAGATTGGCTCTTTGATAATAGAAGCTTTGGCAACAAGGGATACTTGCTCCATGGGGGCTGGGTTTTCAGCTTGAGGTGGAATTGAATAGAAAATCTTGGAGTTGAATGGGTGTTTCTCCAATTCTGTGGGGTTGGAATCTCCAACTCCTGATTCAATTAGTCCCACCTAGATAATAGAATGAAGCTGTTTATCTTGTTTTCCTTGGGTGGGGTCCCAGAGACACTGGGAGAATCTCTCCTTCAAGGAGTTTTAGAGTTTCAGGCTCCCTTCAATACTAATAAAATAGATATTTCTATACAAATTAGTAAAAGAAGATTCTACTTGAAAATATTTATTATTTAAAATTTGGTTTTCTTTCAAAACATAGTGTCCCAATTGCACTAAGACTTTTGGGATACTCTGTATAATCAGCTCACCATGTAATTTTCAAAGCTATCCTATTTGTAATTTTTTTTAGATTTCCTTCTATTCATTCATTTAAACATGATCCTATTTTTTACTCTAATTTTGGGGGGTTTGTCTTATCCCTTTTTTATCTTTTCCCATCCCTACACTTCTTTTGGATTATATTTAATTAATATTTTATAATGATTACATGTTCTCTGACTCTACCTCTACAGAGAACTAAAGATGATGGGATTTTGTGGAAATGAGGAGTCAGAAAATTGAGTGAAAAGAAGAGATCAAGTTGTATTAACAGTAGGAAAAGTGTCCATTCTAAATCCAATGGACTATCTGATCCCAAGATGATCCCATAAAACCTCATTTCTTTGATGCCAGACTTATCTCAAGTAGCTGTGAGTCATCAATAGAAATATAGTCATTGTAAAGTATAAAATTTAACTCAAAAAAAAAAAAAGAGTTAATGGGAAAGAGAGGGAAGCAAGGGATAGAGTAGTCATGGGAGAAAGAAAGAAAGAAAAACATCATTAAAGCTTTTCCTGTTATCTAAATGCTATTGCTACTTTTTCCTCTAAGTGAACCATAATTAAATGTGTTTAAATGTTGAGTTTACATGATTGTCACCAATGAAAATATCTCAGATCATGCATATATATAAAAACACAAATACACACACACACAAATCTATTCCAGATCTTGACCATTTTCCGTCTAATGTGATCCTGATGAGGTTTAAATTTAGAGAACCAAAATGAGATTAGGCTTTCTGGTGGTCAGGGAGTTAAATGATAAGCTCTAGTAGCAGGTTTCAGGTTCAGGGAACCAAATGGAGAGGTTTGGCTCTCCTGCAACCCCTTGGGATTCAGTGCAAGGATAGGGAGTTTTAGGGACTCTCTTCTGGCGGCACAGAGGTTCTCTGTAAAGGAATTTACAAACCCGAAAATCTGGATTGATAAAAGGGGTTTATTATAGGAATTGGAAGTAAGATTAGAAATCCTGACAGAGAGGCATAAAGTCTAGTTAAGGAAATAGGTGAGGATAAGGAGAGGATAACACTGAAAAAGAATATTATTCCAGTGGGCAGATCTATGGAAAATAGAGTTTTGCCCTGAGAATGCAATTCTCAGTGGACAGAAAGTCCTGGCAGCTGAGTAAGCTTCCAAGGTCTATCTGCAAAGACCTTAATTGATGGAAACTTATTATATTAGTTGTCTTGGTGGGGGTTGGGCGGCCCAAACAAGTCAGAATGGGGGCTGGGATAACCAGAGCAGATCAGAACCAGTGGGGGCTGAGAAAGCCCAAGTTGGCTCAGATCCAGTGGGGACTGGGACAAGCCTGGATCTCCTATTGGAATACAAAGGAATGCTTCTGACCAGGATTTGTGAATCAAAGGCCCTGGCATCTTGCACTGATATGCCTCAGCCAGGAGGGGCTGGGAATCTGAAAGGAATCACAGATCAATCTGAAAAGAATCACAAATCAATAGGAAATATAGTTTCTTAAGAGACCACAA
The DNA here is from genome assembly GCF_048593235.1 of Sminthopsis crassicaudata. Taxonomy (NCBI): domain Eukaryota; kingdom Metazoa; phylum Chordata; class Mammalia; order Dasyuromorphia; family Dasyuridae; genus Sminthopsis; species Sminthopsis crassicaudata. The sequence continues at coordinate 329,072,983 of NC_133617.1, read as the reverse complement.
TCCATTTCAATCCTGGTTTTCTTCTGATGATAAGGACAGATTTTCTGTAAGCTAATTTTCTCTTCTTTTTGACGTTTTGTGAGGAAATATTCCTTTAGTTTTCTTTTACTCTCAGTCAACAAGCATTTATGAAGTACTTAGTCCATGTATTTATAATTCTTAGACATTTTAAATGAATGTTGCCCAAACTATTCTTTTTTTTTTTTTTTTTAATTCATTTTCCCAAATTATTCCCTCCCTCCCTTCACTCCCCCCCCCCATGGCAGGTAATCCCATACATTTTACATGTGTTACAATATAACCTAGATACAATATATGTGTGTAAATACCATTTTCTTGTTGCACATTAATTATTAGCTTCCGAAGGTATAAGTAACCTGGGTAGATAGACAGTAGTGCTAACAATTTACATTCGCTTCCCAGTGTTCCTTCTCTGGGTATAGTTATTTCTGTCCATCATTGATCAACTGGAAGTGAGTTGGATCTTCTTTATGTTGAAGATTTCCACTTCCATCAGAATACATCCTCATACAGTATTGTTGTTGAAGTGTACAGCGATCTTCTGGTTCTGCTCATTTCACTCAGCAACAGTTGATTTAAGTCTCTCCAAGCCTCTCTGTATTCCTCCTGCTGGTCATTTCTTACAGAGCAATAATATTCCATAACCTTCATATACCACAATTTACCCAACCATTCTCCAATTGATGGACATCCATTCAACTTCCAGTTTCTAGCTACAACAAAAAGAGCTGCCACAAACATTTTGGCACATACAGGTCCCTTTCCACTCTTTAGTATTTCTTTGGGATATAATCCCAATAACAGCAATGCTGGGTCAAAGGGTATGCACAGTTTGACAACTTTTTGTTGCCCAAACTATTCTGAATACTCTCCTTCTGAATCTTTTCCTCTTTTCCTTCTCTCTCTCTCTCTTCTCTCCCCTCCCCTCACTCCTTTCTCTTTCAGAAGATTATATGTATTCTTCCTCCTTTTGGGGGCAATTGTGTTTGATTACTTAGAAACTCTTTGTTGTGGTAGAAACCCTAAATTTGGGGGTGGAAATCCAGGTTTTCAAATTCTAACCCTAGTACTTCCTACCTCTCTGAGCCTGAATAAGTCATTTAACCCTGTAAGATCTCTTGAAGTTTCTAATAAAAAAAATAATAATTTTTTTTTAATTAGGGGATCGTACTAGATGATTTCTAATTGTATTATTCTATTCTATTCTCTGAATTTTCGATAAGAAATGGTTTTCTGTAATATTTTTGCTTTTGTCTCTTTTACTTTTGTCTTTTTACTTTTTTATTTTTTACTTTTTGCTTTTGTTTTGGGTTAAAAGGGGTTTCAGAGGCCATTTAAAACTCCATGGGTGTCTATTTTATTATACAAGTTGCTATCCAGATAAGATTTTTGTGGAAGTGAGCATTTTAGAATTATTTGATGCTTTGAATTTAGGTTAGAAAATCTTTGTTTAAAGATTATCAATGGAGAAGAACTAACCATAGCCTAAGGCAGTTCATTCTTTCCACTTTGAGATAACTAATGATTAGGAAGGTTTTTGTTTTTGTTTTCTTATCTCTTTTTATAAACCGTGTCTTTTTCCAATTTTCTCTCGACTGTTTCCCTCCCCCTTTCAATAGAACCTTTCCTTGTAACAAATATATACAGCAAGCAAAACAAATAAATCTTATTCGCTTTGTCTGGAGATGTGGGCCTCACTCCCTCCCTCAGCATACCTCCTTTCTTCCCAGAGGTAGGTGGGAGACATGCCCTTAGTATTCCAAAGTGTTTGTTGCACTGATCTAATTTTTGCAATCTTTCAGGATTATTGCCCTTTACAGTTATTTTGGCCATCATGTAAACTATTTTAAAGTTTTTGCTCACATCAAATCTAAATCTGCATCTCTGTTGCATTCACCAATTACTTCTACAAATGATTTTTAAAGTCAGCTGACTGCTTGTTTGAACAGATCAAGTTGAAGTATTATAATTGCATAAAGTGTCTCTTTTTCATCTTTCTATTTTCTTTCAATGTGCTATTTACTTTGACCTTTGCTTTAATCATTTAGAGGTCTAATTGTAGTCAGGCAGCTGATTTTGAGATGACTAGAATATCTTTAATAAGTCATTAGATATTTTAGTGGAATGATCCATATATTTGGAATCAGAAGATGTTGACTAAAAACCAAACACTTCAACTTTCTACTATCTGTGAAAGTTGGGCAAATTAATTAACATCTTTGAGCCTCAGTTTCTCTCTACAAAGATAAATATTTGACTAGATGATTTCTAAGGTACTTTTCAGTAGCCAATTTTTCTTTTTTTTTTTTCTTTTTTTGGAGAATGTCAAGCAGTCTTTGCCAAGTCTTAACACCTTCCAACTTTTTTCTTTAAGAAAATATTCATGTTACTTAGGCATAAATAGCCTCTAAACCATTGACTATGATTTCTTGGTCCCAAACCATATTTTCCAACATACTTTTAGTTTTTCCCCCCTATCTCTCAACATGTATTTATGCTGGAATTACAAAATATTCAAGTATATATTGACTTTTTTGGAATATCTTGCCAAATTCTTGAGAGACATTCTCTATTTCTTCACTCTTTACATTATTGATACATAAACTGCAGTCATCTTCATGGTGGTCTGTTTATTCTCTTTGTGAACAGCTACAAGTATCTTGTGATCCTGTTTTTGTTGCCTTTGGGTATATGATGAAAACAATTCTTGACATCTATTTGTTTCTCTGAGTTGAATTTTTGGGTAGTCTTTATATTTAACAACACTTTTTTCCCCACATTAAGCAGATATTTAAGTAGAAATGTGATTAAATTCCCCCAGTAGCCTATGAATTTACTGTCATAGGATAAAGATTATATAGATTTTTGCATTAGCAAACTATGGTGATGGGCCAAATCCTGTCAATATCCTGTTTTTGAACAATTCCAAGCTAAGAATGGTTTTGGATATTAATGTAAAATTTTATTTCATTAAAAAAGTTGAAAGTCATTCTTAACTCTTGCCAGAGTTTGCCAACAGCTGATATAGATCACTAGCTAAATACATATTTGCAAGTATTTTAAAAAATGTATGTCTTTATATTCTCCCCACTTCCCAAACATGCATTATGGATAACTCTCATATTTACTTTTACTCAGAATTCCTGAAAAATCATTATTAGTTTAATGGTATTATTATTATTGTGATTGTTATTAATTTCCTATCAAGAAGTGGACTGACTACCATAACAAACTTAAAGAGTTTGTTTTGTCTATGTTTTGGTCATTAATGATAATTATCATTTAAAAAAATAATTAAAACTCTCCCTTTTTTTGTGAACTTAAGTCATCATCAAAGAACAAACATTTCAATAAGCCAAGAATAGAGTATTATATAAGAATTGTGATATCTTCTTATATCTGCTCTCTTTAAGAATGTATGAGATATGTGTGTGTACATACATACATACATACACACACACACACATACATATATATATATATGATTTTTAAGCATAGAAACAGTATTATGTCTATATTTTTTATTCTGTGCATTTTAGAAAATCAATGTAATAATAGACATAAGTATTTCACAAATTTTAAAATGAAAGCCTCCCATGTCAAGAGAACTGCATAAAGTCCAGGGGGGAAAAATCAATATATTAGCCATGTGTAGGGTTTATCTCATTTTGCACAGTCTTATGTGATGGATAGTTTGAATGTGATTAATCCCATTTAATAGATGAGGAAACTGAAGCTCAGAAAAATTCAATGATAGTCATACAGCTCGTTAGTAGCACAACTGGGACTCTATAATTGATTATTTCCCTACACATTTAGTTTTCTTTGAACTGTATCTGAATATCTCAGAATAGTCATCTTTATTGAAAGAGTAGAAAGAGACATGTAATCGAAAAAAGATGTGTTCTGGTATTATGCCAAAAAGGATGGACAGCCTTTTGGGTACCCACACACGTCATGTCAAGAGATCTAGAGGAAGACCTATAGCATATTGAATATACCTCTTGTTTCATATGACAAAAGTGCATTGTCAAAAGTCAGCCACTATAAACTGAGAATGGACTGTGATCTGACTGTTGGAAGAGTGATTAACATCATTAGAGAGAATAGTTTCAGTGTTAGATCACTGATCAATGTAAATCCTTATTCTTGGGTTCTGAAAAATCATATTTAGAAGTACCAAACAGATAATAGTTCATCCAGATGTTATCTGAGAGCTGTAATGGGACTATAATATTAATCAACAGTGTGATATTGCGGGCAAAAATAAAATTCTAGTGTTTGATAAGGGAGGTAAGAGTTCAGCTGTACTGTCCCTGGTTAGAACACCTCTTTCATGTTGTATTCAGCTCTGAACATCACATTTTAGGACGCACACTAGTAAGTGAGAGATATTTCCAGAGGAAGGTGATTTATCCCTTGAAAAGACTTGAGAATGCTATACAGCTAAGTTGAAAAAATCTGAAATATTTACACTGGAGAAATGAAAGTGGTGGGAGACATGAAAACTGTTCTCCAGTATTTTTAAATTGGGAAATAAAAAGATCAGAATTTTTCTAGGAAAAGTGGGTAGGTATAGCACAGGCAGAGATTTGATGTTCAGAAAAATTTGCTTAAAAATCTATGCAAACATGGAATGAACAACCCCAGGAGATACTATGTTCCTCTTCAATAGTTTTTCAAGTATAGGTTTCCTAACTTTTCTGGGATTTTATAGATGGGATGCTTGTTCAGGTGTAGGTTGGACTAATTGGTCTATGGAGTCCGTTCCTACTTTGATTCTTTGATCCTACTTTGAGATTGAAGCAGATTATGAAATGTCTTAAATGGCAAAATCAAGAATTTATGTAGTTTGAGGGTAATATAATCAGACCAATACAATGGGAAAATGATATGAAGCAGGATGAACTAGAGCGAAAATAGATTGAAGGTAGGAAGACTAATAAGAAAAATATATTATTTTAAGCTGAAAGAGATGGCTTCTGTGAATGAGGAAGGGTTTCATTTATATTAAACATTAGAAAGTGTTTGCAAATGATATATTGTTGATTGCATTTAATTTAAATAAAACCAAACCCATTAAAATATGAATAACCATGCAAACTATTTCTGTATTGGCCATGTCCAATGATGATGATGATAATAATAATAAGTAAATATGCTTCAATTTGTACTCTGAGTCCATCAGTTCCCTACCTAGATGTGGGTACCATGTTTTATCCTGAGTCCTTTGGATCTGTGTCATTTTATCAATCAGTTTCTAAGTCTTTCAAGGTATATTATTTTTAGTATTGCTGTTAGGATATAAATTCTTCTAGTTCTCACTTCACTTTGCATCAATGCATACAAATCTTCTAGGGATTTTCTGAAACCATTCCCTCCAACATGCCTTCTGCCTGTTTCTCAACTCATGGACATCCCCTTAGTTTCCAATTCTTTGCCACCACAAAAAGCCACATAAGATATATTGTGGGAATAAAGTCATTAGGATTTGACATCTGATTGCTTGCATGACTCAGCTGATTGTTCACACATACATACCAAAATGTTTACCTTGTGACCACAGAACTAACTGTTAAAGAAAAGGAGAGCTGGAAAGGCAGAGGAATCTCTCATACTTTCTGCTATGGGGTTAACTGGGTAATTGAGGAAGCTGAAACAATATGTGTAGATGATTATGTCTAGTAATTTGCCAAAAAGAGAATCAAGAGGATATTATTTTGAGTAAAGTTTTAAGATAAAAGAGACTTTAATAGGTTTTTAAGTCTTCGAGATGAGTAGAGGAAAATATTGCCAAAGTATTGGGACAAGAAAGGTGATTAATGGGATCATAATGGGAAATGATATAATGAAAAGTACAAGGAGGCATAGGACCTGAGTTCAAATTCTACCTCTTTCCCTTATTACAGTTATGACTATGACTTTTCTTTATTAGAGTTGGATTTCTCAAATATAAATGAGAAGTCTGGATTACATGACCATTAAATACCTCTTTTGTGTTTTAAATGTATGGTCATATAATGCCTTCAGTCTTTTCATTAATAATAGGAAGTGAGGACACATGCTGAAAATGAAATGGCAGGGAATATAATTGGGAGCTAGAAGTGATAAGGGAATGTCTAATGATTGTCAAGCAATAATGAGAGCCAGGTTGAGGTTAATTAGCATACATTTGTAGTGGACTTGTGTAGCTTAGTTTTAGGAACTTCCTTAGTAGCATTTGTCTTCTGTAAAACAAGGGTAGGTATTAGAAATTCCCCAGTTTGAGCACTGGGAGAAGGGGATGTTAAAAAAGCACTAAAGTAATGGCTAATCATAGTGTTTATTTTATAGAGGGTGTCAGAATAGAACTGATAGAGTGAGAGAAAAAGGAGAAATTGAGGGACTGGAAGTATCAATCCAATGAAGTCAGTAAGCATTTATTTAGCACTTATTATGTACCAGGAATGGTGCTAAGGGATAGGCATACAAAGAAAAACAAAAACTGGTAAAAGAATGAAGTAGGAGAAGTAGAAAGACAGCAAGAAAATTGCTGCAAAAGGACATTTCAAAATTCAAAATTTTGAAGATAAGGACATTCTGAATGCTACAGTGTTATATAGGGGAGTGTATTGATTGAGGAAGAATAAAAATGGGATTTTAGAATTTCAAAAACTTGTTAGAAGGGTTTTCAGGGTAGATATCACACTTTTTAAGAATGATAAGGTCCTTTAAAGCCAGATATCAGAGTAAGGAGAAAGGTGTGAGAAGTTCTAGTTGATGGGAAAATGACAAGGATCTGGAGAGAGTGTGTATAGTTAAATATTAGCATGAACTTTGAAGCAGAAGAGGTTATTGAATTAGGGTGACAGAACCAGGGCTTGGTAGAGGTAGTAGGAAGCAATAAACATGTTGATTCTGTCCCTCTTCCTTTCTGACCAAATCTTGTGGTAAAAAAGATTAGTTAAAACTGTTTGTTTAAAAAAAAAATATCATTGGTTTGAAGTCTTCAAATACATTATGTGCTAAGCCTTCCCCTGTAAGTGGGTTGTGGATTCCCACCTTTCTTTCCAATTGTTACCTATCCAATTCTACCTATTTTGGAAAGTCCAATTACAGCCTCTCTTCTTTTATGATGAAACTTGAGCATTTCCATCTAGAATCTTTTTCTTGAATTTAGTGAGCACTCTCTGTGTCACTGATTAAGGTTCCTGCATATATTGCTTTGCATTGTTATCTCCATTTCCCCAACTAGATTGTAAACACCTGAACATACGCGTGTACAGATAATGTGATATATAAAAGCACCTGAGTGTCTGAATGATGTCTCACACACACACACACACACACACACACACACATTTTATACATCTCTTCTGAGCTTCAGATTTCTCACCTATAACACTTACATAGTACTTACCTGAGAGAGTTGCTGAGACTTAAGTGAGCTGATGAATGCAAGACACTTTTCAAATCCTAAAGCTCTAGACTACTGCCAACTATTTCACACATTTTTTAGGACCATCAAGATTGGATGCAACACCTGCAGATATGATTCTTTTCCACCCTTTTTCTTTCAGAGCTAGAAGTAGAATTATTCTTTGGTAGAAAAGGAAACAAGTTAAATGTTACTGAAGGTGAATCTGTTCTGTACATATACACATCAAACTTTTTTCTTCCAAAATGAAAATTCAGATGAAGAAAGAACAAAATGCATTGAAAAGACAGTCCATATAACAGCACACTGTGAATGTTATGCAGGGCTGTGTGGTGACCCACTGACATTTTTCATTCGTTGAGCTGCCAAGAGATTAGAAATAGCCTGGGTATGCCTATGATAAAACAAGAACTCTTGGCTATTGGTATTGCTGTCCCTGATGGCTGCTTTTGATTAAAATGAGCTTTTCACAGTATGTCTTGTATCATTCTGTTGGATGGAAATGAAGTCTTTTAAAAAAATCCAAAATCAGAATCTTGTTTTCTTTGATTTGTTATTATTGCCTTCTATGTATTTTCTAAGTGTTTTCTGAATGTTTGTTTTTTAGGTGGTAGAGATAAACGTGGAGGTCCTATTTTAACCTTTCCAGCTCGCAGCAATCATGATAGAATACGACAGGAAGATCTGAGAAGACTAATTTCATACCTAGCTTGTATTCCTAGGTAAGTTGTGATTTTTCTCATAATTTATAAGGTAAAACATTCTGGTAATTTACTTAATCTTACTAGCATAGAAATGCCTAATCACCATGTGTCATCCTTAATGTTCTCTTATCAGGTCCCATAGCCGTTAAGTTCTGCAAAATATTTTTTTCATTATTCTTGTTTATTTTATTACCAAAACCATAACCCCAATTCAGACTTTCATTACCTATTGCCTGAATTATTGCAGTCACTTATTACCAGGTTTCCCTGTCATCAGCTGCTTCCTCTTTCAGAGTTATCCTACAAATTGCAACCAGATTAGTCTTCCTAATGAATCTTCTCTCTCTTCTTCCCTCACTCCCTCCCTCCCTTTTTCCCTTCCTCTCTTCCTCCCTCCCTCCCACCTTCTTTTCCTCTCTCTCCCTTTTTCCCTTTTTCCCTCCCTCCTTTTCTCTTCCCTCTTTCCTTCCCCAGGGTCACACAGCTAGAAAGGGTTAAGTGAATTGAACTCAGGTCCTCTTGACTTCAGGACTGGTGCTCTATCTACTACACCACTTAGCTAGCTGCCCCCTTCATGAATCTTTTTCTTCTTTTATAAAATGAAGATTGTACTATAGGTGCTGTCTACTTTGCATAAGGCTGTGGTGAGGAAAGTGCTTTTAAATCTGGAAACGCTAGAGAAATGTGAACTTCTGTTGATTATTAGTCTGATTTTCAAAACTTTCACAATCCAGCTTTGGTTTTCTTCTGTTTTATCTCTTCACTTATCCACCACAACACAATTATATTTTCATGCTTCTGCATTTTTGGTCATGCTATTTTAAATACCTTCTCCATCTTTCATCCCTCACTTCCAATTGTATCTGTTAAAATCCTATTTATCCTTTATTATCAGCTTCATGTGGAACTTCTCTGATCCTCTCCAATTAAAAGTAATGTCTTCCTGCTTCCTCCCCTACCCACTTAATAAAAGGTCATAGAACTTCATAATGTTTTTTTAAAGATTTATTTTTTTAACATTTGATTTTGTAGTAATTTATGTTTTCTATTTGCAATAGATTATAAATTCTATGAGACTATAGTCTGCATCTTTGTCATCTTTATATCTTTCCTTTTGCCTTGAAAAAATTATTTTTATATATAGGAACTTAATGAATGTGTTTTGATAAATGGTTGGTCCCTAGTAACTGCTTATACTCAGATTCATGATGATTTCCTTAATTTTTCTAGTTGATGTTTCTGATACATTTATTGTTGCCTTATTAAAATATTTCAGAATAGGGGGAAGTGGAGTATCCTAGTGACATGATATGTATTGATTTAATCATATTGCAAAGCAGTCCATTGGGGGGGGGGAAATCATAATCATATATTGCTTATATACTGATCTCTCAATTAAAAAATTAATCAAAAATTAATTTACTGTCATTAACATAAACACACAGAGAATGTATGGTATGGCACACTGGGTAGAAGTGTAGCTTTGGGATTGGGGAGACCTAACCTCAAGTCCTGCCTTCAATAAATACTAACTTTGTGATCCTAGACAAGTCACTTTTCCTCTCAAGTATTATCTAAGTAATCTTAAGATTGTATAAGTTCTGAAACAATTTGCAATCTACATTGGTAGGAATGAGTTTTTTACTCTGATGAAATCACAGATCTAGATTAAACAATCAAAACCATAAACCCTTTCTCTCACTGACCATATTATAAATGTATTAAGTTAATTAAATTCATTTTATATGTGGAAACTGTCACTACTCTATATATCTATACCTGGGCTAAAGGCAAAACATCTAAAGTATAAATTCCCATTTAACTATTAATTACTCTTTGAAATTTGTGACAGTTTATAACAGTTGTACCTATGATTTTGGTAGGTATAAATACTGGTGTTTAGAAAAAATAAAGTCTATTTTCCCCATAGATTACCCAGCAGTCTTGCTGATTCATAGAGCTTAACTGGAAAAGATACAGGTATAGAATATAGAAAGATATAGAATCTATTTATTCTTTCTAGGTGTATGTTTTTAAGTTAATTTATAGAACATCTAATAAAACTTCTTTCCACTGTCTGCTCCTCTGTTGCCTACCATAGCCTCATCCTCAAAAAAAATCCTCACTTGATAGATCTGTTCATTCCTCAAGTATTATCCCATGCCTCCCTAGCTTTTTGTGGCTAACCTCCTTGAAAAGGTCAGCTATAATAGGTATTTTCACTTTTTTTCCTCTACTTGATTCTTATGTTTGATCTTCTGAACTCATTATTTAATTGAAATTGCTCTCTTCAAAGATGCCAATAATCTCATAATTGCCAGTTCCATTGGCTTTTTCTCAATCCTTATCCCTTTTTTTCAATCCTTACTACTGTCTTTGATACTATCAATCATCGTGTTTTCTTTGATATTTTCTTTTTTTTTAGGTTTTCGTAACTCTGTTTTCTCCTGATTCTCCTACCTATCCAGTCAATCTTGCTATGTCTCCTTTAATGGATTTTCATTTTGTTTGTAACTACTAACCATCAAGACTCTGTCTGTCCAGGGACCTCTCTGTTGTTTTCCTTTTAAACTTTTCACTTGGCAATCTCATTAGCTCTTATGAATTCACTTGCTATATCTGTACATTGGAGGGCAAATGGAAAAAGATTATCAAGAGACATAATCAAGGTCACTTAAGATATGAAGTGTAATGATAAAGATTCATCCAATTCTGGTATACTAGAATGTGAAGGTATTCCTTCAAGCTTGAGAAAGATAAATTTAGGACAAATAACACTGGCCAATGACAAGTATATCTTTGTGTAACCTATCCATTTTTACCATTTTCAAAGGTAATATACTGAAACTTTGTGGCTTAACCTACTATGGTAGGTTTTATGTGTTTAACAGTGATGCCTTATCTGCATTGAGAAATGGTCATCATTTTCTCCTTTCCCTTTAATTTTCCTATTTTTTAAGATTCCATAGAATTGTAGAATCTTAGAAACGAAGGGGACCTTATAAACTGTTTGTCTAATCCAACCTCCTTTCCATTGTAGGAAGTCCCTCCTGCAACATCCTTGATACAAGCTATTGAACCCTTGTTTTGTCATTTCTATCCAGGGAATCTAGTTATACTTTCTGGAACAAAGCACAAATATTACATTACAGCTTTCACATATTGCAGTGGAAAGAGAAGATTCAGCGTTCAAACCAAGACCTTAGTTTGAACTTTGCCTATGTGGTTTCTAAGCTATGTAAACTTGGAAAAATCAATTTTTCTGGGTCTTGTTTCCTCATTTATAAAATGAGGGAGTTGATCCCTTCCAGTTCTAAATCTGTGATCTTATGTGTCTGTTTTCTTTGTACAACTCTCCTATAGTTTAAACATCTATTCCTCATATGGCATGATTTTTAGATTCTTCTTTATCCTGGTTATCCCACTGAGCATAATCCAGTTTATTGATGTCTTTAAATTGAAAGACACAAAGCTGGTCAGTTTTCTGCATTCAATTTGAACAGAGTAGGAAATTTTTCAGGAGGGATGGGGGAGCTACCACCTTTGTCTTATTATGCTGGTTAATTTTCTGTTCCCCTCGCTTGCTGCGCTTTGGTGCTAACAGGTGAAGTTGTGACACTCCCATTGAAATGCCTGTATGAATCTTCTGGGGGAACAAATAGCTAGATGAATCCTTTTCTTTGCCAACGAAAATGTTATTCTGTTTTCTGTTTGTAGGGCAACTATTATAACTAGTTCTGGTTCTTTTCTAGACTTTGACTGAATTTTCCCTTGTCTCAACTTTTAAATGTTCTGTATGTACAAAATATATTCTGGAACATTTTATATTTTTTAAGACTGTGCCAAATGTATTCTGGGACATTTTACATTTTTAAAAAAATTTACAGGTGGCTTTATAAGTAATCTGTTCTGACGTAGCGCTTCCTCTTTTGCATAAGGTCATAGTTATTGTAGATTGAAGACTTGAATTCACTTTCATCCCTCAGTTTTTAAACAGGAAATTGCTTTCCTCATCTCTGTGCCCAGTAAAATAGAACTTTTGTTTCTTTAGAAAACTAGTTTGAAGAAAAAAAAAAAAAGAAGAAAGCTATTCTGAGTGAGAACATCAATGTTAAATTGGGATTCCATTTATCTTAAAGGAAAGGAAAGGGTGGACGACAAACTGTCTTCGGAAACAACTGGCAAATAGGCAGATGTGGGTCATATAGCACATGTCTTGAACTAAGGACCATTATATGAATGTCTGGCATGTAACCAATCTTGCTAGGAATTGTGCATGTTGATTAGGTGTCTATAAATATAAAGCAGTCTCTTAGATGACTGTAATTAATTACTCTTTAAATAGCATTTCATTTTCTCCTTGGAAAAAAAATAGATGGGTTCGGATTTTTTTGAAGCAACTGTGTAGTAACTATTTGATTGTTGGTGATGTTGAATAGTTAAACCTTCTTTGGAGAGTACAAAATACTTGGCAAGTTCTAGATAATCTTCAATTTATTGTTCTCCAGTATTTTGCTATACAACCTGGAATTATTCAGGATTCCTTCTAAGTCTTTTTTCAAGTGGGAAAGCTTTGTAGTATTACGTAGGTTATGTTAAGAAAAAGATTGTCTATAAAAAAAATCTATCTTGAGCTAATGAAGATTAATATTTAAAGTGGAACCAACTAATAAAACATATGACTGCAGGTTTTCTAATGACATTTACTGGGTATATGGATGTAGATGTAGTAATTGCATAGAGTTAAGTACTTCAGGAGCAATAACATTCTATAGTAAATCATAGAAATAGTAGCACATTATTATATACTTTAATAGAGTTCTGTATTTTGATCTATGTAAACCTAAAGTAAATATTTGAATGAAAACTAGCATGCTGAGTTCCAGTAAAACGGAACAATACTCAGATCAATTTGTTTTAATGGACCTGGTTGACTTAACATGTCTAAATCCTTTTATGATGGTACCTGAATTGAAATTTCCTAATAGAAAGTGGGCTGGAAGTAGAAGGAAATGATGATATGAGAGTGAGCTATATGAGTATCAAAAGTTTTAAATGGAATCAATCATTTAGGGAACTCTGATGAAAAGGAAGTAATATGGTAACTCCTGCCAAATTTATCTTTTCCTTCAATCAGGGAAATATTCTGCTTCATTGAATCCAGGTATGACTGAATCCAGCTGAGTCATATAACAAATATGCTAATAAAGACTCATTCTTAACTCATTTTGTCATCCACATAGGAATATAGATATAATATGAACTTTAACCTTAACTCAAGTTCTACAATGTAAAAGATTCATCATGTTATAAATAAAATAAAAAACAAGTGGCTTAGGGTTTATATCTGTGTATGTGTATACATACACATGTTAAATATGAATGCTTTTTTTTTTTTTTTTTTTTTTTTTTTTTTTTAGCATTCTGTGTTAAAAGGCACAGAGAAGATAATTTTAAAGATGTAATTAAGCAGAAAATTCACACTTAGGTGTAGCAGTTAGTTTTACAAAGATTTAAATTTAGGCCAGTTTCCAAGGTGGATTGCCTAAGGCTAGATGTCAGATGATTTCTCCATTGTCACAGTAAAGCAGTAGTTCAAATTAGTTGAAAACCTAAAATTATCACTGGCATTCACATAGTACTTTGGTATTTTCAAAGTGCTTTACAATTATTAACTAGCTAATAACCTGACAACAACACCATTAGACCACACAAGCTGTTTTAGGGAATAGACTATGTAATAATTAGAATTGTCCCTTAACTGTGATGTATCTTGGAAACCATCTCAAAGCCCTCCCTCTAATATAACACCTGAAACTTTTAAAAAGGGATACCAAGCCATATGCACTTCTTTTCAGCCGGTATTGTAGGAAATTTTAAATAGAAAATGGATTTTGTGTGTGTGTGTGTGTGTGTGTGTGTGTGTGTGTGTGTGTGTGTGTGATATCTTCATATTTTTGTCTGATTTTTTCATGGATTACAAGTTAATCTGTATGCCTCAATTTGCTTACCTGTAAAATGGGAATAATAATATCATCTACCTCTAGGGTTGTGGTGAAGCTCAAATGAGGTAATATTTGTAAAGTGCTTAGCATAGTTCCTGCCATGTAACAGGTGCTATATAAATGTGTATTCCCTTCCCTTCCTCTACAAGCCAACCATTAAGGAAAGATGTTGCTCATTGATCAAAATAAATGTTGAAAAATGAAGGATGCACAAATGCTCCTAATCTTTTTCTTGAAGATTTTGTTTATTTGACCATTGCCAAAGAGCCTTAATGAGGAAATTGAAAGAAGTATTTTAAAGAAAGTAGGGGAAATCTTGAAAAGTTAATGAAAGGGATGCTTTTACACAAAACAAGGAAATAACATTGCAGACCAGAATTTCTATTGTTTTGAAGTTAATTATTTTGATAATAATTATTTTTAAAACCATCTACATGTGCCAAGAATTTTACAGCCTTTCCTCCCTAAAGAGATACAGGATCCCTCCTTTTTCCCTGAAAAAATATAGAAAAGGTTATATTTATGTGTCAGAATATATTTAGATGATTTTTGACAAATGATTTTAACAGGACACTAGTCAAACCTCATTTGGATTGGTATTTTCAGTTCTCTGGACTTTTTTGTTGGTTGTTTGGTTAGTTTCTAAACAAATCTTTAATTTCTTAATCACAATAGAATCTATATATATTCAAAAATAGTAAAAACATATTTGTGGAAAATTGATTCAGCTTATGGAAGGCATATTACCTTTTTTATTATATAATAATAAGAAGAACCCCTTGCAGTTTCTTTATTAACATTCACAATTTGGGAACAAAAACTGATTTCATAAGATACAGATTTAGTGCTAGAAGAGACCTTCAGGGTTATAGCCTTAAGTACTCTGATATCTTAGATTCAAGTACACCTTTTCAGAGTTTTAGCCCTCTACACAGGGTCATTTAGTGACTTGTAGTGCAGTGTAGTCAAAAAAAATATTGGACTTGAAACTGGTAGAGACCCAAGTTAAAATTTGCCTAAGAACATTAACACATATGTAGTGGATTGATGCATTCTGCTTACTTCCATCATTTGTTTTTAATTAATTGAATTTTTATTAACAACTTAATCAACCAACATTTTGATATGCCAAGAATAAAAAAATCTTTTATATGAATCCATGAACTTGGTGATGGTCAAGGCATCATCTTTGGGTTTGGGGTTTTCATTCCCCTATTTGTTGGGAGGGGGAAAGAAACATCAATAGATCATTTAAATAAGTTATATTTAAACTATTCTATATAGTATTATCTCATTGTTATTTTTCTCCTGATGTATAACTTTACCTTTTTTCCTAATTAGTTGATGATCTGTTTGGACATAGGACAGTTGGTTTTGATTTGATTTCATATCAAAAAGCAGTCATTTTTTCCTTCCTTCTTCCCCTCCCCCTCCAGTTTGGGCATCTATAATAAAATATTCATGTTTTGCATGTTCTCACACACACATGTATAAACTTTCATTCCAAACCTTTTCTTTCTTATTTTCTCTTGGTTCTCCTGATTTTTTTATTGCACTGAAGTATAGAATACATTATTAGCAAACTAAATGAGTATTTCTTGAATAGTTAAAAATCAATGTAGTTATATATGAAGTTACCAGTGTGACATATAATTATTTAGTTTACCTCTTCTGTATGTATGTATTTATTTTTTTATTATTTCCTTTTTCCACAGCGAAGAAGTCTGTAAACGTGGATTCACAGTTATTGTGGATATGCGTGGATCCAAATGGGATTCTATTAAGCCTCTACTGAAGATTTTGCAAGAGTCCTTTCCTTGTTGTATTCATGTTGCACTGATAATCAAGCCAGACAACTTCTGGCAGAAACAGAGGACTAACTTTGGCAGTTCTAAATTTGAATTTGAGGTAATTTCTATTGTAGCAAGGCTGGCCAAATTGATGGCCATAGTTAATTACATAATGACCCTTTTTCATTATTTAGTCAGAGAATAGATTATTTTTTTTTAATATTGTCATTAAACTTGTAGGTATTTATCCCTAATGTACATATGAGGATGTATCCTTAGAAATTGCTTAACAGTGAATGGAAGATTGAGACGAGTGAATGAGATATGGGGTGGAGCTCAATTATAGAAGGACCATTCTGTGAATCAAATAATATGAAATTCTTATTAGAAAAAAAGCCTTTTGCCTTTTAATTAATTTAATGGAAATTTTGCACTTCACAAAAATAATATATTAGCTATATTTGGGATAAAAAGATGACTCAAGTTATTCCTTTAGAGATGATGGAAAACCAAAGAGGAACACAGGGATTCTACTATCCTAGTGGTCAAAAATGAAAAAAGAATGCAGTATCCCTTGCAGTTCCCAAGACTCATCCCAAATGAATGGTAGGGAAAAGAGTGGTTTAGCATGTTTAGTTTTTTTAATTAGGAGTCCTTTTCACACACATAAAAAAGTAGTGGTCATGGGGTTGGAGAGAGAGTAGAGAAGAAAGTGTTTCTTTAATGATATATAGGCTGAATTGAAGGCCAGTTAGTGGCATCTACTTAAAAGTGACATAATCCTAGCTGACTTAATTGCTAGCTTCTTAAACAGTCCTAAGTACTAGTCCTAAATGGGCCATTTTTTTCCCCTACTCCATTTTCACCATTTCACTTCTATTAGTTACTAATATCCTCTGAAGTTGTTTAATGAGGAGATAATGGGAATAAGGAATTCTATTATTCTGTGAATGTTTTAAAAATAATTTTATTGCTTTTATAAATTTTATTTTTTCATGATAGATTTGGACAGTTTTAGCCCAAAGTTATGTCCAATATGAGAGTTACGTATAACTTCTTGTGTCTCTCTGCCCCACTCTTCCCCCATCTCCCCATTTTGCTTTTATATTGATCCTTTATCCTGTAATTAAATTATAGAGTCAGTATGGGACTAGGAAATTTAGCTTCACCAGCTTAGATGGAAGAAAAATGAAATTAGTCAATTTTATGCTTCCATGTTGCATGTGGTATATAATTCTTATCATTCTAAGAAGGAATTATCATTGAATGACATTTTGTTAGATTTTAATGAAGTATTTCTCTCTCTCTCTTTTTTTTTCTTGAGGCTAGGGTTAAGTGACTTGCCCAGGGTCACACAGCTAGGAAGTGTTAAGTGTCTGAGACCAGATTTGAACTCAGGTCCTCCTGAATTCAAAGCTGGTGCTCTATCCACTGCGCCACCTAGCTGCCCCCAAGAAATATTTCTCACAAAAAAGTTTAGACACCACAAAAAAAAGGTGCATTTTGCTATATGTATTGCTTTAGTTTCCCACAGAAAAGGGAAAATGGTGATTTGGCAATGTAATTCACATAAAACGTGGGAGCATTCTACTGAGTTTCTCTCTGGATTTTTGAAATCTCTTTCACCAGTTTTTCCATCACTGTATATATTGTCTCTTCTCTCTGATAGGGATTGTGCAGGTGATTGCCTCCAGGATTTTACCTTCAGGAAGTTATTAAGTCAGTGTAAATGAATCTGGCTCCCTAGGGGTGAGACTTGACCTGCAGCAACCTTACAGGCACAAATGCTAGTTTAGTTAGAAAACCTCAATATCTGGTCTTGTCTAGTGCTGAGCTTTAATTTGAAAACTGATGCTAAGTATTCTTTACTGAGCATTTGGAGTCAGAAGCAGAATCAAGAACTCGCACCAGGATGACTTTAACTCAAACCTATTTTTATATACAATTAGTATATAGGAATATGCTAGTATACTTTCCTAGTTTATTTATATAAGCTAATTTATATCATCAAGTAAGGTAGTTTATATGAGTAAACTAGTTTCATTTTCTGGTTTGTCTGCTTTTTTCCTTTTCTTTTCTCTATGACACCTCCTCTGTAAAGCAGAAAAGATTAATCCTTTTTTTTTTTACAATTAGCCAGATGAAGATTATAAATTTATTTCTTGCTTGAGTAACAATTGACTAAAACTTTTCAAATTTTCCTCAAGTCAGAATATAGTACAAATTATTAAAACATATGGCTATTAAGTACATAGATTTAGAAAAGAAAAGGCTCTTGGAGATCATTTAGGCCAACTCCCCTCATTTTACAATTGAAGAGATTCAATGAGAATAAAGTAATCTATTCAAAGTCATTCTAACATTAGGTAGCTGAATCAATTGCACACTATATCTTTAGTCCCCCATATCAACATTTTTCCTATGCACCATGCTACCTTCTAGTATTCAGTTTTTAAAAAGGGAAGCAGATTATTAGCTTTCCTTGTATTTTTACTATTGTAAAAGGAGAAGGGAAAAGAAATAAACATTTACATAGTGTATAATGTGAATTGGGTAATGTGTTAAGCTAATCATTTCTGTCCCTTAGTTAAATTATTTTTGATAGTGTCAATAGGTTATATAATTGTCTTCCTGTACATGATAAAAGATTTGGGAGCAGACAAACTGAAGTTTGTTTGGAAAAAGCCATTCAGCCTACGCTGTAGTAGAGAAATGTTAGTTCATAGGCCAGAAATAACTTTAGAAAAGTCTGAAATCAGAGGGTGTTTTTGTTTTTGTTTTTGTTTTTGTTTTTGTTTTTGTTTTTAATAGAATATTCAATGCAGGGAACCTCAAAGGCCATTTATTACAGCTTTCTCATATTACAAATGAAGAAACTGAGTCCCAATGACATTGTAACTTTGCCCTCATTCCTACAATTCATAAGTGTTAGGTTCTCTAACCATTTTCTCTAGAACCAGATTTCTTTACGTTTTTCCCACTGTAATTACCAGAGTTTTCAGTAGAGAGAGAGATGATTGTAATGGCATAGTTTATAGAAGAGGGAAACTGAAGGCCAAGAAACTTGTGACTCTTTTTTGAAGTTGTTCACTTGAATTTTGTTTTATTATTCATTTTCTTTCCTTTTTGATCTGCTTTCCCTTTTGCAACAAGAGAATTGTATAAATATATTTACACATATTGGACTTAATATGTATTTTAACATATAAAAAAAGAAACTAGTGAAAGTGAAATTCTATTGCTTCTGCCTTATGCTTACATTTTGGGAACTCATGTCATAAATAGCCTCCAATCAGTTAGTGTCAGTATTTCTCAGAAAGAAACTAATTGATTTCTAATCTGGCTCCAATCAAAATATGTCAGGTTCCACAAAAGGAATGTTCTCTCTCAACATTTATGTGATGCTTTTATGAATTCACCCTCTTGCTGACCATGCTGCTTTTATTTTTATGGGAAAGGAAACAAGATTATTTTCTTTTCTTTTACCCTTGTAAATAAATTACTTTCCTTAAGTTTTAAAATACATGACAGAGCAACAAAAATAGCCTGAAATTATAAATACAGAAATGTGAATTCCTTAATTTTCTCATCTATGCTTTTTTCTTTTTTCTTTTTTCTTTCTTTCTTTCTTTCTTTCTTTTTTTTTTTAATAAAGACAAATATGTCTCTTTAGAAGGCCTCACCAAAGTAGTTGATCCTTCTCAGCTAACACCTGAATTTGACGGCTGCCTGGAATATAATCATGAAGAATGGATAGAAATCAGAGTGGCTTTTGAAGACTACATTAGCAATGCAACCCACATGCTCTCTAGGCTGGAGGAACTTCAGGACATCCTAGGCAAAGAAGGAGCTGCCTCAGGATTTGGAGGGGGCTCGCAATATGATTGAGGAACATTCTCAGTTGAAGAAGAAAGTGATTAAAGCCCCCATAGAGGACTTGGATTTGGAGGGACAGAAACTACTTCAGCGGATACAAAGCAGTGATAGCTTTCCCAAAAAGAACTCTGGGTCAGGGAATGCAGACTTGCAGAATCTCTTGCCCAAAGTGTCCACCATGTTGGATAGACTGCACTCTACACGGCAGCATCTGCATCAGATGTGGCATGTGAGGAAGCTAAAACTGGACCAGTGTTTTCAGCTGAGGCTGTTTGAACAGGATGCTGAAAAGGTAAAAGAGAGAAATCCAAAGAATGTGAGATGGAGGGAGTGAGGGAACAGTGCCCTGATTTCTCATGACCAGGATTGAGTTTATTGCTTTAGTGAAATGAGAAACAAGACAAAAACTAGGAAATGCTAATCTGTACTAGTTCTATTAAAAATCCAGTAAGTTCCTATTTGGTGAGTTTCATTTAACTACATTTTTATGCCTCGGAAATCTTGATTGAATAGGTACTGACCATTTGGTCTTTGAGTACCATCTCGACTAGGATGGATAGAGCACCAGCCTTGAATTTAGGAGGACCCCAGTTCAAATCTGGTCTCAGACACTTAACATGTCCTAGCTGTGTGACCCTGGGCAAATCACTGAACCCCAGGCTCAGAAAGGAAAAAAAAAAAGAATGGATTACTGAAAGCAATTAAATGTGTTTACAGTTAATGACTGATATCCTTATAAGTGGTGATAGAATATTAAGTTTTCTAGCAGAGGGACACTGTTAGTGGAATTAATAAACCTGTTAAAATGATTGTCTGGGTAATATAGAAAGTAAGTACCCACAGTGTCATGGTTTATTCTTGTATTTTAGACAGAACGGTTGTGTGAAAGTCAACCCTAGGCATTTACTTGCTAATTCAACTGCAATGATATGTGAAAATAGAGCATTTATTTATAGAAATGTGTTGTGAGCCCCAAACATGGGGTGAGTTAGTCAACTCTTAATTTGTGTTCATTAAATTTCTTCATGGATGAAAGGATATTTTGTAGTCTGGAGAAAAATAAGATCTACATCTTTGAAACAAAACAATTATTTGTAAGTGATGTAGATCACATAATATACGGTAATGTTTTGAAAATATTTAATATGTGTTATCACTTTTGTGTTTTTTGTTTTTGTTTTTTAAGGAGTGTCTTCCTCCTCTGCTTATGGAGAAAACAGATATGCAACTCTGGCACTGTGGTTTAAGTCTGGCCAGCTGTTGATAGATATCCATTTCCCAGTCCCCATAACTGGTCCCTTGAGCATAATGATCCTTCCTTTGCAATTGACAAGTTTTTCTCAGGATTGTCTGTATGGAACTCTCATGAAAGCTATCATCTTTGTTTCCAAAATTCCTCTTGTAAAGAAGAGCCTAATTTAAAAAACTTAGCCATACACTGAAATCCATTCAAAAACTAGAAATTATTTTATTTTATTTTATTTTTACTATTGGGTTCTTTATCTCAGGAATAATGTGGTAAAACTGAGTAAAAAAAGTTTAGTGGAAAGAATATTGAACTGAGTTTGCTCTGGGTTCTAGACCTAGCCTTATCACATGTTAGCTTGATGCCATTTTAACTGAATATAATGCCATTATGTTTTGCAAAGTGATCTTGAGTTGTGTGTTGATTTTTTTTTTTTTTTTTTTTCTGGTAGATGTTTGACTGGATCACACACAACAAAGGCCTGTTCTTAAACAGCTACACTGAGATTGGAACAAGTCATCCACATGCTATGGAACTTCAGACGCAGCACAATCACTTTGCCATGAATTGTATGGTAAGATATTCTGAGATAGCTTTGTATTTTGAGTGTGATGGCATCCTGGAACTGTAAGAAATTGAGTTTTCAGGAGGAACGGCCTTTTTGAATGTAGCAGCTTTTCCCTAAATGTCACTTGTTTCTCTACACTTCCAATTTAACTAAGTAGCTCTTTTAAGATTAAAAAAAAGTAGAATAGCTAAGGAAAAAATAGTAAACTGATAAAAATTAAAACTGAAGATTTTTCTAATCCAGAATGCTTATTTCTTAAGCCATGCTTTCAAGCTATCCTGAAAACACACAGGAATCTGCAGCAAAGCATCATAATGATCTCCAAAGAAGAAAGAGAATAATATAACGTATTATATACTTGGCAGATACGATTGAAATGAGAGCCAAGACATTGTGGTGTCATTCAGATCCAAAATCATGGTCACTCCTGAAAATATGAATTCATTTAGGTCTGCACTGAGGAATTCCATTCCAGGTTTTTAATCAATATTTTGAACTATCTGAGCTCTCTAGATGTGGAGTTCAGTGATGCAGCCTTGTTACAATGATTTTTGTGGGTCTCAGAGGTGACAATGAGTCATCCTGGGACTGGAGTGAGCCAGATCTTTGTCTCCAGACAAAGCTTCTGTACACCTTCTCAGAATGTTTTTAAATGAATACAATAAAATATTTAGGAATACAAAGGACACCAATTATATAAGATATAATTTTCAAATTATTTTTAAAAAAGAAAAAAAATTATGGACCTTCAGGTTAAAAACTGCTGAATTAGAGCAATTAATTAGTTTAGTGTAGGAGTTCTCAAACTACGGCCCTGCCGGCCAGATGCGGCCCGCTGAGGACATTTATGGGGCCCGCAAGGTTATGGCAAATGGGCTGAGGTGCGGAGACAGTGTGAGTTTTTGTTTTTAACTATAGTCCGGCCCTCCCACAGTCTGAGAGACAGTGAACTGGCCCCCTATTTAAAAAGTTTGAGGACCACTGGTTTAGTGGGTTGACTGTTGTGGAATCATTCATAGAGTAAAGGTCTAGGTTAAACTATTATCCAAAAATTCATCTAACATCAGCAATATTCACCTGATCCACAAGATAGATATCTTGAACCTGAGGAATCTTTGTATGAATATCACATTGTGGGAATCACAAAAAAAACATGAATAGCTTTTCATAAATAATCCTACAAGTAGGTAGACTAAACTTAAAATTATTTTTGAAAGAGAATGTGGTCATTTCTAGGAAGACCTAAGCTACTAGAACTTTTCATTGAAAGTTAAGGACTACTAGATATTTCTTAGGAGTAATTCTAACAAGAACTTATTTGATGGTAGAGAATTTTCTTCTATGGTGGAGAGATTAACCACATTGAAACCAGTCTTCAGTTTCTGAATTGAAGTAGGGAATTGAAGTAACATGAAGATATAAACTAAAGGTAATTTCCCAGTTAAATTTTTGTTGGCTAAAATGACTAGAGTTTGGATAGAATAAAAGATTTGCTAAAATAGCAGAAGTTGTGTTATAAATGCCAGCTGGCCGTCGTCATCTCTTAATTTTACATTCAAAATGAAGGAGAGGACTAGAATTGTCTGTTCAGATTTCTTTTGGGGGAAAAAAAATGCAAGAGAGAAGAAAAATCACAAAAATATGGGCAGGCATTGCCATATATATTAAGCTCTGGAATATAAGGATGAAAGGAGAACAAATCCTGCCTTTTCGAGGGCCTGATAGTCTAATAGTGTAAAGGCTTATAAATATATGTATCTACTGTATATGTGCAAAATAAATACAAAATATTTTCGGGAGGAGGGTGAATGAAGATCAGGAAAGACTTCATAAAGTTGGTGGTACTTGAGCAATGTATTAAAGAACTGAAGAATTCCAAGAGATGGAGATGAGGAAAAATGCATTGTAGGTATGAGATAAAGCCAATGCAAAAGCCCCAAGATAGATAGTTTTGTGTGAGAAGGCAGTGCAATCAACATTGAATTTAAAGTCTAAGGACCTAGATTCAGATTCCTACTTTGTCCCTTAATACTTATTTGACTTTAGGCAAATGATTAATCTATAAAATGACAGGATGGTACTAATTGATCTCTAAGATCATTTCACCTCTAAACCTATTATCTTACTTTCCAAAGGCAAAGAATATTTGCTTTCTTTATTTTGCTTTCTTTTTTAATATGAGACAAGTTCTGAGTGTAAAGTTCCTTCAAGTTCTGATGTTTCTTTTGCTATAAAATATGTTACCTGTGACTGACTTAAGCTACCTATAAATATTTATTCACAGAGGTCTTTGTAAGAATTGCCTAGGAGTTTGAAAAGTTAGACTCATGCTTGATCATTGTGTTTTCAAAGGTATAACAGCTAATGTCTATTAAAGATTGAAGACCTTCTTTTTTCAAAAATAGGGTAGGTTTTGTGGGGTAGGGGCAAAGACTTGAGTGTAGATGAAAGGAGTAAATAAGACAAGGATTAATATGTTTTTTTCTCCCCTAAATACAATGACCACTCTTCATAGATTTCATGAATCCTTTTTATAATAAGAAAATATCATTGGTTTGGCAGACTGCCCTATAAAAGGCAAAGGGACATCTCATCTTAGGAAAAACACCATTTGGGCACACACTCCATAGGACTGAGCAATGGAACTGAAGGTAGATTAGTCTCTAATAGTCCAGAAGAGAACTCTTGCAAAAAGAATTGGGTCCATTCTGGATCCACATTCTGAAAGTTACCTGCTCATTTGATTGATTAAATATCTATCCTGTCTGGTCTCTCTTCTTTCTAGGGATTTAATTTAACCAACATTCATTATTTACTAGTAAATAATTAAAATTAGTTAGAGGATGCCTGCAATATTGTTATATTTAGAATGTTTGTCTCGGAGTATCCAGGTTTTGCCATGACAATCAGTAATCTCTACCAGTGCCAATGGGATTAGGCTGTGTAGTAGGCCCTTGTGATTCAGAGCAGTCCATTCCCTCAGTGTCTGCTGTTCTGGGACTTACAGACTGAGCCTTACTACTCCAGCCCTTCCCAGAGAATCATAGGAGGCTGTGATTTGCCCTTTTGGTAAGTCCCAGTCTTCATATCTGAGTTATCTCAATGGGAACTCTTTTGGTCAGAAAAAAATTAGACTTGTCCCTGTTCTATCATTACATGGTATGATGTTCCAGTATTGAGCCCCACAATCCAGATGCTCTGGCAACATGTTTAAACTTCTAGTCCTGGAAGAAAATGGCTCTTCCTGTCTCTTTCTGGGTTTTTGTTTTGTTTTGTTTTGTTTTGTTTTGTTTTTTTCCTAATAACATCTGCATGGATGGGTTTCTCTCTTTGTCTGAGGTTTTCCAGAAATTCTGCCCAAGGCAAGACGTGTTGAGCTGACAGCTAGTCTATGGCTGCTTATCATCTTGTCATAACTTCTAGCTACCATAAATTTGTGCATTAATCTTGCTACCCTCTTCAGCTTATTTGATCTGTCTTCAGGTCTCTGAGGCCTCTTTCCATCAGTTCTTCACTTGACCATATCTATTTTCAATATTATTGAAGAACACCATTGGATTGAAAGAAAGAAAATGCAGAAGTGTCATGCTTTTCTTTAACAGTTTACTCTTTTCAAGGATTGTATGGCAGTATAGTAAAAATAATAGAATTTTTTTCCCTTCCTTTTTTTCCCTCCAATTCTTCCAGGAGAATCATTCAATAAGCCTGGGCTTAGAATCACTCTGTTTTCTTTTGTTCTTCTTTCCCCATTTTATAGATGATGAGATGGAGATTTTTGAAAAGTGATTTGTCTACAGTTTGAGGTAGAATTTGAATCTAGGTTTCCTGACTTAAGACTTTGTTCAATAAATCAGAAGTGTCACACATGCAGGGAAATATTTAACAAAATAAATCAAACTACAATAGAATGTATATTTTATTAATATGTGTTTTTCCAACTCAATATATGGGCCATAGGTATCTTTATGTATTGTTTGGTGGCCCCTGTTTCTATTTGAGTTTATACTACTGTGTTATATATCACATGTATTGTTTATGGGCTGTAAATTTCTATGAATTTATCCTATAGGAATTAAGGAGCTAGTGAAGATTTTAGAGCTAAGAAGTGATGTAATCCTATTTTGTTGAGTATTATCTTTCATTGAAATTAGGGAAAGAGAAAATGAATAAGTATGACCATCTCTCTGAATCATAAAAGACTTGTTCTGAGTCATTTAAGAACTTTATTAATATTTATAGAAATCAGAACTAGATAGTGCCTCATTATGGCTAGAACATATGGAAACTGTAGGGAGTACAGTATTGAACTACTGATATGTCATTATTTTATTTGTTGTCTTTTGCCAGTTAAGCACTTATTGTTACTTTTGAACTTTAAAAAAGTTAATAATTTATAGAATATTAATAAGAACCAAGAATAGCTCTTTTCTCTCTTTGCCTGTGTCTCAGTATAACATCTATAGAGTTAATTTGATCCTATCATGATTAGGATACCTATGTGACTTGGCAGTGGCAAATTTTTATGTACTACAATCTCTGCATTGTGCAAAAACAAACAAAAAACTCCTAGTATTATTAGTTATTTTCATAAGCATCTCACTAAAGTATTAAATAATCTTGGCAAATGATATAAGAAGTATTTATTAAATAGGGAATGAAGCTTAAATTGGAGAGAACAAAGTAAAGAAATATGGCCTACATATTCTGTTCACACAAATTATAAATACATGTGTATTATCAAGAATTCAAATCTTTCCATTATGTAGATGCATATAATCCCAGGATATTAAAATAGTGATTCTCCAAAAATGTTATGAACTGTAATTATTCTCTATGTATTTGTATTTTATGAGCTTTGTCTGAAAGAATACATTTCCTGAAATGCTTGAGAAGAAAGGTATACCATCTAAATATCTGTGTAAATATAATCCTTGAAGGAAAAAGGTAGGGCTTCTTACTTTTATAATAAACAACTAATGCTTCCCAAAATGTCACTCCTTTCAGCTTACTTACATTTATATTAATTTAAAAAAACAAAACAAAAAACAACTGGTATGAATAAAAATGAATAAAAAGTCTCACAGACAAATGCTTCTACTTTGTCCAGCCTCAGTCCCCAGTATCTGTAGGAGGTTGGTTTAGTCTTGGCTTAAAATTAAGAGAGCAAAGAATGCCAATAGAATGAACTTTAGGAAAGGTTATTGTTCATTTTATCTTGTAGTGTCTCTAGAATATCTACACTAGGGCCAACTTTGGAGTATGTGTTTATTCTCTTGTAGACAAAGAAATGAGTAAAGGAGAATTGAGATAAGATTTTTGGAACATTCAGTTTTTGTAGCTACTTCTTAGAAAAGTATCTTGCTATCATCCTAACTCGGACATGATGTTTCTAGGAGTTTTTTTTTTTTTTTTAACCGTAGCTAATCCAAAGAGGTACATTTAATGTATCTATCATATACTCTGTTCTTTCTTAATTAAAAAAAAAAAAATCTCTCAAGCGTCATCTTTCCTTGCAAATCAATTTTTTTTTTTTTTTTAAGAAAATCACAGGAAAACAAGCAGTATAAACTGTTAAATTGAAAGATTGAGAGAGAAGTCTCTCATAGTATGAGTTTAGAAATAGCTCCACTCTAGCCCAGGTATCCGTTTGCCTGTCTGCCCCACCCCAACATTCCCTTTAAAAAAGGAATCAGAAATTTTGTTTTTTTCCATACCCATTCCCTTCTCCACATGAAGAAGGCGATACCACTTTCCTCATTTTAAGATGAAAACGGAATCCATATAATTCTCATTTTATAATAGGGTTCATTTTCTGCTCATAAGACATATGGTCTGAATGAACATGAACAACTTAATTTCACTGGGGTTCAATTTATTCATCTATAAAATAAATGAGTAGGACTAGATGATAGTTATTCAATAAGCATTAAACACCTATTATGTACTAAATACTATGAGGCATTGAGGCTTCAATGACAAACATAAAACAGTATGATGGTCCTTTTCAGCATTAAATCTTTGCATTGCTACATGGGAGGGAGGGGAGAATCTTAATATCAAACCAGTCAAATTTACAAGCTTTAAATTTCAGAATGACATAGGACTATGCTGTGATCCAAACATATATGACACTTTTTTGTTTTTTGGAGTCCCTTGGCATTCTTCCATGTGTTTAAAAGAAATAAAAAGTTCCAATCAATCCAGTGTAGTTAGTTCCCTATCCCAATACCTAAGTAACTCAGTGGTGTCTTAGATAAATATTTTACAGCTAAAATTCTCAAAATAGCAAAATATCAAGACAACTTTTCCTTGGAATTTCACAATCTTTCAAAACAGCTATTGAAAGCAAGCCTTATTCTCTCAATTCTAAAGAATAGAAAGGCAAAACTTCTATATCACAAGGAAACATAATTGAAAAGAAGGAAGGAAAAAAGGTAGGAATAAATGAAGAAAGATAGGTAGAAAGAAAGGAAAGAAGATAGGAAGAAAGGGAAGAAGAGAAGGATAGAAAAGAGTTTGTAAAGGAGAAAGAAAAGATTTGTTTTGTGCCAGTAAAATGTCAAGAGCTTTACAAATATTATCTTATTTGATTCTCTCAACAGCTATAGGTGTTATTATTATCCCCATTTTAAAAGGAAACTGAAGTAGACAAAGGTTGTAACTTGCCCATTATCACAAGTCTATGACCTGTTTGTAGTCAAATTTGAATTCAGCACTTTCTGACTCTAGGCCTACGTGCACCATTTACTGTGCCACCTGGCTAGTCAAGGCATCCCACCCCACCCATTTTTTTTAATCAAGTCATTGAATGTAAACTCTTTGGAAACAATTTCATTTGTGTCTATCATTTTTGCCTCATAGCAGCACTACACCCATAGTGAATACTTTATGAATGTTAGTTGAATGAGTCAATCTAGAAATTATTTATGAGGTTTTTTCCTGTCTCCTTCATTGTGCTAGGTATTAAGAAACATAATAAGAAACAGAGGTGTTAAAGGAAGTCATTCCTCTAAGGAGATGAAATTAATACATAGGAAATAATAAATGATCAAATTAAATGCCAAATGGTTAAAGTGCCCATAAAATTAAGAGAGGAAGATATCAATATCTTCAATTCTTATGAATGGGACCCAGCAAATACACGATGCAGGCTGCTCCAAACCGTTACATCATTCTTGATTTCAGAAATATTTCTGTACTTTGCAAACCACCTGTTAGAAAACCTTTGACAGAAAAGTAATGTTTATGGCAGTTTTATTATATCTTGACTTAAAGTATGCTAAATAAAACAAAGCAGAAAACCCCATTAAAAAATACTTATAAGACTTAGGCATCTAGAAATTTGCTTTATTGAATTTTAAAGGTAGTAGAACTAGTTCACAAGTGGCATAATTTTATTTACTTTTTAGTCATGCTTAGTGACATTAATAGATTGAGTGGCTCCAAGTGCTTTTCTAAATATTTATCTAGTTCATATATGGAAACTATTAAAATATTAAATATATTTAAATATTTGAGTATGTTTATTATCTCTGCTAATGTGGATATTCTCTTTTAAATATTGTAAACCTTCTTTATCCTGTGTAATATTTATCCATGATCACTCATGAATCCTTCTTGAAGGATCTCCCAGTTTTCTATCATTCCTTTCTTCTATGTGTTCCTCTCTCATCTCTGGGATCTGTTCCTTCCCTCTTACCACATGACTAGACTTTTTTGATCATATATTGATGGATGTATTTTCAATTTATCAAATGTTTATTAAGCACCTACTGTATGTAAGGCATGATGCTAGTACTGGGGATACAAAAACAAAAGTAACTATCACAATTACCGCTTCAAGTTACTTGCCTTCATTTAGTAAGGAAGAATATCTTTTTTACTTCTTGTAAGCAACTTATCTTTGGAAATATATCATAGCTCATCTACATTGTCCTTGGGTCACCTTTATTTTTAATTGTTATGGTGTTCCATGCTTTATAAGTATGATTTTATCAGCAAAAATCAATATTAAGTTTTTTTCTTAATTTTAAAAATACATATTTGTAATCTGGGGTTCTTAACCTGGACTCTTAAAAGTATCTAGAATTTTTTTTTAATTTGATAATTGTATTTCAATATATTTTTTTCTATGATTATGTAACTATCTAAAAATACTGTACTGAGGAGATGCCCATCAACTTCACCAGACTGCCAAAGAAGCCTTGACCTAAACCTTTGTCTTTCTTTTTTTTTAATTTGTTTTGTTCCCTCCCCACCTCATTCTTACATTCTGACAATAAATCTAGTTTAACCCAAAGACAGAAATTCTAACAATAGACTTAGAATTAGAAAACAAATAGAGTTTTTTATGTTTCTTTTCTCAGTTGTGTATCTTGGGAGAAATTAGAGTTCTCTTTCTAGAACACATTCTCCCTGTCCCCATGAAGCTTCTTAAGCTTGCCCAGAATGGAGAGCTTGTGTGACAACAAATAGCCTTTGGTTGCTAAGTAAAGATTTTCAGTTTCTGGGTTCTCGTTAGAATCTGAAACATCAGGTTTCTTCAGCTCTGTGGGACTACTTCTCACTGAGTTTGCCATCTGGACGGTGTTCAGTACTCAAGGCCAAAGAATGAGTAATATTATATTTATATGTGCACATATGTGTGTGTGTGATTGCTGTCTACTTAACAATTATGACTTTCAATCCAGCTGATTTTTAATTTTATAGTTTTAAATATAGAAATTAATGACAATATTTTATTAAAATTTAGTCAGAAAAGAATGTATATCAGGTGAATTCTCCTATTATACATTTGATACTTGAATGAGTGGGTTGGGGGGAAGCCATCTGGATTTCTTAGAAAGAAGTGATTTTTGTTTGTCCCATTCTAATGGATTCTATTCTTCCCCCCTTCTGTAGAATGTGTATGTAAACATAAACCGCATCATGTCAGTAGCAAATCGCTTGGTAGAGTCTGGCCATTATGCTTCTCAGCAGATTAAGCAGATTGCCAATCAGCTGGAGCAAGAGTGGAAGGCTTTTGCTGCAGCCTTAGATGAACGAAGCACCTTACTGGACATGTCCTCCATCTTTCACCAGAAGGCTGAAAAGGTCAGTATATGTATAGATTGTAACCACACGTGTTTTACACTAATTAGAGCTCAAAATATAAAGTCAAGGTGGCCATCCTGTTGTAAGAGACAATCATGCTGAGAATTTGGGGAGGGGGGATTAACTGTAAAGAACAAATTATTCAGATCTAAAACTTTGAGTTCAGGTCTTGAACATGACTTACTCAGTGAATCTGTAACCTTGGATAAACCAATTAAATTCTCAGAGCCTCATTCACTTCCTTTGTAAAATGGGTCAGTAAAAATAATGCCTGCTTTATGTGGTTGTTTTGAAGTTTATTAATTAAAGTGAAATAATTTTTAAACTTAAATCTCTACATAAATGTAAGTTCATTTTCATTCTTTGTAAATGAGATGTTTGCTTCATTTCTTATTTGGTCTTAGATATCTTTAGTGTGACCATAAATTGTTTTTTTGTTTTTTGTTTTTGTTTTTTTTCCTTTTTTGTGTGTGGTTTATGGGTTTTTGCAAATATACTTGGTTTAAAGAAAATCTCTTAGGTGGGGGGGGCTGGATTTAAATTTTTTTTAAGTTTTTTTTTTTTTTTTTTTAACGGATTCTCCCCTTCTATCCATGTCCTTTGTCTATGCTATGAGGAGCAATAAATGAATGTTCTGAAGGAATAAGTCAGACTTTATACATGGATCTATTTGTTATATGGAATCAGAAATACTTAGTTCAAGGTTTTTTCTTTCCTCCTACCTGAGGAACTATGAGATCACTTTTCTTATTTATAAAATGGTCATAATGATTCACTAAATGCCTACCTTATTGAGATGTTCCCTGACTCAAAGGAGAATATTGTAAGTCAAGCACTTTTTAATAGATAAATTTGACTCATTACATTCAAATGTAAAGTGTCATCTCAGAAGTATGAAGCTCTTAGTAATGAATGTGATAAGAAGTAAAGTTGCTTAATTTACTTTTCTAAGAAGAAATTTTCAGATTTCTTGTTCAGAAGTAATATTGGGGGAAAAGGAAGGGGAAAGCCGAGTTTGAAGAGGCATCATTGCTTCCATTGACTTCCAAGACAAATCTAATCTGAGACTATTCTTTGTAAAAGAGTGCTGAAGTCAGTATAAATAGATAAAGGCCTCGGTTTGCATAAGGTTTCAGGAAGCCACTAAAATAGATGTTGCACAAGAAACTAATTAGCAGTGATCTCAGTTATCACAGTCCAAATAAAAAGCTGGAAAGAAGATTTGACTTACTTTGGGCAGATGTACTCATAGCAGCTTGCATGAAAAAAGCTCTGAGTGGGGATTCTCTAGCCTAACTAGTGCAGCTATTTCTGCTTAGTAGCAGAAGAAACAAACGAATAGAACATAGTTTCTTGCATTGTAATTGTCACTTAATGTGGCACAAATAATGGGAACAATCACAATGTAAAATGATCTATGTAGACTTGAGGAATTCACACAGAATAAATTGCTCAGTAGAAGTGGAAAATATTCTAAATGTGACATAAGTTCCTTAGAATTAAAAAAGTATATATTTGGATGTTTTCATATAATGGAAAGTACAAGCTAGAGAGTGTAATATGTGTTCACATCAATTTTGGAATAATATAGAAATTTACTCAGTAATATTTTGCTAAAAATGTGTCACTAATTTGTGCTTTGGGAAAGAGAAATCTTCACACACATACATACACACACATGCAGAAAAACACAGTAAAATAAATAAGTTAATCCATAGTAAAAGTATTATGGGGTCTTGATTAAAGAATACTAATACTGGAACAGTCAATGCAAAGAAGTAGCTAGAATGGGGGCCAAATATATATTTAATTTACATGGATTGTATATTAGTGCTGTGACTTAATTTGCTGAAGAGTAGAGTGGATGGGGTGACAATTGATAACCAAGAAAAAACATTTGCTTTTTTTTTTTTTTTTTTTTTTTTTTTTTGAGGCAATTGGGGATTAATGACTTGCTCAGGATCACCCAGCTAGGAAGCATTAAGTGTCTGATGCCGGATTGCCGGATTAGAAGTTAAGTCCTCCTGACTTCAGGACTGGTGCTCTATCCACTGCACCACCTAACTGCCCCCAAGAGAGTTGCTTTTTAATTGCCTTTACTTTCATTGCCAAGAACAAGGAAATTTTGTCTATTTTTATTTTTAGAACCATAAGCCTTTAATAATACTTATTATGCAAAAAAATATATCAACAGGATAGAATATTAGGTCAAAATTATTAGAGGTAAAAATAAAGTTCATGTGATTATGATGATGGAAGTATAATTAAGTAGTAGTTTGTCTGAGATCTTAAAACTGTAAGATCAATATAAAATCATATGGTGATTAGGTGGCCAAAAAAGAAAAAAATTAACCTAATTTTGGATTACATTAAGAGAAGCCTTCAAGGAATAAAGAAATGAGAGTCCTATTGTATCATTTTGGTCTTTATTAGGCTACAAGCGAAATATTGGTTTTGTTTTTGAGCACAACCTTCTAAGGACATTGATAATTTGGAGAGATTTGAGAGGATAGCAATTTTAGTTGAAGTAATTAGACACATTTAGTTTGGAGAACCTCCCCCCCCCCAAAAAAAAAAAAAAAAAAAGCTCAGTGAAGTTGTGATAGACAATTTCCAATATTTGTATGTTTATTTTGTAAAGGAGAGATTAAACCTGCCCCTTATAACCTCACAAAGCATAATTAGCAACTGTGTTTGGAGATCTTCAAGAGAAGAATTTAGACTTGATATAAGAGAAATCTTCCTAATGATTACAACTATATAGAATTGGAATAAGTTTCCTGGGAAATTGGTGGGATCTCCCTCATTGGAAGTCTTTAAGAAAAAAAACTAGATAATTTCTTAGATATGTTATACAGAGATTATTTTTCGAGTAACAAATGTATTACATGCTTGTTTGTGTTCCTTCCTACTATATAATTCTTTGGGTACTTAATAGAATTTTAGAGACCATTTTAGTGTAAAGGTCTTATGAATGAATGAAGTCTACAATGTGCTTTTTCATTTCCAGGAAGGCAGATAGTAAAATAAGTAAACTTTGTTTGAAATTATGTTCATAGTCCATATGAATAAACAAGCAGTATTCAAGTTAATAGGTTAAAATTTTAGATTATTAACATTTATCATGTGCCCTTTAGGTGGCATATTCAGATATTTTGCAAGATGGGTCGAAGAATAAATTATAGAAATAATTATAAGTATGTAAAAGAATAAAAAAAAAATACAGCATATATAGAACTTGGGGGATATGGTTGATATGCTCAAAATAATCCTCAAAGAAAAAATTATTTTTCTGAAAGCATGTATTAAGATAAAAGAAAAGGTAGATTTATCAACTTGAATATAGAATTTCAAAAATTAAAACAAAAACTCCCCCAAAAGTCACAAAAAGAGGACATAATGAAAATTAGAGGAGAAAGGGATAAAATGAAAATTGTTCAACATAACTGTTAGTGGTTTTTTTTTTTTTTATGTCAACAGAGTTGGTGAACTTAAATTTAGCTTGTCAGTTCTCAAAACAAAATCCACTCTGAAAAAAAGAAGAAAATTACCTGTTTCTACATCTTTAAAATGAGCTGGATAGGGAAATAGCAAACTATTCCTCTCTCTTTTCCATGAAGAGTCCAAATGAGGTTACAAAGAGTCAGATATAAGTAAAATGATTGAATAGCAACAACAACAACAACGACAACAACAAAAAAAACAACCACCTGTGCTTCTCAGAACTGAACATCATACTCTGAAAAAGACTAAAATGGAGAATGCTTTTTTCCTTTTATGTAGGAAGAGAAAAGAAAGAACTAACAGAAAAGAGACAGTCTGTACCCAAAGATCCTTTTTATGGGTTCATTTTAACCAAGAATTTGTTAAATTGCCCACTTATAGTGGAGCTGGGAGATACGCCTTTTATTGTCTTGAGTGAAATTTCCTTTGTCACTTATTAGAGAGTTTCTGATTTCATCAAAATGAAATCAATTATGTGTGCTAAGCATAAGCTATATCATAAGGTAGGGCTGGGTGGCTATAGGATTAACTAGCTGTGAAGTATATATGAACTATATCTGAATATAGCTGAGGGTAGTAGTGAGGCAGAAAGGTAGGAGGGTGCTTTACACCTTAGTGGCCCTTAGTCTTCTAACAGATAGAGAGAAAAGAAACCTGCTAATTAATCATTAAATTTCTCTTTTGTTGCTTGCTATGTATTTATCAGCATTCCTTCATTATTATTCTCCAGTTTTGCAAGCCTGACTTCATCTTTTTAAATGTATTTAAAAAAAAATCCTTATTGCACCTGTCAAATACCCACCAAACTCAGCATTTTCTGAAATATGATCATTTATTGAAATTATATGATAGCTATGAACATAGTTTAGAATATATATTCACTTGAAATTGTCCCATATGTCCATTAGATTTTTGAAGGCATTTCAGCAAATTACTATAGAGACATTCAACTGTTCACTCAGGTGATCCCCAGATTATTTTTTTTCAATACGTATGACTTGATGAAGAGATTTAGATTCTTATACTAATACATATGATATAGATTTAGATCCTAGGGCAACTTTACAGACACAAAATTATAGAAAATTATAGAAAAAAATAATAATTCAGAAAGCAGACAACATTCTAGGCATGAGAAACTGTTAGTGAAAAAGTAGGGGAATAAGATGTAGTAGGCCAATTATAGAGCCCAGCAGAGTTAAAGTATAAAGAAGACTGGAAAGTCTTTTTTTTTTTTTTTTAACATACTTTTTTAAAGGTCCTTCCATTTTTAAGATCTTTATTTTCTAATTTATGCTTAATTCTAGTACCATCTCCTCAAAAGCCTTTGAGTATCTCCCTCCTCAGATTTTATTTTTATTTTTTTGATCTGCTTAAATGTTGTATTCCTCTTCCTATCCAAAAGATTATAGGATCCATGAAAGAAAAGATTCCTTTGTACTTACCTTTGTCACCCCAGAACCTAGCACAGTGCCTTACACACAAAACACTGAATTAATGCTTTTTCAGTTGAATTGGATTTTCCTGGAAACACAGGATTACAATTGATGTTACTTTGAGAATTTAAATATCTTGTCTGTTTTTTAAGGAATCATAATTACTACTTAAGTCCTTTTCTAGTCTATTTTTCAAAGTATACATTTAAAATGTGCTAGTTTAAGTTATTATGAGTAAGAAAAATAAATTTTATTATCATTTTACTTTCTTGTACATGAGCAATATAGAGTCATGGTGGAAAAAAATAGATTTATTCATGCTACATTTTTAAAGGCATATAGTAAAATTTCCTGATTGGCAAATAAATTGTTGTTGATATTTAGTCATTTCATTTCTATTATCCCATTTGTTTTCTTGGAAAGGTTACTGAAGTAGTTTGTTCCTTTTCCACCTCATTTTACAGATGAGAATACTGAGGCAAATGGAGTTAAATGCCTTGTCCAGGGGTTATAAAGCTAGTGTTTGAGGCAAGATTTTAACTTGGGAAGATGAGTCCTTTTGACTTAGGGCCCAGAACTTTATCTACTGTGCCACCTAGCTGTCCAGCAAATATATTAACACAGTGCTTTGTACATAATTAGGACCTTTAGTAAATCCTTCTTTCCTTTTTTCATAATAACCAGTCATCTTTGCTTTTCCTGATATTTAGGAAAATGTCTTAGTGAAAAAGATATAAAAGAACTTAAAACAGATGCAAAAAAAGTTTATGTCTCTTTAGATTAATTGAATTGGTTTCTGAATTGGACCTTCTGCTGTGTGTATGCCTTAGACACTTTACTGTCATAAATTCTAATAGACCATCCCATGAGAAAATTGGCAGTGATTTATTGGCTGTTTGATTAACAATAGGGAAATAAAGCAGAAAAAAACTAGAGAGATTGGAATGACTTGCAACTGCTGGAGATTGCAGTTGATATTCTCTAAACTGTTCAGTATAACTAAGACTGTTCTAGTTTACATGCAAATTAGGTTAGGACTCCAATGATTTCACTGCTTCCATATGCCCTATCTCTCTCCCTGATTCAACATCCTCAGTTGAAAAGTTCAGTTTCCTTTATGGTTTTATTTTAATCTTTCTGCTCACTGCTTTTACAGTGCGTAGAAAAATTAAGCAGACCCTTCTTGTTAATGCTAGGTAAATGGCTTCATTTGCTTTTATTTTTCTATTAGTCCTTAAATCTTAGAGGGGAAGAATAGGGCTAAAAGTGACGCAGGAAGTTGAGATATTTTGGATCCTTGACTTTGGTGGAAATTGATGATAGCTATTGGAGCTCTGCTCTGTGCACTTAAAAATACCGTGGAGTAAGGACTTTTCATTTCAGAGGTAGGACTTTTCATTTAATTTTATTACTCCTTAAAGCTTATTAACCATTTAGGTTGTATTTTAAATAAATAATTATTATTTGAGATACTCAATTGTTCTTCCTTATATTTAACTTTCAAAATGTATATTTCTAACCAGTTATAAGTTATAATAAAAGTTATATATATATATTTTTTTTTTTAAATTTTTTTTTTTTTTTTTTTTTAAATTTCTAGTATATGAGCAACGTAGATTCATGGTGCAAAGCCTGTGGTGAAGTAGAGCTTCCTTCTGAGCTGCAAGATCTAGAAGATGCAATTCACCATCACCAAGGAATATATGAACATATCACCCTTGCTTATTCTGAAGTAAGTGATCTGTTGAACTGAAGTTTTTGTGGCAATATTATAGCGTTTTTTCCCCATGCCCTCAGAAGTTTGAAGATAAGAAATCATGAATAATCTGGGATCTTTAGGATTTTTGAAGGCAATTCCAAGAGAAAGGATTTCATTTGCTTCAGTTATTGAAATTGTTCTTTTAAATTAGTTATTGCTTTATTTTGGGTGTTTTTCATCTGCCTTAGGATTTTTAGTCACAATAAACATTGATTTTTATTGCCTTAGATCATTTTTATTTTATTAATGTTTCCTCTAAACTCCTGTACGTCATAGTAATCCCTCAATAAATATTTGTTTAACATAATTCTTCTTTCTAATCCTTCTAAGTAAGACTTTCTAGGAAAGGGTCTCTGTCTGAAATGTCTCTCTTTTCATACATGTAATTAAAAAAAAAAATTCTCCAACTAAACCTTACTCAAATGAACAAATTCTTACTGATAATTTTTCCCTTTTTGAATTCTGATACTTTTAGAATGGATTGTTTTTCATGTTAAGTTAAATTACTTCTGAGCATATACAGAATTGGGGTTTAAAATGTGTGTTTTTAAATCAAGTATATTTGTGAAGTGCCTGTCACACAGTGCTAAATAAATGCTAGCTATTATTATTATCAATTCATAAATTAGATTAGATTATCTCATGCCAGTTCATATTTGTATTTGCTATTTTAATGTTACAAAGTGCTTTTTAAAGAACCATGTGAATTAGATTTTTCAAATTTTATTACCATTTCATCAGTAATAAACTGAAATGTAGAAAGGTTCAAAGAATTGCCCATAGTCACATAGCTTCCCATCAGACTTGCTTGCAGAACTAGACCTAAACCAAAGGCTTTTTTACTTTCTAACCCAGTACTCCGTTTAGAAAACATTAGTAATTTCAGAATTTACTTTTATGATGTATTTAACATATAGAACATTTGAATAATAATTTATGTAAATCTATATTCTTGGGTGTCAAAAAGTTACCTCTGTGACTAAGTTTTATAATTTTTAAGTCTTGGGTTTAAGTCCACCTTTTATGAACTGCTTACTAGTATTTCTGTGTTTGCACAATAGCCAAGTGAGGAAAGTGCTTTTCTAGAGTTCATAAGGGCACCTTGTAATTACTATCTTGATAATACTCAAGAGTATCATCCCTAAATTACCAAACCATATTTTTGTTTTTAAAAAATTATTGTACAGATATATATTTTCAAGCACATAATATGTATATATGTGTATGTGTGTGTATGAAACTTTTTTTATGAAAGAAAAATCTCATGAACACCAAATGTTAGAGCAACTTATTATTAAATAGTAATCTTAAGCTACAAATAAGTATTTTTCTTGTCTTTGGTCCTTTCACTCTTTAAAAAACAAACATACACCTTATTTACCTTAACTTCATCTCAGAAACTGGGTCAGCTTGCCCCCAAAGCCCTAAGAAATACTTAATATAAAAACCTTAATAACTTATTCTTTGTTTATAGCTTTTCTCTTAAATGATTCTTTCTTATTGGTTCTTCTTGATCAGAGGCGAGACATATTTGATTTAGGTTTTGTTTGGTTTTTTTCTTTTGAACCTGTAAAACTCTGTATTATTCATTTAGTATATGTTTATAAAATGTAAAAATTCAACACTATTGTCCTTCACCTCCTCCACTACTTTGGCTTTTCCCTTATAGAGAATGGTCATCTATTCCTTAAAGCAAAGCAAAAAATTGAAGAGATGTTAACGGAATAGATCTTACTAATGCTTGAAGGTTGAGTGTTGTTTAAAGAATTAAAAATTCCAATAATGACTTTTTTTTTTCAGTGTGTATATTTAGATAAATAGATCTATATCTAGATAGATAGATAGATATCAGAGGGAGAGACAGAAAGAGATACACACACACAGAGAAATTTCTCCGAATCTGTTTTTCCAGTTGTCCAAAAAAAAAAAAAAAAAAAAAAAAAGTGAAAGATCATACATTTTTTTGCCTATCTCACTTGCTGAGAATAGAATGTAATGTCTGAGATGTATTTCAAGTAGTGGTGATGATGTTTGAACTGTTCAGTCACCCCGTGACCTGTGGCACATGTTTATGAGATAGTTGCATGGCTAAGTCCAGGGCCAGGAATGTGATCTGCAGGCATGGGATCTATGTTTTTGCTCTGAGAGAATACAAGGGTCATACCTGGAGCTTTAGCTTAATTCTAAAAAGACTGACAGAACTTTACATGGAGCTGAATAAAATTCTGATACCCCCCATGCATCTTTTTAAAAGTGGTCTCCTTTTTCTTTTAAGTTTTTCAGACTTCTCCCTAGGGTGGAAGTACTGAGTTAATTCTTTGGCCCTGGGAATTATACAATCAGAATATCAGATGTACAAAGGAATTTAGAAATCATTTAGAACAAACCTTTTTTTTAGTGGATGAGGAAATAGATTCAAGTCAAATATTCACCTTATACTTTTAAGTTAAAATCCTTTTAAATTTTAAAAAAGAAAATTTAAACTATCACCATTCTACTTTCCTTGTTTCTAGTGAATGGTATTGATGGTGTAGATAGGAAATAAGACGTCTTGCCAGTAAAATTTATTTTTTTACATAGACACCTGCTTTTCTCTGTTTTAATTAGATTTGCCCCATGTTGATCCTGTTTTGTATTTCAACAACAGGAGCATACCTGAGTCTTATAAACGTTTGCTTGCTTCAGCTTGCCAGATTTGGCGCTAATGTACTTGATCATCCAGATGGAGATGGCAGTAAACAGAGAGAGTTAGCATGACTTGTAGTTTTACTTTTTTAAATATTGTATTGCTGTAGGAAAACATAAGGGAAAATAAAAAGAACATCTCTGTCTCTTCCTCCCTCTAGCACCATCCTTTTAAAATAAAGCATAGTTAAGGAAAATGAACCAACACATTTGACTTATAGTTTTAGGGATATTATATGTTAGTTATATTGTGCTTTGTAGAAATATGTTTCTAAATATTTTCTGTTTATAAAAAGATGACCAATTCTCAATAAGCCCTTGGCCAAATTACTAGATTATAGATCCCAGTTAGAATACATTAAAATCATTAAGTGAAACAAATTATTCATTAAAAATCATTTACCATTTTAAGACATTAAGAATGATCTATAGGATCAGAGCAGGAGACAGGCTTTTTTATCTTGAACTGCTAAGACTCCAACAAAACTAGATAATACCACAAAACATGGAATTTCATCCCTACTTTACTACTAATTCCCATGTGACTTTGGACTGGTTCACTTTATTTTTCAGTTTCTTCATTTATAAGAAGAGTGAATTGGATAAACAAATCTTTAAAGTCTTTTTGCTCCGACATCCTATTATTTTATGTAACTTTGGCAAACCTACTCTCTGCCTCAATTTCTTCATTTGAAAAAAGAAAAAAAAAAAAACACACTGACTCACCACATGCCTTAACAGGACTTTATAAAGCTTAATAAGCTCTTCTCTACAAAGCCTGTTGTGTTTCTTAGCTTCAAGGCACTGTATAAATACAGGATGATATTATTATTGTCATTAGGTAGATAAAAACAAACAGCAAAATATATGAGTCACCCCAATCATTAGCTTTGTAAAGTTACACCTCTGTTATGGATATAGAATCTCAGTTACCTTGATAGTAACTTTATAAACCAATTATTTTAAAGCCTCATCAAACAAAGCAGTGTGGCATTGGATTTAGTAGATTATACTCAATTTTTGGCATCACATCAGAGCTGGTAAGTTTCAAAAACAGTAGTTGTTTTTTTTTTTTTTCCCATCCCCTTCCCCTTTAAAAATATCTCCTAGAGTTGAGATGTTTCCAAGCTGCAGTGTTAGAGAGGGAAAAAAATCCCCCATAAAATCAACTGGGGCCATTGTAGAAGAGTAATATTGTGTCCTTAGGAGATAAGTAAGAAAGCCTTTAGTGGCACTCTCCTAATTTAGGCAGTTTAAGTAACTACCTTGGTATTCAAGTAGTACAGGGAATAGAACACCTTGTTTGGAGTCACATTTCATTTTCCTGAGTTCTAATGTAGCTTCAGAGACTTACTAGCTGTTTGACCTTGAACATATATATTCCTTAACACAGTTTACCTCAATTTCCTCATCTATGAAATGAGCTGGAAAAGGAAATAACTAGTTCAGAATCTTTTGCCAAGAAAACCCCAGAATGGGATGATGAAGAGTCAAACACGACTCAAAAGATGAACAGTAACAAGAAGTAACTGCCACAAGATTGCAGAAAAGATGACTCACAATGGA
The DNA here is from genome assembly GCF_048593235.1 of Sminthopsis crassicaudata. Classification (NCBI taxonomy): domain Eukaryota; kingdom Metazoa; phylum Chordata; class Mammalia; order Dasyuromorphia; family Dasyuridae; genus Sminthopsis; species Sminthopsis crassicaudata. The sequence continues at coordinate 329,031,313 of NC_133617.1, read as the reverse complement.
GTAAGCTTGTTTTGTGTACTAGTAGAGTTTATCTGTGCTGCAAACCAGAAGCAGAAAGATTCAATTACAAATTTAAATTCTGGAAGTTTATTCTGAAAGCTACATTTGCGCTTAGTTTGCTTTTTCAGAAAGTCCAGAGAGGCTAGAGATAGCTTCACAGTTTGCCTTCAGTTCTACTTCAGGTATTGCTCTCAACTGAACACAGAGAAATATTTCAGTTGGTATGTAAACCATTTGACTGAATTATTAACTTTTTAGAGAGGTTACTTCACCCCATTTTTAAATTTTTTTTTTTTTTAACAGTATTAATTGTCTGCTTCCCTGAATCCGGGGCTTATTGGAAGAACTTTGACCATGCTAATCTCTTTCCTGGTAATCACCTAAGATCCTTGAATGCTATCCTATCCCAAACTTCTTCAGCTTTTTTTTTCAGGAACACAAAATGGGGAAGATTATGTTAAATCAGGGCTGAGAAAGAGAATAGGCATTTTTATACCAAATGCAAGATAAATATTAAATTCTTTGCTATGAGTAGTACCTGTTACTTCTGACCCCAGGTCTTTCCCATCTCCCCACTAAAAATAACAAAACACCAGAATACTTGTGTCCTTGGATTGCCAGTGCATGTGTTATCTCATCAATTCACTTATTCCTCCTAGGGATTTCTTTATTCCTTTATTCTCCTCTACTTCCCCTCCTCCCAACCCCCAATAAAGGAAATTGCTATTTTCCCAAGAAAAGTTAATCTTCATTATTTATATTTTCAGATGTCAGAATCGTTTGTTCTTATTTAGCTTTCTTTGTCAAATCATTAGAAACTACATTCTGTTTCTGGCAGAATGGTAGCAACCTTTCTTTTCGATCTAAAATGTCAGATTTAAGCCAAACAGACTTACCTGATGTTGAGTTGATTGTTCTTGAACTATGTTTGGATGGTTATATCAAGTTTAACTATAGCCAGAAACCCTAAATTAGATTCTTAGATTATGAAACTTTGACATTTTGCATGTAGATAGATAAAGTAGATATTCCTGCTGGAGTCATTTATCCACAATTATGTCTGATAGCAAATTTGAAGATCCAGATACCAGAACTAGAAATTGGAAAACTTGACAGTGAATTCTTGTGCACTTTTATTTTGTCATGTATGGCAGGAAAAAGTGGCAGCTTAAAGTGCAATGTTTAGACCACTGGGTCTAAAGTCAGGAAAACTTGAATCTGTTTCTAACCTCATACACTTACTTGCTTTGTGATCCAGTCCTCTTGACTGTTTTAGTTTCCTCATCTAAAAAATAGAGATAATAATAGTACCTACCTCCCAAGATTGTTGTGAAGATCAAAAGAGATAACATTTGTAAAATGTTTAGCAGAGTGCCAGGCATGTATTAGGCTCTGTAAATGCTAATATTATTATTTTTTATTTACCTTTCATTAAAATAGTCTAATTGCTCACTTAGATTCTTGATACTTGTTTTCTCTTAAATATTGGAGGCAAATATTCTCTTGACAAGTTAGAACTATTTATCACATATTTAGGCACTTTTATTGCTTTAATTTTTCATTTTCTTTCCATTTAGCTGTAAATATTTGCTACTGATTTGGTTATTTATAAAATATTTATAGCATGCAACTTAAACTTAGAGCATCTTCTTAACTTTCCCCAACATGTGCATATACATCATGCTGTCTGTCTGTCTGTCTGTCTCTCTCTCTCTCTCTCTTTCTCTCTCTCTCTCTCTCTCTCTCTCTCTCTCTCTCTCTCTCTCTCTCTCTCTCTCTCTCTCTCTCTCTCTCACACACACACACACACACACACACACACACACACACACACACACACACACACACCAGTTTGAAATGAGGAAAACAGCCTATAAATTAATGGTAGAAGATTTATTGTAATAAAAATTGATGTGAAATTTGCTAGTTGTTCTCCTTATAAAGATATCTAGAAATAGAGCACATTTTGAAACTCTGTTGACAAGCTTTTTTTGAATATATGAGAATTTATTTGGAAGTAGAATCAAGACAATCCTGAAGTACTTAGCACATCATGAGCTTTTTATTAATTGCTTGGATTAGGCTTTTGTTTAAATTGTATATAATTTATTTGGCCTCCCTTTTTCTTTGCAATAACCCCTGTTCATTTCTTTCTGGGATATGCTAGGATGAAGGACATTTATACATTTATTTTTGGAATCTTCTTTTGCAAAATAGACTGTCATACTATGAAATAATCATGTTTATCTTGGCCATAGAATACTTTTTACTAAGGGTAAGAAAAAACAGATTTTTTTCTGAATTATTGAAATGGGTTGTGCTAATCTAATTCCTTTAAACTGTATAAACTCTTTTATCAGCACAATTGCATACAGGAATTCCTATAATAAGTGGAATATATTCCCAAAAAGTTGTTTTTGAGGTTTAAAAAAAAAGTGAGTTTATTTTCCCAGTTTCCTTACATTTAAAAATAAAAATTTTCTTTCAGTTCTTGACTCTAAAAATTTCTGCTGCTGCATTTTTTTTTTTCTGCATCAGCAATCAGTCAGTAAGTCATAAACATTTATTAAGTGCTGACTATGTGCTAGGCACTGTGCTAAGCACTGGGGATACAAAGACAAAAAACAATCTCTACTATCAAACAACTCTCAGTCTAATGGGGAAGACAACAGGCAAACAACTATATAAAAATAGCATATGCTAAGATAAGTTGGAGATAATCAGCTAAAGCAAGGGACCACTTGCATTACAGAGGATTGGGAAAGGTTCCTTGCTTGCAGAAGGTGAAATTTTTAGCAGGGATTTAAAAGAAGCCAGAGAAGCTCATATTTGGAGATGAGAATGGAGAGAATTCTAATCATAAAGAACAAATGGTGAGACCACATTTAGGAGATAATTATTTTTGTTCAAGTAGACCAGTGTTAGTTGATCACAGACTATGTTGAGGTAAACAGGGCATAGGAAGACTAGAAAACAACAAATAATAGAATTTCATTAAATCAGTGTATGCCTTTATTGAATTTTCTGGAGAAATGTAATTGTTTTGTTTCTGTAAATCCTTTGTTAAGGATTTATATAAATTTGTGTAAATCTGCTGCTAAAGAAGATGGTTAATTGTACAACATCTTTGAGGAAAGTTTCTTGAGCTATTTAATCCCATAACAAAATGAAAAATGTTTTTTACTTTGGAAATTCACAGTTCCCCTAAAAATTTGATATAACAGAATACCCCTTGCCCTATCCTACTAAACTCTGATCAATATGATCTTGAATTGGGCTCACATTTCAATTGTTGGGCAAGGACTGAAGTGGGACTCTCACATTCTCCCAGCTGCCAAGACAGCTAAGCAATCTCTATTGTCACTCCCACAGGGCAAGTCCCTCTCACTGGGCTGGTACTCCATAATCTACATTACATAATCTTATAGTTGAACTTGGAATATGTTAGAAATACTCTGGAAGGTTCTTTTCTTTAGCCTTTGCTATTAATAATAAGCCTTAAAGGTTTTTTCTATTTAGTCATTTATATTTTACTTCTTGCTACATAAGGGCACATTTATGTGTCTTATGGGCCAGCCATATTTTTTCAAAAGTCTTTTTCTTGTATTCATGTATTTAATGGCAAACAAGTAATGATCACCTTTCATAAGGGCAGAAACACTTTAATCAAAGAGTTCACATACAGGTATTGGGAAGGGGAAAGTGACATTTTAGGAAACTTCCATGGAAATAAGACAATTAAAAAGGTTATGAAATACTGCCTTCCTTATTTGCTATTTACTGTTTGTAGTGGTTATCTTTATAATGCTATACTTTCAGACAGTTATCCTTTTTTGTGCCTCATTTCTTTTGTAAATGAATTATTCCAAGTTATTTCCCTCCTTTAATAAAGGATCCAAACCCTTTTAACATGTGTTTTCAGTTTTAGAAAGATAATAAAGAAGTACATATTTAGAAATCACTCTGTCTCTTTCTCCTGGCCAAGTAATACCCCACCCCCACCCCCATTTTAGGCACATCATTGATATCTCCTTGGTTTTGCTGCCAGAATTTTCTGCCATGTTTGTCATACAATAGAGTAGCTGCTTAATACATATTGATTGATTGATTGAATAGGCATAAGTACACATATTATGTTTCTTCTTAAAGTCTACTTTTAGCACTTCTACTACACACACACACACACAGATGAACACACACAGGAGAAATACATTTACTATATAATTACATATTTAATTGTAGTTTGATAATGAGCTGTCACAGTATAGCATTGCAATGTCTTATGGGAAAGTCTCTTAAATTGGAAATTTTCAGGGTAATTTCTGTACTGAATAAAATTCTGAACTTTATTTAGTTGGATTTAGAATTGACTCTCTTAATGTTCCTAGTATTTGTGTGACATGTAGAATTTTTATCAAATTTTATCGACAAATAATTTAAGCACTTACTATATATGTCCAGCACTGGAATTATTGTTGTTTTTTAAAGTTTTCCCAAATTTAGCATTTTTATTTTGTGATATCATGATCCTTTAGAATGTTTGTATGCTATAATGAATTTAATATCACACTTGGAATTGGAAAATCAGGTTTAAGTCCTTCCTCTTAAACTATGGGCAAGGCACAAAAAATCTGTATTGAATATTTATTGACTTAAGTTGTAGATGGGTTTTGATTTGTACACAAATGTAGAAGGAACATTCATGCCAAGGAAATCACAGACTTTGAAGCTGCTATGTGATAATTTTCTATACTGCCTTGTAATATCTGTTTTTTAAATATACATACACACATACATATGTGTATGTGAAAATGTATGTGTACGTTTGTATATATGAGTGTTTACTTATCCTAATGAGCTCTATTTTTGGAGTACCAGCTATTGATCAATTCAGATTCTGTAGCCATGTAATTTTCAGTAGATTTAAATCTTTTTAGGAAAGAATGGTATATGTCAATTTATTAATAATTACACCATCACATTCACACAGTTAAATATCTAATGTGTTATTTATGCTAAGGTATGATAGCTCTTTTTTTAAACTTTTTGTTTCTTGTCATCAGATAACAGATAAAAGGGTTTTTTAATAGAAAAATTCATTTGAATTGAAATGAATCTATAAGAAGATAGTGCTTGCTGAGCAGAGCCCTCAACCTTAAAAAACATGCTAAATTTATTCCTGGACAGGTAAGCCAAGATGGGAAATCACTGCTTGACAAGCTTCAACGACCTTTAACTCCTGGCAGTTCAGATTCATTGACAGCCTCTGCAAACTATTCCAAGGCTGTACACCATGTTCTTGATGTCATCCATGAAGTTCTTCATCATCAGAGACAGCTAGAAAACATATGGCAGCATCGGAAAGTCCGTCTGCATCAGAGGCTTCAGCTGTGTGTTTTCCAACAAGATGTTCAACAGGTAAGTTGTTGACATTGCATAGATCTGTCATTTATTAAACTTGGAGTGTTGTGTAGTATTTGGCAGAAAATAAGGATGATGATAACATACAGAGGAGTGACAATGTGATGTTGTAGATAAAGAAACTGAACTTGGAGATCTGGGTTCAAAACCTGCCTCAGATATTTAAGAGGTATGTGACCCATAGCTTCTGATCCTTGCTCTCCTCTTCATTACAATGGGGATAATAGTAGTACTTAGATCACAAAGTTTTTATTATTAAAATGCATCTCTATTTCCATTGCAATGCTGGTAATTATTACAAGGTGCAGTAGTGCTGCAATTTGAAACTACTTTGCAACTTTATTGTTTATGCTATATTTTCTTCCCTTTGAAAATTATATCTTGGTATTTCAATAATTTCTATACCCTGTCTTCTTAGGAAAATTCTATGATATATGTTACAAATTAGTTGCAAGAATGTACACATTAACATTAATAACTGTTGTATGTGTGCAGTGACCTAAAGGCAGCTAAGCCTCTTGAGTTAAGAAAAGTCTGAGGAGTCCAGGGAGGCATATTGAGCAAAGCTTTATGAAATAAGTGAGATTTTTTTTTAGTGAGGCTTGGGAAAATATCAGGAGGCAGAAGTCAAAGTATGTTAGGCATAAAAAATAGTTTGAATGAAGGCACAAAGGTGGGAAAGCAAAGCACGTATTTCTCTAAGTCTAGTTTGGCTACATCACAGGATCTTAGACTTGATGGTGCAAAAAGGTTTAGTGAATCAACCCCGTCATTTTACATACCTAGAGTTAGTATAGCTAACATCTGAATACTTGTCCTTTGTTATAATTCTTTCTTCTATATCCTATGAGATAAGGCTGCAAAAATAGTGAAGAGCTATATTATGAAAGATTTTGAAAATCAAATTACGGAAGCTAGTCTTTATATTAGAAGCAATGAGAAGCCATTGAAAGTTTTTAAATGGAGGGAGAAAGTGTTCAAAGATATGTAAACAAAACAATCAGTCTGGTGGTATTTTGAAGTTGGATTTAAGAGAAAGATTTGGCAGTTGTAGTTATCTATCTAAAACATGATAATCTACAATATAGAATGCTGGGAGAAAGCATGAAATGCAGGATATAATTGCAAGAAGGATTGATATTGTGGAAAACTTGACAGCTGATTAGAAGTGACTAGCAAGCTAAAAGGTAGAATTAAGATAACTTCAAAGATTCAAACTGAAATGTTTTTGGTAAAAGGGGAATAAAAATTAAACACTTTTTAAACTTTGTGCTAAGTGCTTTACCAATATTATCTCATTTGAATCTTATAATGCCTCCCTTACCTGGGAGATAACTGCTACTGTTGTTCTTATTTTATATTTGAAGAAATGGAGGCAGACTGTGGTGAAAAGATTTGTCTGGGATCACAGACTCCAAGGCTGGATTTGAGCTCACGTTTCCTGACTTCAGGCTATCCACTAGTTGCCTCTTACATTTTTTTTTATTTATTTATTTTTTAATGCATGCTGCCTATGAAATAAGAGGACTAGGGTTCCACACTTGTCACTGCCATTTACTACTTGTATGAGGTTGGGCAAGTTACTTTCCTTCTCCAGACTTCAAATCTTCATCTCTAAATTAAGGAGGTTTGATCTCTGTGGTTTCACAGCTGGGTACAGCTAGGATCTGAACACTTATCCCTCTAAATCTATGACTATCACTATGAATAGGAATATCTAGAGATTGAGCAGATTTGTTTTGTTAATTGTGAACTTTATCATCAAGAAACAAAAGAATTTCCAAATACAAATAAAAACAAAAAGATGCTTCTGTAAACATCTGTGAACATCTATTAAATGTGTTTTTTAAAGAACTTAGTAAGTTTTTTGGGGGGAGAAATTAAGTATTCTACTTGTTATATTTTAGGTCTCAATAGAATATCCAGAATGGCTACAAATGAATACTTGAAGTTGGGGAGAGAAGTCGGAACTGAGAATATAATATAAGATTTATTAGAATAAAAGTAATAGCCAAAGACAGTGGAATTGCCATCCCTTTATAACTTGGTTGGAAAAGAGGAAAGGATTTAATAGTTGAGGGATGACAATATTAGAAATCAAGATAAAGAGAAGAGTCAATAAAAGGAGGAAAAGAAGGTTGGGTTATATCAACTGCAAAAATTTAAGAAGAAAATTTCAAAGGGTCAGGAGAGACAGAGGAGATAGCTCTTTAACAGTGAGAATTCTGAAAGAGTTCAGCAGATGAGCACTAAACAAAAAAAACCATTGCATTGTGTGATTTAGGAGATCATAACTGATTTTGGAGAGAGTAATTATAGTTGAGTGGTCAGGACAGCTGGCAGAATCTAAGAAACAGGAAAGATTACATGGTGAGGAAGGGGAGGCAATAAGTATATAATACGCTTCTAATAACATGGCAGTGAAAGTGATTAGCAGTTAGACCAACTAGAACTTAAAATTTTCCCTGATCCTTTATTGAGATCTCCTCTGAAAATGAAATAATTGATTAATGAATGTATAGCATTCATTATGATTTATTAGTAATTCATTATTATTCATTAATGCTTAATAGTAACATATAGTATTGTTTTTTCTTTTCTCTAAAATGAAAGATATTCTTAAGTAGCAAAGAATTTAGAAAGAAAATGAAGCAAGCTAAATAGTTTGTGTGATTTCATTAAATTAATAGTAATAGTGTATAAAAAAAACCAATTTCCAATAACATATCCTTGTTATAATCTTTTAATCCTGAAAATGAAAACTGTACTTCTAATACAATTTGAAGGATTAAAAAGAACATATAATACATGATTATGTTAATGTTGAATCAGGCATAAGCACCTGTTTTGAGTGATTTAGAAGAGGAGACTGGTTTAAATCAATAGTCAGCTCTTGAGAATGAGGAATTGAAACGTGTAACAAGGAATCCTGTGATGATCTAAAGAAAGATGGTGCTAAGCCTTTGTGACATGACTAAAAGGAATGCTTCCATCCTTAGCTGATGAGAAATTGTATTATTAAAATATGTACTAGTTCAGATTTCAAACTCTCTTAAAGAGCCACCTGAAGGGAAACGTGGTTTATGTTAAAAAGAACTAAGATAATTAGCATTTTTCCTGTCTTTTTAAATTAATTTCTAATGTACATTATTTTATGAATTATGTTTGGAGAGAAAAATAAGAACAAAAAGAAAAAATCATGGGAGAGAAAAATATAAAAAACAAAAAAAGAAGTGAACATAGCATGTGTTGATTTGCATTCTAGTTCTTTTTCTGGACACAGTTGGAATTCTCTATCTAGTCTATTGGGATTGCCTTGGATCATTGAACTGCTGAGAACCAAGTCTTTCATAGTTGATCAACGCACATTCTTGCTATTACTGTACACAATGTATTCCTAGTTCTGCTTGTTTCGCTCAGTATCAGTTTGTGTAAATCTTTCCAAGCCTTTCTAAAATCAATTTGGTCATTGATTTTTATTGAACAGTAATATTTCATTATCTTCATATGCCACAACTTTTTCACTAATTCACCAATTGACGGACAACTAATTACTCCTTTTCCAATTCTTTGCTGCTACAAACATTTTTGCACATGTGGATCCTTTTCCTTCCTTTATGATTTCCTTGGGATATAGACCCAGTAGAGCCTCTGCTGGGTCAAAGATTTTGCATGGTTTTGAAGTTCTTTGGGCATAATTCCAAACTGATCTCCAGAATGGTTGAGTCTATTCCTATCTTCTTGATCAACCCAAAGTTCCCTCCCTGAGTGTCTGAACATATTTCTGTATTTAAATCCCATTAGGCTAAATACTTATAATTGTTTAATGACTATTAATGCTACTTATTAAGCTTTCTTTCTTGTAATGCTTTTTGTGAATGTTCTGTGTGAATGCCTTAATAATCAAAATTCTGATATTATTGCTGATTTTCACTGTATGCAAGGAAAGTGGCAGAGTAGAAAGAAAGAATGGTATAATAGAATGCTTCCCATTTATAATTAGGAGATCTGGGCACAAGTTCAGTCTCAGACACTAACTAGCTTTGTGACTTAGTATAAGTTACTGTTTTCTTCTGGATGTAAATGAGTAGGATGGATTGAGTTCCAGTATTTAGTTCTTGAATTAGTAAATATATATATATTTTTTGGGAGAGTTTTTGAAAATTGGCATACAACAGTGACTTACATATATTTCCATTTGCTATCAATTGTCCAAGAGCAATTATATATCATATGCTATCTTCCTTGGAGGAATATATCTTTTAATATCCAGTGTATTTCTCTAATCAGCAGGTGAAATGTTGCAAGTTCACAGGTAAAAATCTTACTTGAATTTATGACTAAATAGGGAAATTATTTCCTATCCTACCAAGAAGGAGGAAAAGGTTGTGTCTCCTTCCTCTGAATGAGTTCTTTTCCTCTTCTCTTCACTCCCCCACACCAACTTAATTGGTGCTGAATGGAGAGAATTGGGCTCATTAAGGAAGGCCTAGAAATTACAAAGGAGGAACTAAAATGTAGCCTGAGAATTCTTAATAGCCTGCTTTGGGGGCAAAGTATTTTTAATGGGCTGGAATTTTAAAACAGCAAACATTAATTTCAATAAGCAGAAAGATAATTAAAATGGGAATGTAGGCCAGTTCCCTTAGCCAGCTTTTTTTTTTTTTTTTCCCCCCTCTCAAGAGCAGCAAATAGAATATATCAGGTTGGGAGTCAAAGGAAGAAAGTATTTTGTAATAGATGTAATGTGTACAGTCCTGTTACCCTACCGTATAAAATATATAATTGCCCTTAAAGGGAAACAGTGCTGTTTTGTAGGTTACATTTAATCAGGAATGGTTTGGACTTGTTCTCTTGAGAAAATAGGAAATTACACGTGGGCTTGGTTTTGGGAGTGATGAGAAGTGTTGATAAGATTAATGAAAGCAAACTTGTTTTTCTTTGAAGAAGTGGAGAGGAGACAAATTCAAAATTATTTTCCCCCTAAAACTCAAATGAAAGGTGCATAGGGAAGTCTTGTACAATCTATTTGGAAAAAGAAGTAAAAGGAGTAGAAATTTTGAAATAATGGTTTTTTCACGCAGGCTTTCTTCTTCCATCTGGAATTTGGATTGCCCTCCCTAAGGCTAAAGGCTTTAATAAGGGAGCTGTTATTTATTTTCCAAAATGTGACCATCTTACCACTTCCTGACTGTTTTCCTCTTTCTTCCAACCCTAGCATCCCTATTAGAATGTCAACTTTTTGAGAGCAGGGACTATCTTGATGAATTATGTCAGTGGTGCTTGGTGTATATATTGTTCATTCATTTTGGTATTATATGATTCTTCATGATGCCATTTGGGGGTTTTCTTGGCAAAGATTCTGGAGTGCTTTGCCATTTCTTGGCTTTAGTGACTTGCCAAGGTCAAATAGTTTGTGATTAAGTGTCTTAAGGCCATATTTGAACCAAAGAAGATGCATCTTCTTGACTCCAGGCCCAACATTCCATCCACCACATCACTTAGCTGCCTGCCTAGTGTATAGCCAGCTCTTAATAATTGCCTTTTTAATACATTTAATTGTTCAAGGAAGCTCATTAGGATATGACACTAAGGCTAGATAATAAAAACTAAATGATAGCAGAATAATAATTATTAATAAAAAATAATAGTAAAACTCATATGGTTTGTAAAGGCTGTTTTACAAAAAAAAAAAAAAGGCAAAAAGAAAAATGAAAGAAAATATTATCATCTCCAATATACCTAAGAATGTGACTATGAAATAATTTTTTTTTCTATCGTATTTCCTTGATATTAAATTTTCTAATGTCTTGCAGTGAGTCATAAGATTTTAAGTCTCTTATAAGACACAGAATTTATTTTTGGAATGATTATTGAAATAGGATGACAGTTTGTAGCTGAAATATTAGAAGGATCCTGTCAGTTCAAACATTCAAGAAAATTAGTATTTTCATTCCATCCTAGAAAGTATGTTTGCCCCATTTGTCTTTGTTCTCATCTTTTCCCATCCCTTTACAGACTTTGGCCTGTTGACAATCACCTTTCTTTCTCATTTTCATCTCCTTTTTCTCTCCTGGTTCTTTTTACTCTGCCTATAAGCATTCAAAGTATCCCTTTAACCTTAAAAAACACCTTCCCTTAATTTCTCTCCTGTCTCCAACTATCATCCTATAGGTTTTTTCCCCTTCACTGATGGACTGGGACTCTGATTTCATTAGCCAGAAGAAACCCTCTCTGTCAATTAAAGTCAACATCATTCTCTCAGCTTATGATCTTAGGGAATTTTTTGGAGCACTGAGAAATCTAAGTGATTTAAAAAGGATTTCACAGCCATTTTGTGCCACATTGCTAATCTTTGACAAAGAATAGTCTGCACTTTCTTTTCTCTCTCTCTCTCTCTCTCTCTCTCTCTCTCTCTCTCTCTCTCTCTCTCTCTCTCAAGTCTTAGAGGCTATTAGCAAAAACAGTTTTAATAATAAATAATAGAAGTGTGTGTGTGAGAGAGATAACATTTTGTGATGGTAAAATACTGTCAGCTAAAGAGCTTGACAAAACTATGTAGAAGATGAGATTAACTTACTTTTAAGAAACCTAAAGATTCTAAGAAGTTAGAGGTAAGAGAGATGATTATTTCTCTCTTTTGTCAATTGCCAATTATTGAATTAGGACTAAGATTTTTGTCCCCTTTTCCTCATTTAGAAATCAACCTTTCTAGGCTATTTAGACAGTCTTTGAAATGCAAAGCTAACAATGAGATGAAATATTGGATAAGATACACCCAGTTGGGTAAATTTAGATCTGATCAAAAGGTAAAGAAATTTTAGTTTAGGTGAATTGGTAGATTTTGGCCCATGGACAGGTTGGAGTAGAAGTAGATTCCCTCTTTTGTCTAGACTTTCCTGATTGAGGTGATAGGGATATAGAAAAATGTCTTTGTTGAAGACTATGATCAGAGTCATGTTCCCTAGCCTTTCATTATAATATTCATTCTCTCATAAATTGTTAACTAATACAGGTTTGATTTCCACTCTCAGGAATACCCACTTTTCCAAAAGCAGAGAGATACTGAGTGAGTTCTGTGAGGGGTCTTTGGTATTCAAGATTGCCATTGATTCCTTTTATTAATTATCTGTAAGCATAATTAATAAAAATGATTACCCAGAAACTATGTCTCTCAAACTTTTCATGTATAACAGAGGTAGAGACAAAGTAAATTTCCAGGACAGTCCTACCAAAGCATGAGGCAGGAGATGGAGTGTCATGCAGGAAGAGCAGTAAGATGACCAATTTGGTGAAGATAGAGTGCCTGAAGGGAGTGATTTTTGATAAATGTCAAAAGGTAGTTGAAGTTAGGTTGCAAAGAGTTTAAATGCTGAGAGGAAGAGTTTGTATTTGATTCTAGAGGTAAAAAAGATCAACAAATTTCATTGTGTAGAAGGATGACATGATCATATTTGTGCTTTAGGGAAATCACTTAAGACAGCTGAGTGAAGGATGGATCAGAGAATGGAGAGATCTGAGGCAAGGATATCAACGAGTAGGCTCTTATAGTAGTCCAGCTAAAAGATTATGAAGGTCTGAAATAGTGGAGTAGCTGTGTCTAGAGGCAAAAGGGACAGAAAAGCCAGAAGTTGCAGAGGCAGAAAAGACAATATTTGACAGTTGAATAGATAGGAGGAATGAGTGAAAGTGAGGAATCAGGGATGGCACTGAGACTTTGAACTGTAGTAACTAGAAATATGATGGTTCTATCAATAAAAATAGGGAAGTTATGAATAGGAATACATTTTGGGGAAAGTTTTTAGATATCTTGATCAAGATGCTCTTCAGACATCCAATCTGAAATATTAATTAGGAAGTTATCTATGTCGGAATGGAGCTGAAATGAGAAAGGAGGGCTGAAATACATATAGACCTGGAAATTATATCTGCATTGAAATGATAATTTAGCCAATGGAATCTGGTGAAATCACCCAGTGAAAGTATATATAGAGAAAAAGTCCCAAGAAAGACACTTGAGGATGTCCGCAGTCAGAGGTTATTATATGGAGGAAGGTCTGGTAAAGGAGTTTATTAAGTAACAGTCAATTAGGGGAAAACCAAGAGGGAGCAGTTTCATGAGGGAGTATCCAGGAGAAGGTTGTTAAATGTTGAAGCCCTCTGAGAAATTAAGAAAGATGGGAATTGAAAAAAGGCCAATAGATTTGGAAGTCATGAGATTATTATTACTTTGGAGAGAGCAGTTTCAGTTGAGTAAGGAAGTCAGAAAATAGATTGCAAAGCAATGAGAAGTGAGTGAGAGGAGAGGAAGTGGAAATAGTGTTGTTAGTTTTTACTAGGAGTTTGGCTAAGAAAGGGAGGAGAAATGCCAGACAGTTGACTGATTAAAGATAATGGTAAGTTTTAATGAAGGGTTTTTTGTTTTTTGAGTTTTTTGGTAACATGAAAAACATTTGAGCATTTGCTTGTAGATAATAGGAACAGAATCTAATTAAGTTGAAGATTGGAGAGGAGATTGGAGATGTTAGGGACAATATACTTGAAAAGTTGGTTGGAGGTGGAATGAAGGGTACTGTATCCACTTATATCTTACTTTTACAATTTCTTTTATGTACATACAACTGTATTGAAAATTGTCCCTTTAAGGTTATTGGTGGCCTCTTAATTGCCAGTTTGACCTGTATGACTCAGTCTGTCCAAATGAAGATTGGGGAAAATAAAAAAAAAGATAAAGGGATTCTTTCACCAGCCACTGACCAGAGTTCAGAAGGGAAACCACAAAATCATCTGGGGAACGGATACATTTGAGAAGGAGGCTACATTTTCTCAACAGGATGCTCAATCATCCTGGAGGTCCCAGCCATCCTGAAGGTCCTAATCTAGAGCAGAAAGGGAAACAGAGGTTGGTGGAGAAATGTGGATTGGGGAGTGTGAGGAGGATAATTGGTGAATACAAAGTGCTACAATTGGGTATTTCTAGGAAGGGGGAATGTAGCTCATCATCCTCTCCTATAATAGATTAATCTTGTACTCTTTGGGATCATTCCACAATCTCCAGAAGTTTAGGATTTCATTTTGGAAACCACTGTTGTAAGTCAATGTTGATATAAGGGGAAAGATGTAATATGTGGAGTCAAGACTCAGTTTCAAACCTGATTTTTTTCCTTTATGACTTCTAGAAATTGACAGGCTCTCAAGAGTCACAATATTTTTCCTCTGGTAAATGGGAATGATATTATCTAGATTTACCTGTTTCACATCTTTATGGGGCATCTTCTAAATCTTAAACACTATATAAATGTAACTTATTGTTGTAGGATAAATGTCATTTTCCTGGACTTTAAGACCCTCTGCCATCTGCCTTCAGTGAACTTTTCCAGCCTAATTTTTACAATATTCCCTTTCATATGGTATTCTTTTAATGAAGCTTAACTATCAACTATATCCCTTATTTATCATGAACTCTCTCACCTCCTGTCTTTTTGGAATGTATTTCTACGTATTTTTCTCTGTTTTAAGGCTCAAATCTTGAACCCTCTTTTATTAGTGTGACAGGAGGGCTTCAGTTAAAAAGGATTTGTTTTTCTTTATTTTTAAAATACTTGGGATCTCTTTGGCCCTCTCACATTCTTCTTTGCATTTTGTTAATTTTTATACATTTTATATCCTGCCTCCAGCCATTTGAGTTAGGAAGACCTGAGTTTAATGTAATTTCAGACTGCTCAGTGCACCAGGAGCTCTTAAAACTATAAATTGAACAATAGGTGTTGTTTGGCCTAGGCAAAGGGAATTTTTTCACTGGGATTTTCTGACAATTTGTAATGAAATCCCAGGTTAATAAAAATAATAGTATTAATAATGCAAGATACTTGAAGCCAGAGGCTGTCATTTGTTCAATGTTTCAAACATGTTAGCTGTTTAATAGGTAATTAATTTAATATTAATAAGTTAAATTGATATGTCCTTTTAGTATAAAAATTCCTTTCAATTGATACTGATCACATTCCAGCCATTTCTTCTACATTCCTTATCTTACTTCTTTTATATATATATCAGTAAGGTGTTACAAGCTATTTATGCCCAGAATGTATCCCTCTGTTTTCCTTAGGATAATATGAAACTTTTTTTGTTGACTATGACATTTCATGGTTAGAATCATTCAAAATCAACGAATGAATATATATATATATATATATATATATATATATATATATATATATATATATATTTTTTTTTTTTTTTAATATAACGATTGAACTTTTTCAAGGAAAAGTTGGGGATCTAAATGTTAACTTCTATGCAAATCTCCATATCTCTTAAGACATTAGGAACATATTTGGGTCTTCATTGTTTCAGGTATTGAGGCAATTTATGCCATGGCTGGAGGTGCCATGCTGACCTTTGCTTTCAGGTCAATGAGGATTAACATATACTATATACTTATTAATTTAGAGGGCCTTATTTAGATCTTTATAGTCTTTGCCAATTCATCTTCTGCAACTGATGTTGACTCATAATCTACAATTATTTTCATGGGGCTATTTTTGTAAATGCTTAACATGAGCTCTATAATATGAAATAGCTAAATGTCTCATGAAATGTTTCTTGTTGCCTTTGGACACATTATAAAACCATTGCTACCAACTCACTTATTTGTCTCTCCCAGGAGAACCTGTGTCCTCTACTTCTATTTCTCTACCACTTCCTTTTGTTTTCCTACTTTATTTATAGAATCTTAAGATTTATATGATTCAGTTCCTTCACTAGTATATATATCCAATGGTCCCTGAACAGGAATTCCACATTTGTAATATAAGCAGCTATCTAACATTTCTAAGACTGTCTAGTATCATTGTAATAGCACAATTTGCCCCCTTTTATATCACTTGACATTGTTGTTTCTGGAAGGAGAAGAGGCCACACTAGATTGAAGACCATTTTATATTTTTCTGTGCTACATTGGTGGCCAAAGAGAATTCTGTACTTAACTAGGCAGGCACGCAGAAAGCAGTGAGAATGCTCCTTTCAGCACAGTAGAATCTTTCTTGTGTTCTATTGATATAGCCTTTTAGAACCCATGTTCACCTCTGTGCCACAAAAGACCTACACTAAGATAACTCAAATAAGTTTGTGGACTGCTGCATACTGGATACAATCCAGAGCTCCAGCTTTCATTAAGTGAGCTGGTTCTCTACAGTACCTGACTTGTCAAGCAGCTGTATATATGAATAAAGATGTGGGAAAGCTCAGAAATATTGTAGCAATCACCATTCCCATTGAACCATCCTTCTCAATTCCTTACCATTTTTTTTGACATCCTCTAGAGCTAGGATTCTTAAGTTGTTTTTTTTTGTTTGTTTGTTTTTGTTTTTGTTTTTGTTGTTGTTGTTGTTGTTTTCTGTTGTTTTTTAAATATCATGGGCCTTTTTGGGAGTTTAGTGAAAATTATAGACACTCCCCCTCTCAGAGTAATATTTTTAAATAGGAGAAATAAAATACTTAGAATTACAAAGGAGGCCAATTATATTGAAATAGGTGTCAAAACTCTTTAAAGTTCACAAACCCTCGGTTTAAAATCTTCTGCTTGATCCAGGGCCAGACAACCTTTCTAAAGTGCACTGCCAGATTTCTCAACTCCTGTTCTCTTGCTATTTGTGCTAAAAGAGAGTGTGGGAAGGTAGGGATGCTCAAATTTACATGTGCATCCCACTCGTTTCAGATTCTTTTTGCTTTACCAGCTCTCTTTTAAAATGCAAATAGGCTCAACATTCCCAGGGTTTATCAGTTGATAATTGGCTAATCAATCATTAATCCTTTGGTGAGAACTACTTTAATAAAGTGCTGGACCACCTTCAGATAATTGTTAAACATCCAACTATGAACTGCTTTACTGAGAGGGGGGAAAAATTGGAGAGGGATGGGATAGAAAGTATTGTTAAAGAATATTCTGAGTCATAAAGCCCAGCTTTAAATGTAATCTATAAGTGAAAGGTTTTGAACAATCAGGGCCAAAAGGAGGGCACAGTAAAGAAAGAGAGGTGAACATTCTTGGCAGTTCTGCTTCTAGCTTCAATAACAGCTATCCTGATGTGTCAAAAGAAGTAATTTCCCAGAAACCTTTAAGAAGCATTGTATCAGTGGTGAAGTTTCAATCGGTATTTACTAACTCTGCTATTTTTCTTCAGAACCTTGCAAGTGATCGTGATCTCAACTTATTTCCAATTACTTCTCTAAAGATGAGTTTAAATAGGTGTGCTCATCAGAATGATTAAATATCCTTCAGCTAGGTAAAAGTCCATTTAGTTCAGGTCTTGGCCATAAATTTGATATAAATTTTGATCGTTTCTCTTGATATTCAAGTGCTTTCTTTTAGGATTTCCTTATTTTGCTCTGGAGGGGCACTGGAATAGGCAGTGTTTATCTGTGAATTGGGAACCTAACCTGATGATGAGAATCTTCATACAGCCACATAGTAGCAGAATTAGCTCTTGAATAAAGGTCTCCTGACTTACTCTAATTACCTTTTCACCACATCATACTGCTTTCCCTAAAAACTCTATGTGGCTTAAGAATTCTAATTTATTAAGAATGTAAATACTAAGTATTAATGTAAGTACTAAAGTAAAACATAAATGCTCTTAGTAACAATAAAGGATTATTTGTTAATTACAGGACTCTTAATAGTTCACATGCTAAAGAGAGAATGATCTTTTATAGTTAAAAAAATGGGAAATAGATCTGGAACTTGACAGACTACCCTCTTAAATTTAACCTCTTTATGTTCCTCCATTTTCCCCTCTCATTTACATATAGGTAAGAAAATAATCATGGAGCAAAGAAAGCCTACCACTTAAAATATTCCTATGTTGGTCATGCAGAAATAGTGCTTGAAACATAGAATGTTTCTTTCCTGTCTCATACTCTTGCTATTGTTCTTTTAAACTTGTTTTTTATTGAATATTTTTCTTCATTCCCCAGGTTCAACTAAGTATTAACCTTTCTATCTTTGAGGGTATCTCATTCCATCTACTTTAAGGTCCTCCATGGATTGGATGTTTCTTTTGAAATATATTGAATTCTGATTTTAAAGTAAATTGGATAAAAAAATGAAGAGCTTATAGGTCCCAATATAGAGGATAACAGTGAAACAATGGCTTTGAGAAGGCTCCTATATTAACACTATTGAGCATCCTTAAATTAAGTTTATAGGAAAAAGTCATGCATGGCTAGACTAAATGTCTGCTACTGTATTTTTAAATTATAGTATATGTCATTATATTCTAGAAATTTTTAACTGAAAGGATTTCAGTGATTATCTAATAAACTGTTTCCTAAATCATGTTCTGAGTATAATGTGATTAAGGATTCCATAAGGAAATTTGAATTCTAATCATGTGTCCCCCAAAATTATCCTAAATATTTGTTTTAAAATATTACATGTAAAAATGTGTATATATCAAAAAGCTTATTATTGATAAATTAATTTAGTTATGAAATTAACCTTGATTTTATCTACTTTTCTCTAAAACTTCCTTGAACAAGCCTTTTTTATCCCCTGAGTATTTAAACCTTCAGAGCTCTTTGAATCAATATTTATAGGTTTGGTCAGCCTAACACCAATACCTATTTAGATGAGGAAACTGAGTCCTTTAAGATTAAGATACTCTTGCAAAGGCATCCAAACAACAGATGACTAAGAGCTGGAATAGATTTCTTCCATCTCAATCCAGGGCTTTTTCTATGATGCTATTTTTGTAGATATCATTTAAACTCTATAAATTTTGAGCCATTCAAGGAATAGTAAATAACAATTTGTGTTTCTTGGGAAAGAGAACTAAGATTTATGTAATATTTATCAAGATGGCAGTAGAAGGGTTATAGTTCATAGAATACTGTATCTAGCATTGGAAAGCATCTCAAGCCATCTATTCCAAGCCCATCATTTTACACATGATGGAATTTAGACCCAAGAAAATGGATTAACTAGTCATACAGGTAGTCTGATTTAAACCTAGGGCATAAAACCAGTTAGACTTGTCCATCTTCGTAGTACTGGAAAAAAAGAATTAAGGTTAGTGATAGATACCTAGAGAAAGGATAAAAAGGAAGAAAAGAGAAGGCCATTGGTGTAATTGCTCTGGCAGAGTTCCCAGGATCCTTGTAGGAAAGAAGCTCATCAGTAATCTAGAACCCCAGTCCCCTATTCTAGTCAGCTATTTTTTTTTCCTTCTGTGTCCAATTTATTGGGGACCATGAGAAGATGGATGACGTAGATTTGCTTAGCCTGGCCTCTCTTAGAAATAGAAGAACATGACTAAATGGGCCACTTCTATTTGAAATAAAGTGTTTCATCATATAGCAGAAAACAAATGCATAGGCTATCTGTCAGAAACTGGATATGTGTGTACATACATACACATAGATAAACATACATATATATGTATCTATATATAAGGGATATGTGGATGTATGTATACTGGCTATATTATAGGGCAGACCAAAAACCTGAGTACAGTTTTAATCTTAAAATTGTTTTTTGGGACACTAATAGGTTAAATTTTTGTATGTCAACTGTGAAAAACAAAATATAAGCTCATTCTGTGATTTTCTTTTTTTTTTTTTCCGAATTCATAATGAAATAATACTGATTGTTACCCAGAGCCAGCCACTGGGAAATAATTTTTTTTTTTTTAGAAGCACTTGTCATTTTTCCCCACATTGTTTTTATTTGTAGAAATAAAAGTGCATTTCCTGAAAAAATTTTATTCTATATTTCTGAATTACTTACAAATCACTTCATAAAGAAGTCAAAATTGTATTTTCCAATGAATTATGTAGTATATTATAAACAATTTCTAAGTTTAAGTTATTAACTATTTTAAAAATAAATTTTATTAACATGTTTTTTTTCTTAAATCTAAATTTTCCCATATAACATCCCTCTTAATCCTTTCAGAGTAGCATAAAGCAAGGAATTTTTAAATGAAAAAAAGAGGAGGAAGCGATAATATAATCAATAAAACTGAGCAATATATATTTTTAAAAGACTTAGAAGATATGCAATGTTTTACACCCAAAGATCACCTAACTATTCCAAAAAGTGGGAGTAAATGGAGTAGAGGGGTATTCACATATTACTTCCCTGGAGACATGCTTGCAATTTGTAATTTAGAAGCATTTATTTATTTATTTAGTTAGTTAGATATTTTTCTTTACTTTTATTAGTATTTTCACTCATCCTCCTTTGCTTTTGTACTTTAAATATAGCTATTCTAATTCATTGTTTTTTTTTTTTAACATATGCCATGTACCTTTTTGTGATATAAGAAATAAATTTTCCTACATATTATTTAAAAGGATACATGAAGATACTGAGGAAATGAAATTTTCATAATGAAATGTTCACCAATTTATATTCAGTGAGTTGAAAGTGATGCTGTCAGATTGCTTGATCTCTTTTTACATAATCTAAAATAGCTTTTATTTGATAAACTTAAAAAATCATAGATATTAAATGTTTTACCCAGAATTTTAACAGGATTTTCCAAAAACATTTTATAGAAAATAAAACATTTTAAAGTTAAAATAATTCAATACATGACATCATTGATAATTTAAATTATCCAAGCCAACAGGACTTCAACAAGGAAGTAACCAAAACAAATAAAAATATGTTAATTTTGGCTTTATAAAGAATTCGGGGTGGAGCACAAAGGAAGTCAGTATTTTGCAACAGGAAAAAAGATTTGATGTTGTATTTAAAAAAAAATCAAATTCAGTGTCAAAAATGTTTATTAAGTGTTTATTTTTATTTCTTTTCATTTAATGTTCTTTTTTTAAAATCAAAAGTGTCTATTCTTTGAAAATTCATTTTATCTTGTCTGCTATTAAATGTGAAATATAAAGTCTCTCTCCTACCCCTAGCTACTTTTATTCATACATTGCATTGTCCATTTAAAATGCCAATACATCTGTTAAAATATTTTATGTTTTGACTTGTTTCTTCTACACTGGAATGTATCTCTGATCTCATTTGTGTTCATACTGTCTCCATTAACACATCAAAAATCATCTGTATCTTCATCCCTTAGGTAGCTAATTGACATAATGGATAGAATATGAACTTCAAGTCAGGAGGTCCTGAATTTGAATCTTGTTTCAGATATCATTAGCTCTGTGACCCTAAGAAGTTCATATAACCTCATTTGTGTCCACTTACTTTAAAATGAGGATAATAATCGCACCTGCTTTATGGGGTTGTTGTGAAGATTAAATGAATTTAAGTATTATATAAATGCTAGCTTATTATTATTATTATGTTATCATCATCATCATCATTATTCCTTCTCTTATAAACTCTTCATGGGAGTTGAATTATTTTTTGTTAATTATTGCCTATAAATAAAAGGATGCTGAAAATGTTATATTTGTTTTCTATCAAATGCCACTAACTTCCCATGTGTGCAGTGATTGTTTTTAGTTCCAGATCTTGAAAAGTGACAAACTAAGAGATGATGTAATAATTTTGGGAAAAAAATTTTTATTCGTTTTGTCACAAGATCTTTGGGGATTGGTTAATAAAGAATATACATGATGTATTTTATTTGATACCAGTTAGCTATTTCTTGAGGCATCACATGTTCATATTTTGGTATCTTTTGTACATAGAAGTTGTGTAATAAATATTTGTTGATGCTATTGACCTTGATAATTTAACAAATAATTGAATTAATAAGCAAATAAAACCTGTGAAATAGCCCTCATAAACATATCCCTTCAGGCCTTCATTTGGAGTCTATTTTTCTTTTTGACACATTCATTTCTAACCTGCTTGATTTCCTCAGCCCATTATAGAATATGAACAGAAAAAAACTAGGAAAACATATGTGGGGACAAGATTTGGAATCAGGGTGAGCCAAAAAAAGTAGGTAACCTAGATAACAGCAAATAACATTTTCTAAACATTGAGGGAATGGGGAGGGGAAAAAAAAACCATAAGTACACAAAATATTTTTTAATATCATAAGCTGTTTGAGGCTATTTATTATAGAAACAATGTTTTACAGTGGTGCTGCTGTCATCAAGAAAAGGTTAATTTATGTTACTTGATTTAGAAAAGATTTCCAACCCAAACAAATTGTATATTGTTGTAGTATAAGTTTTTAAAGGAAAATTAATTCCCTAACATTGCTGGTGAGATATTATAAGCTTTTGATGTTTCTCAGGCAGTGGACTGCTAAACCACAGGCTTTCAAGCTGAATGAACAGTAGAAAGGCTGTTGAATTTGGAATCAGAGGACCAACATTCAAATTCTAAGTCAGCTCTTATTAGTCCTCTCCCCTTGTAAAAATCATTTAACTTCCTCTGGCTTCACTTTAATGGGGGCTGGACTAGAAGATATCAAAGGTCATTTCTAACCTTAACTCTAGGATTTTGCGATTGGATTCTATGTATCATTGTGGTGGAGGGAAAGGCCTAAAATCCCTGCAACAGCTCTCCTGACAAGAGCCTGAACTCTTTACTCCGAACGTGCCATTTCGTCCATGAGAGGGCACTGAAACAGAGGAACCTAAATCACATCACATCCTGCTGCTTGATCTGAACAGGAAAAGGAGTCAGCATTGGGACTGCTAGCACCCTGAAAGAATATAGGCTGCTCCACTCGTTCTTCTGCCCCTGGCGAGAGCGGCCAGGCTGGTGAGACTGTGAGGAGAGCAGCAGTTGGGATGTGAGTGCTTTTGTTAAGGAGGGTCACCGGGCGTCCAGATAAGCAGCAGTGCTACTGGCTCCAGTTGGGTTGGCTTGGGGGAAAGAGTTAGATTGGGAAATGCCTGTGGTTAGCCAGCCGAGCCCTGGGCTTTGATGAATAAAACCTCTTGTTCTGCAAATGTTTTGGCTTGAAAAATTTAGCAAGCATTTCTTTAAAATGTTATTTGGACAGATTTAAGTTACAACTGTTGATGAGGAATTCTTTGGAAAGCTGCGAAGTCTATTACAAACTGCCAAATACAGAGCATCCCCAGGGAGACTTTGTTGTTGAATATCAACTCTGATTATATGACTGTCTTTAATTATTTTAGATCACTGTATGACATTTCAGTGTTCTTTTTAAAAAAATGTATTTGTTGTTTGGCACACAGTAGGCCCTTGTTGATGGATTTAATTTCCTTTGTCATGGTTGGAGATCTAATTATTGCTACTTGATTTAATCCCTCTTGTCATGTTGGAAATTTACTAGCACTTTACCATTTCTTTTTGCAGTGCTTGGCACATAGTAGGCCTTTGTTGATGGACTGAATTTCTTTTGTCTTTGATGGCTGTTTGATTGAATTCTTCTTGCCTTTATGGGAAATTTATTAGCACTTAGCATTTCTTTTTTTGTGGGGGCCAGGAATGATATCAGGCAATGGAGTAGGAGTTGAAAAAAAATAAAACTGATCAATAGCTGACTTTTTCTATTACATCACTGAAACTTTATTTAAAAAAATTTTTTTTTTTTGGCTAAGACATTTGAGGTTAAGTGACTTGATCAGGGTCACACAGCTAGAAAGTATTATATGTCTAAGGCTGCATTTGAACTCAGGTCCTCCTGACTTCTTTGCTGGTGCTCTATTCATTGTGCCATTTAACTGCCCTAACTTTATTTAAAACTTTAAAAACAACTTTATTTAAAAAAAATTTGGCCATTAAAAAAAATCATCATCTGATCTTCCTTGATTTGTTATCTTTCCTAATTTTTTTCATTTTCAAAACTGGTCTTATGTAATATATGTTCTAGGATTTATTATTTATCTGTATTTTATTTTGCTTGTGATAACTATAATAATAGCTAACCTTTAGATAGAACCTACAATGTGTAGATACTGGGCTATCCAAAGAGTATCTCTTTTGATCATTTCAACACCTCTTAGAGGCAGGTGCTATTATTATCTCTATTTTATAGATGAGGAAATTGAGGCAAGATACAGGTTAAGTGATTTGTCCAGTATTATATAATTATTGTCTGTGACTGGATTTAAACTCGTCTTTGTAACCCCAAGCTCTAAAATGTATCCACTGAGTCACTTAACTGCCCATTTTGCTAATGACTTACTCCCTTTTTTTTTGTTAGAAAAAAACCAGATATATAAGAAATGTAGGGTAGACAGAATGTGTTGTAACTAAGAAGAATGAAATGGATTCTGTGGCCTTTCTGTCAAATTTTAAAAGTTGAATGTAACCTAGCTTTTATTTATGCATCTCTTTACATTCCTTTCAGGCTTAAAATATTTGATAGTTTTCTTTCTCCTGGTATTGGCTTTATGCCCATTCCATTAAATCCAGACTTGGAGGTTAAGAGATCTTGAAGTTGTCATTGAGACATTTCTTTTGGAATGAGTGATGCCCAAGTTTTGTAATGTGTCTTCAAAGGATTTTCAGTCACATAAACAATTTAAGTGCTTGTTATATGTGCCTTTAAGTCAGGTGACTAATATAGCAGCCCCAGCCAAGGGCATGTTTCCTTAAAACTTCTAGAAAAAATGCTTAGCTCTAAATGAACAGCCACTTAACAATCAGCTTTAATGATAGGACCCATGTGCATTTAAGAGGGAGATACTCCTTTCTGTGAACCTAGGAAGTCAGATATATAGTTCCTCTCTGCAGCTTACTCAGATGAGAAAAGATGAGACATAAGTGCAAATTCAACTGTCATGAATAATAAAAAATTTTAACAGGGAAGATAACAAACTCACTGAATTTGATCATACAGCATTCCCTCAGTCACCTTTCAGTATCAAGTCGAGGCTTAGCCTGGAAAGTGACATAGCAGTCTGATGGTCATTCCAGGACTAGGTCAGGTTTGAAGGTCTGGAGTCCGACAAGGTAATAAGCCTGAATAGCCTTAGAAGGAAACTGTATTAACTGAGTGGGATGTCCATCAATTGGGGAATGGCTGAATAAGTTATGGTTTATGAATGTGATGGAGTATTATTGTTCTGTAAGAAATGACCAGCAGGATGATTTCAGAGAGTCCTGGAGAGACTTACGTGAACTGATGCTGAGTGAAATGAACAGAACTGGATCATATAACGATCAGTTCTGATGAACGTGGCTCTCTTCAACAGTGAGATGATTCAAACCACTTCCATTTGTTTAATGATAAAGAGAACCATCTACACCCTGGGAGAGGACTGTGGGAACTGAGTGTGGACCACAACATAGCATTCTCATTCTTTTTGTTCTTGTTTTCTTGCATTTTGTTTTCTTTCCCAGTTTTTTTTCTTGTGCAGAAAGAAAACTGTATAAATATGTGTGTGTATATATATATATATATATATATATATATATATATATAGGATTTGACATATTTTAACATTTACCATGTATTGGACTACCTGATATCTAGGAAGGGTCTAAGGGGAAGGAGGGGATAATTTGGAACAGAAGTCTTTGCAAGGGTCAGTGTTGAAAAATTACCCATGCATATGTTTTGTAAGTAAAAAGCTTTAATTAAAAAAAGAAGAAGAAGAAGGAAGATGATGATGGCTCTTCTTTTTCTTCAAGAAAGAACCTGTGTTTGATCTCAATCCAGAGTTCTCCATTAGAGAGCCATAAGAGATGAGATTCACTTAACTTGTTTGGAGAAATAAGTTACTAAAAACTACAGGGCTGAACTAGTAGTAGGACTTTATTTGAAATATTATACATAGTGCTTTTCAATTTGTAAAACACGACATATTATTTCATTTGCGTCTCCTAACAAACCCTGTAAAATATGCAGTACCAATTATTATGATACTCGTTTGTAGAAAACTGAAGTTTAGAGAAATTAAATAATTTGGTTGTGATCACTCAGTAAATGTCAAAAGTGAGACTGGAATCTAGGTCTTCTGATGCCCAAGTCTGGCATCATAAGGGAGCCTCAGAGCAAGAATAATCAATAATTTCCCAGACCAGATTCACCCCAGTGGAGTTTTTTTGCCATTTTCCTCAGAATTAAAATGTTTTCTCAAGGCAGGGATTAGCTGGAGTTCAACAAGAACCTTTCTTGATTGACACTCTTAACACATTTTATGCTGTGATATGCTTATATCCTGTTACACAATTTGGATAATAGACTTTTCAGTTGCTAGGGTTAAGTACATTTCATTAAGGTCGTTTTTTAAGCTTTTTCTTTTCAAAATAAATAAATAGATATTTTTCAACATTCACTCTTGTAAAATCTTGTGTTCCAAATTTTTTTCTCCCTTCCTTCTCTCCATTCCCTTCCCTATATGGCAAGTAATCCAATATATATTAAATATGTGCAATACTTCTATACATATTTCCCCAATTATCATACTGCCAAGAAAAATCAGATCAAAAAGGAAAAAAAATGAGAAAGAAAACAAAATGCAAGCAAACAAAAAAAGTGAAAAAGCTATGTTGTCAATTTCTACAGTCCTCTCTCTGGGTGCACATGGCTCTCTTCATCACAATATCATTGAAACTGGCCTGAATCATATTAAGGTTATTTTAATGATGAAAAACAATGGTCTAAGCAAGGAAATAGAGAACAGGAAATTATTAAGTGCCTACTGCTTTCCAGGTACTATACTAGGACAATATTAATTGCATTTGAACCTCACAGTAACCCTGGTAAATAGATAGTACTATTATTACTATTTTATAATTGGAGAAACTAAGGTATACAGCATCAAGTAGTGCTCATAGAGTCACAGAACTAGTAAGTGTCTCAGGTCTTATTTGAATTCAGGTCTTTGTGATTTCAGGCTCAGAACTCTATTTAAAGTGCCACATACTTGTCTTTTTATTAAGTATTCAGAAACAGCGAATAATCAAAAAAATTTCATTTGGTTTTGATTGTATCATATGACCTTGTGAATTACAATAATTCTCGTAATTATTTTTTCTGAGAAAATCAATTAAAGGGTTGTGTGTGTGTGTGTGTGTGTGTGTGTGTGTGTGTGTTTTATTACTCTCCTTACCTTATTAAAATTGTGGCTCCAGGGATAGGAAAACATTCTGGTTTCTTTCCTAACCCTAACTGCTGTTTTCTTTTGCCCTTTGGTGACTTCTGTACTAGACATAGGTGTTGTTCTTCAAGACTTTGTCCTTAACCTTCAGGAGTATATATAGTTAAGTTCTTAAATGGTAGTGTTGTTTGTCCTTCGCCCTTGAAGGCCCTGACATCAGGAAGATAAGGCCATGACTCGTAAATGTTTTAGATTGATTTAAGGGAGAAGGGGCAGCTAGGTGATGCAGTGGATAGAGTACCAACCCTGAAGTCAAGAGGACCTGAGTTCCAATCTGGCCTCAGACATTTCCTAGCTGTGTGACCCTATGCAAGTCACTTAACCCCAATTGCCTTAGGAAAAAAAAAAAAAAAAAAAAAAGATTTAAGGGAGGGAGGGAGGGCTATGCAAAGTTACTGGTCTCACATTCTCCACCAGAGCCATCTGGGTCTAGTAGCCAGAGATAGAGCATGATGATAGGATGGATGCTATGGGAGATCTCGGCCTTTTTTTTTTTTTTTACAAGTACTAAAATGAACGGTATAAGTAATGGGTACTTTATGAGCTCAGGCTGTAGTGATTGAAAGGAAATGGAGAGGGGGCTTCCTGAAAGATGGGGAGGATATTGATAAGTATATACAAGGTAGAAGGCATTTCAGGCAAGGAGAATACATTAACAAAGTCTGTCAGCGTCAGGTTTGAGTTTGGCTTGTAGAATGAATTTAGCTGAATGAATCAGGAGATAATCAGTCTGGGAAAAACAATGAGTAGGCTGGCCTGGCTTCAGCAGAAGCTTAGTGTTGGGGTATCAGGTTGAATGGAGTCAGATGGAGAGGGCTTTGAATGCCAGCTCGCATCGCGTTACTTTCCCATGTTAAGTAATGAGGAAACATTGGAAGTTTTGAATGGGCAAGTGACATGATGGAGGGCAGTGTTTTTGAAATACTAATCTGACAATAAGACAAGTAGGCCAGCCAAAAGGTTGTGGCAGTGGTCCAGATTTGAAGTAGTGAGGATGTCATCTAAAGTGGTGGCAATAAGAACGGAAAGTAAAAGATAGATTCAAGAAATATAGAGGAAAAACCAGCAGGATGAGGTGAAAAGATGGGAATATTTATTAAATTATTTTCTGATTTCAGGTGCCTTGAAAAATGGCTATTGTTGAATAGCCAGCTTCAGGTATAAAGCAGAATACCTTTATGTTCATAGGTTTATTTCCCTACTTTCCCTATTTCCCTAAAGCCTAAGTTGGCCCAAAGTTAGAGGTCCTGAAGAGAACAACCTAGAAATTAGAATATCAAGATTGGGGCTTTAGAACCTGGCCTCTTTTCTGTTTCTGCTTATCCAACAAGACAAGACATGTTGACAGTAATTTCAGAGATTTCTAAAGCATCACAAATGTATTATATGTGACATTTACTTTAGAGAAAAACTAAATGCATAAGAGTTACCTAATGTCTGAAGAATAGTCCCATAGCTGCCTGCTCGTTAATTACATTGGCTCTGGTTTGCATGGGGAAAGTTCAGAATGTTATGGAGATAGCCTCCATCAGTTGCTTCCTCTTTCTCTCCAGAGGCCTAATTGTCACTCAATTAGCTCCAACAGTACAGAACAGAGAGATCTCTTTTTTTCAGTTAACAAAGTATAAGGAGATCTTCTATCCTTATGCTGCTGTCAGTCCCATAAGATATAGTCTTAGTTCTATGGTCACTATTTTTAAAAATTTTGTAAAAGAATCATTTTGATCTGCAAGATACTCAATCCAGTTTTTCATGATGACTGTTGATTCTTGTAGTTTTACTATAATACAAAAGATGGTCAGAATTATAGTGCCAGTTTATTCAGACTTATTAAGTATCATATTTTTCAATTATTGGCAATTTTGTTAAAATTATGATTTAATTATTGGAATAAAAAACTCTTCCTTTTTAATTTAGGGATTTACATGACGTTATATGCTTTCAATCCATATTCATCACATTTAGAAGAAAAGAGTCAGAAGGTGTATGTAATTATTATAATAAAAGCATTATTTTTAAGTATAGTTAATTATCCATGATTTTTTAGGTGAAGGAGAGCCATTGTGTTGTAGTGATAAGTGAGAATGGCTGCTCATTAAACAATTTAACTTCTTTGTTTTGACTAATCTTATTTACACAGTGGTGTTTAAAGAAGAGAAAATAAAATAATTCAGTTATGTAATTGTAGCTGAAAACCTTCAGTTTTTGAAATGTATTGTTGGTTAAATAAAAAGGAGAGTCTAAACCATCTTTTAGGTTTATTTCTTTGTTTTCTTATGATGTAGTTAATAAACTTGTATTTTCTTAATGTACATCAGAAGTTACCTGGTTGATGCACAAGTTGAGTGTTAATTTTCATTTTCAAAGCTATAAATTATTTTACAAAGTTCAATGTTAACTGAGTCTTCTCAGCTATTTAGTTCGTGTAATATCTAATATCTAAACAATTAAATTTCTACTTTTGGTGTGACATTTAATGTAAGATTTGATTAAAGTCCTATAATGGAAAAGCTGACGTAAGATTTGACTATAAAGCCCATTGTGTACCATTGTCATCACCAGTCTTGAATTTCTATTCAAAATTGGGTCTTGTTATCATAGTTTTTTCCATGGCAGAATTTAATATTTACTGACCAACATTTGGAAGCATTAAGAGAGCTCTTGTTTACATAGTGTCATGCTTTTGTATTCCATTCTAGGTGTTGGACTGGATTGAAAACCATGGAGAAGCATTTTTAAGCAAGCATACTGGTGTAGGCAAATCTCTCCACAGGGCCAGAGCATTGCAGAAACGTCATGAAGATTTTGAGGAGGTAGCACAGGTAAGTCAATTTTTACTGCCTCTGCTTTTACTAGCAGTCCTCTTTGGTTTTCTTTTGTTTTTATAAATTAGTATCTTGACATTATCGTTAATATCTCAACTTAAAGTGATGCTTAAACATATATCTGAAGCCTTACCACTGTACATTGTAAGATGATTTCTGATAAGGATTTCCTTTAATTTTCATCAATCAATAAACATTTAATTGCCTACTGTGTATCTGGCACTGTTCTAAGAGCTGGGGCTACAAATACAAAGAATGATTCAATCCTTGCTGTAAGTTACTTCCTTAGAGTTAGGAAATAGATTAGTTAGTTAGCTCTTTTGCAAAGCATAATATCTGAAAAAACAAAAACAAAACAAAACATAGCATTATTGGTGGTCTGCTTGTTTACTGGTATGGTTCAGCCAGGTATACTTTAGGAGACCACATTTCTAGTTAACTTTTCACAACTTTCTTTAATCATTTGAAGAACACCATCTTTTGAGCCTATGATGTTTGAATTGTGCCAAACCTTCAGTTTACAAGTATCTTTATTGACATGATCGAGGAAGAAGCCACAGGAAGGTAGCTGCTTTTAAAATGTTTTCCATTTGTTATCCTTTAGCTACATCAGTCCTGCCACCGGACAGGCAACCAGAATTCTCATCCCTGGTGTCAAATGATTTACCAAAACACTGATTTTAGAGCTAGATTAAAGAAAAGGGAAGTTGAATTATAGAAGAATCCTTTAGAACTTAACGTTCCATTAGTTCCTGGAACCTATGAGGTCCCTTCCAGCTCTGGACCTAAGTTCCTATGATTAGCAAGCAATCCATGCTTAGCTAAATACATTAATATATTGGGGAGCATCCATTAAAAACTGGTATGGTAGCTAGAGAAGCTAGCTTCCATAAAAGGAGCCTGGGGTTCAGGTTTTGCTCCTGATACATAATTGTTTTTGTGATCCTGGGCAAGTCATTGAATTTCTTATGACCCCCAGATAACTCTGAATTGCAGAACAATTGCAGCTCTGTGTTGACATAAGGAGTTTCCTCAAAAGGGAACGGGATACACCAATGAAATCATGTTCGCCTCTTCCTCTCCAAAGAAAGAGACAAAAAACAGAGAATTATGATGGACAAAAATATGTGCAATTCTAGTCAACAAGTCAACATCTTTATACAGCATAGGTTCAAGTTCTTCAAGACGCAGGAAATCAGCACTTAAAATTATTCAGTCTGTGGCTTCCAAAGTAATGAAGCCCCAAATGGCAGGAGCAAGGCCTCTAGTAGGGAGATTGCATAATAGTCCTATTCTAGATAATATTCTTTAATTTACAAAGGAATTATCCTTATATCCACATTCTACTTCCTGAAAACATCTAAGCTTTCTTCCTAAGGAAAAAAAACTACTTTATGTGTGTGTGTGTGTGTGTGTGTGTGTGTGTGTGTGTGTGTGTGTGTGTGTGTGTGTGTGTATAAATGTGTGTGTGTGTATATGTGTGTATATATGTGTATATGTATGTATATATTATATGTATCCAAAAAGAGCTTTAATGAATGTCTCATTGGGCTAAGCATTTTACAAATATTATGCAACTTGATTCTTACAATGACTCTAGGAGGCAGGTACATTTATAATCCCAATTTTACTGTTGAGGAAACTGAGGCAAACAGCAGCAACATTACATGCCCAAAGTCACACAGCTAGGAATTGTGTGAAATTAGACTTAAACTCAGGTTTTTTGACTGCAGGCCCAGTGCTTTACCAAAAAAAAAATAAAAAAAAAATCTCATTTGACTCATAACAATTTTGTAAGGAACTGTTTAGGGAGTATTATTGCTTCCTCTTTTTATAGAGTGAAACTGAGCTTTACAGAGGCTAAGTGACTTGCCTGTGGTTGCACATCTAGTAAGAATCAGTCAGGATTTGAGCCCAGATGTCTTCTAATTTTAAGTCCAAGATTCTTTTTTACCTGACTCTGCTACCACTTCTCTCTGCTAAGATAGAAGAGCTTATGCAAGAGAAACACAGAAACTTCCGTTGTATGGACTGATTAGATCTGCAGTAGAAAGCCTCAGTCAGTAGTTAGATATGGGCATGCTGAGTGGATGATAGATGTCCTGTGACCAAAGCATTCTTAGGATGAAGCTGGTTGATCATGGAGCAGCTTCTGTTCTAGCACCCAGAGGAGGCTCTAAGGTCTGGGGGGCTTAGACTGAAATAATCCTCAACAGTGGACACACATACTCTGGTTATCTTATCTCCTGGGCCAGCTTCAAAGATCTGAGAGAGAGAAGGAAGAGTTCTAGTAATTAATTCTTAGACTTCTAGTGTATTTTGAACTATTATGGAAAAACTAAGAAACAGTCTAGTTTGAATCTGATTCTCTTCAAATATCAGACAAGGCAGAAACAGACATTGTAGTCTAGACTTACAGACCCAAGAATTTGGATTCCAGGCTTAAGCAGGTGAGATTTATCCTTTTTTGCTTTCTGTAGCCTGGTGCCTCATCAAGGAAGACTTGTGTCCTGTTGCAAGGGGTTCCTACAGATCCCTATTGCTACATCTGTTCATCATTATTCTTCCTCATCTCCACCCCACTAGGTAAATGCTCATATTTGAAATCAAAAATAAAATATGCCAGCATTAGAAATTAGTACGTCTTTTCAACATACCAGATTCAGACATTAAAATCAATTAGCAAGCTTTTTAAAAATAATAGCTTTTTATTTTCAAATACATGCAAAGATAAATTACAACATTCATTCTTGCAAAATCTTGTGTTTAAAAAATTTTCCCCTCCTTTTCTCCCACCCCTTCCCCTAAACAGAAAGTAATACAGTATATGTTAAACATGTGCAATTCTTCTATATACATTTCCATATTTATCATGCTGCACAAGAAAAA
The DNA here is from genome assembly GCF_048593235.1 of Sminthopsis crassicaudata. Classification (NCBI taxonomy): domain Eukaryota; kingdom Metazoa; phylum Chordata; class Mammalia; order Dasyuromorphia; family Dasyuridae; genus Sminthopsis; species Sminthopsis crassicaudata. The sequence goes on along the minus strand of NC_133617.1, from coordinate 328,998,161 downwards.
TCAGATCAAAAAGGGGGAAAATGAGAAAGAAAAAAAGAGCAAGCAAACAACAATTAAAAAGGTGAAAATATTATGTTGTGATCTACACTCACCCCACAGTCTTCTTTCTGGATACAGATGGCTCTCTCCATGCCAAGACCATTGCAACTGTTCTGAATCATTTCATTATTGAAAAGAAGCACATCCATCAGAATTGATTGTTGTGTAATCTTGCTATTGATGTGTATGATGTTATATTGGTTCTACTCACTTCATTTAGCATTAGTTCATGGACATCCACTCAGTTTCTAGTTCTTTGCCACTACAAAAAGGGCTGCTACAAATATTTTTGCACATGTGGGTCCGTTTCCCTTTTTAATGATCTCTTTGTGATACAGACCCAGTAGAGACACTGCTAGATCAAAGAGATGCACATTTTTAAAAAAATTTTTTTTTATTTTATATATATATATATATATATATATATATATATATATTTTTTAAATATTATCCCTTGTATTCATTTTTCCAAATTACCCCCCTCCCTCTATTCCCTCCCCCCGATGACAGGCAATCCCATACATTTTACATGTGTTACAATATAGTCTAGGTACAATACATGTGTGTGAATATCATTTTCTTGTTGCACAATAAACATTAGAATCCGAAGGTACATGCAACCTGGGCAGACAGATATTAGTGCTAACAATTTACATTCACTTCCCAGTGTTTCTTCTCTGGGTGTAGCTACCTCTGTCCATCATTGATCAACTGGAAGTGAGTTGGATCTTCTTTATGTTGAAGATTTCCACTTCCATCAGAATACATCCTCATACAGTATTGTTGTTGAAGTGTACAGTGATCTTCTGGTTCTGCTCATTTCACTCAGCATCAATTGATTTAAGTCTCTCCAGGCCTCTCTGTATTCCTCCTGCTGGTCATTTCTTACAGAGCAATAATATTCCATAACCTTCATATACCACAATTTACCCAACCATTCTCCAACCGATGGACATCCATTCATCTTCCAGTTTCTAGCTACAACAAAAAGAGCTGCCACAAACATTTTGGCACATATATGTCTCTTTCCGCTCTTTAGTATTTCTTTGGGATATAATCCCAGTAGTAGCGCTGCTGGGTCAAAGGGTATGCACAGTTTGATAACTTTTTGGGCATAATTCCAGATTGCTCTCCAGAATGGCTGGATTCTTTCGCAACTCCACCAGAAATGTATTAGTGTCCCAATTTCCCCACATCCCCTCCAACATTTATCATTATTTGTTCCTGTCATCTTAGCCAATCTGACAGGTGTGTAGTGGTATCTCAGAGTGGTCTTAATTTGCATTTCTCTGATCAGTAGTGATTTGGAACACAAAGAGATGCACATTTTGATAGCTCCTTGGGTATACTTCCAAATTGTTTTCCAGAAGGGTTGGATCACTTCACAACTCCACTGTTGTCCTGTGTACTAACTGTGTACACAGTGTATACAGTGTGCTAATGTACACTGTATTCCATTACTACTAATGTACTAATATTCAGTACTAGTGCTCCAGTGTACTAATATCCCAGTTTTCCCACATCCCTCCAACATTTATCATTATCTTTTCCTGTCATCTTAACCAATCTGAGAGGTGTATAGTAGTAACTCAGAGTTGTCTTAAATTTAGCAAGCATTTTTTAAACACCCATTCTGTGCTGAGCACTGAAAATACAGAGGGGCAAAAAATAATTCACACTCTCAAGGAGCTCACATTTCTTATAAACATTTATGTAGTGCCTACTATGTGCAAGGCACTGTGTGAAGTGCTTTACAGTTATCTCATTTGATCCTCACGATAAACTTTTGAGGCAAGTGCTGTTCTTGTTCTTATTTTACAGTTGAGAAATCTGAGGCAAAGAAAGATAACAAGTAAATGTCCCAGGTCAAATTTGAACTCAGGTCAAAGTAGGAAGACTACATGCAAACCACTGTGTACAAACAAGATAAATTGGTACCATCCCAGAGGGATGGCACTTTTCTTTGTTTTGTGATAATAGCACTTTCTTTGACTTTAATGCAAAAATCAATATACTTTGTTAGTGCAATGTTTTTGTGATTTGTTTTGCTGAGGTATTTATACTTAAATAACAGAGATCATGACAGAGGTTATGCTGAGTCTTGGTTGCCATTTTACCTGTGTTTCTCTGTAATTCATTCATTTTTATTTTAACTGGACTTGAGATATCATCTGCAGCTGCAGCACATATTTTGGTTTGTTTGTCTGTTTATTTTTCTCCTGTGCAAAGGGAATTCTATAGGGGATGTGGCCTGTAGTCTTTTCTTCCTATGTATTTTGCAGCTGAGTTTACTGGTCTAGACAGCTTGATTTAGTACCTCATAAAAAGTAACTGGATAAACTCTCATGCCTTATCAACAGGATTTGAGACTAGAAATTAAAGGATTAGATTATACAACAAGTAATTGAGAGGCAATGCAGAGTCCTTGGAAACTGGCCATATTTTAATCCTGCTCTTTACAGAATCATTCTGAGACAACTCATTTCTGCTCTTATCTGCACATATCCACAGCAGCCGTGATTTCACACCTGCAGACATAAATTTCATACCTGTAGGTCTTTAAATTAGTGGCTTACACTACTGATTGAAATAGTGCTCCTCCTTTCATGTTTGAGTTGACTATTTCCTTGGTTGGGGTGTCATGGCAACCTTTTGGGGATATACCTCCATGAACTTCAGATAACACATCAATCTCCTGCTTGGCAAGTAAGATTGTTCAGCTTGGAATGAACAGCCTGCTAGCTGGCATTTCACTGACAGCCTTTGAGAAACCAGGGATACCTGTGGGCTCCAGTAAAGCATTGTTCAAACATTTTCATGTTTAAAGCAAAAATCGTAGTACATAATAACAAATGCTCCCTACACATTTATTTTTTTTATTTTTTTATTTTTTTATTTTTTGCTGAGGCAATTGGGTTAAGTGACTTGCCCAGGGTCACCTAGGAAGTATTAAGTGTCTGAGATCAGATTTGAATTCAGGTCTTCCTGACTTTAGAGCTGGTGCTCTCTCCACTACACCAAATAGCTACCCCCACATTTACTTCTTGAGTGGAAATGTCACACTTCAGAAGTATACAAGAGATTATAATATTTTATGGTATTGTTATTACCAATAACATAAACAATCCCAACCTAAAACTATTTATGGAGATAGGGGATTTAAAGTAATTTCTTAGAGGGATGAAGAAAGCAGTGAAGGGAGGTAGTTGTCAGAAGTCTCTATATTCCCAAAATATTGTATCAATCTACAAGCAGTTTTTAAGTGTCTATGAACCAAGCTATGGGCTAGTTAGTGCTGAGGTTATAAAAGTTATAAAGACAAAAATGAAAGCATCATGTATTTATATATATATATATATATATATATATATATATATATATATATATATATTTATAAATTTATATAAATATTACATAAATAGATGCAGAAGAAATGCAAAGTAATTTCATCAAGGAAAAGTAGTAATAGCCAGTTTGGGATGGTAGAGCCAGGAAAGGGCTTTATGTAAGTAATAATGTTCTGGTTATTCTAAGAAGGGGTCTAACCCTTTTAAGAGGTCAGAATTGAGGAGAAGTAATGTTTCAAGCCCAGAGTTCAATCTGGGCAAAGGCCATATCAAGTACCTATTGAAAAGAAACTCCTTCTGACCTCTTCTTGTGTTGAAGTTTTTTGAAGTCTTTGTTTTTTAGTCCACAGATGGAGACCGGTCATTAAAATGAGGGTAAGAGAGGAGGAAAAATTTGGAATCAATAAGACCTGAGTTCAGATCTCAACTCTACTACCTGTCTATCCTTTCCTTGTCACCTTCCCCCTTCTGGGTAAACATTTCTCTTTGAATTACAAATAAAATATGCTAACATCATAAATTAGTACATACTTTTCAACATACCAGATTCAGATATTAAAATCAATTGACAAGCATTTATTAAGCATCCACTAAGTGCCAAACATTGGGAATAAAAAGAGAAGCAAATAGATAGAAAGATATAGTTATAAATATAGATATATATATACATATAAATATGGGTGTGTACATATGTGTGTGTGTGTGTGTATATATATATATATATATATATATATATATATATATATGGAGAGAGAGACAGAGAGACAGAGAATCAAAATTCTCCTTTGCAAACTAAGAATTAGAGTTAAATGATTTTGACTGTTTCAATTAGAATGATCTATGAAAATATGATGAACTTCTCTATCTGATCATCTTTTGCTTAATAATGATTTTATTTGGGACAATATTTCCATTCCGATGACCTCAGGGTGCTCAAAAAACTCAACTAGGAGCCCTCGTTTTATTAAGATGTGGTGTATAAATGTTGTCTAGACAGGCAGTGTCCTCAGGAGCAGGGCAGAATAATGCTGTGTATTTATAGTACCATTCATTCACTGAAAAATCTCCTTGTCTTTGGCAAACAACAAACATTATTCTTTCTTCATCATCGGAGAAATGAAGCACACTAAGATAAATTGCCTCAGCAGATGCCCCCTCTCACCCTTCCTGTCCTTGCCTACTTGCTGTCAAAACAAATTGAAGTGGGCATGTGCTCATGTCAAGAATTTTTCATGTCTGTGTTTGGGGACTATATTTGTTGCCGAGCACAACCAGGTAAATACAGGTATACAGAGTTTGTTGGTGATCAACTAGGAAGCAGAAACACTCCATTTGAGATTTGGAAGAGAGCTCAGAAGCCCTTGAGTCCATTCCACACAACAAAAAATTTTCCACTTAGCATATCTGACAGAGTTATTCATTTGTCTTCTTTAAGATCTCCAAGGAGTGGGAACCTAACACCACAGTAGGCAACCCACCCCATTTTTGACAGCTCTAATTATTAGGAAGTTTTTCCTGATTCTAAACAGAATTTGGCCTCCTTGCAACTTCCATGTATTGTCCCTGATGCCAAACAAAGCAAATCTATTCTTTCTTTCATGAGACAAACCATCTGAAGGATTTGCTTAAAAACAGTTGTCATGTCCTCTCTGAGCCTCCTGTTCTCCCTGAGTCTCCTGTCCTCCAGGTTAAACATACCTATTTCTTTCAAGTGATAGTAATTCAAAACTCTGAATTTTCTTGTTTGCTCTTCTCTGGATACTTGCCATCCTGCCCATATCTTTAAATGTGGCAGCTAATACTGAACAAAGTATTCCATATGAGGTCTGATAATGGCAGAATACAATCAGACTGTCACCTCATCATTCCATTTAGCTATAGCCCTCTGAATTCATCTCAAGATTTCATAAGCTTTTTTTTTTTTAGCTATGCACATCACATAGCTGACTTATTGAATATACAGTCAATGACATGATGGTATACTTAGAGAACCCCAAAGACTCTGCTAAAAAGCTATCAGAAATAATTCAGAATTTTAGCAAAGTTGCAGGATACAAAATAAATCCACATAAATCATCAGCATTTTTATACATTACCAACACAATCCAACAGCAAGAGATACAAAGAGAAATTCCATTCAAAATAACTGTCAATAGTATAAAATATTTGGGAATATATCTACCAAAGAAAAGTCAGCAATTATATGAGCAAAATTACAAAACACTTGCCACAAAAATAAAGTCAGATTTAAATAATTGGAAAGACATTCAGTGCTCTTGGATAGGCCGAGTGGATATAATCAAGATGACAATACTCCCTATACTAATCTATGTATTTAGTGCTATACCAATCAGACTCCCAAGAAACTATTTTAATGACCTAGAAAAAATAACAACAGAATTCATATGGAAGAACAAAAGGTCGAGAATTTCAAGGGAAGTAATGAAAAAAAAAAATTAAATGAAGGTAGTCTAGCTGTACTTGATCTAGAACTATATTATAAAGCAACAGTCACCAAAACCATTTGGTATTGGCTAAGAAATAGACTAGTTGATCAGTGGCATAGGTTAGGTTCATAGGGCAAGATAGTGAATAAAAATAGTAATCTAGTGTTTGACAAACCCAAAGATCCCAACTTTTGGAATAAGAATTCATTATTTGACAAAAACTGCTGGGAAAACTGGAAATTATTATGGCAGAAACTAGGCATGGACCCACATTTAACACCACATACTAAGATAAGATCAAAATGGGTCCAAGATTTAGGCATAAAGAACGAAATCATAAATAAATTGGAGGAACATGGGATGGTTTACCTCTCAGACTTGTGGAGGAGGAAGGAGTTTGTGTCCAAGGGAGAACTAGAGACCATTATTGATCACAAAATAGAAAATTTTGATTACACCAAATTAAAAAGTTTCTGAACAAACAAAACTAATGCAAACAAGATTAGAAGGGAAGTAACAAATTGGGAAAACATTTTTACAGTTAAAGGTTCTGATAAAGGCCTCATCTCCAAAATATACAGAGAATTGACTTTAATTTATAAGAAATCAAGCTATTCTCCAATTGATAAATGGTCAAAGGATATGAACAGACAATTTTCAGATAATGAAATTGAAACTATTTCCACTCATATGAAAGAGTGTTCCAAATCACTATTGATCAGAGAAATGCAAATTAAGACAACTCTGAGATACCACTACACACCTGTTAGATTGGCTAAGATGACAGGAACAAATAATGATGAATGTTGGAGGGGCTGTGGGAAAACTGGGACACTGATGCATTGTTGGTGGAGTTGTGAAAGAATCCAACCATTCTGGAAAGCAATCTGGAATTATGCCCAAAAAGTTATCAAAATGTGCATACCCTTTGACCCAGCCATACTACTACTGGGCTTATATCCCAAGGAAATACTAAAGAAGAGAAAGGGACCTGTATGTGCCAAAATGTTTGTGGCAGCCCTTTTCATAGTGGCTAGAAGCTGGAAGATGAATGGATGTCCATCAATTGGAGAATGGTTGGATAAATTATGGCATATGAATGTTATGGAATATTATTGAATATACAGTCCTTCAAAATCCCCATGCCATTGCTACTGCTTTCTGTTCGTGCCTCACTCAGGCAATATTTGTAAAGTTCATTTTTTTATATCCAAGTGTAAGACTTTACATTTAATATCCACAATGAATTTCACCTTATTATTTTCTACCTATCCTGTCAAGATCTATTTGGACTGGGAATTTGTTATTTTGGCTATCATTCCCTCCTTTGTGTGAGCTGCAAATTTGATAAGCATACTATGTATGTCTTTATTACTATCACTGATAAAAATGTTAAACCCTATGGAATCTTCAGGTTACATTGACCAATCATGATGAATATATTTGACTTGGTAGAAAAAAAAAGTTCCTTTTGAGTCTGGCAAAAACATTTTATTAGAAAGTTTGCAAGATGAGTATACCTTTAAAATGAGATTTTTCTGGTTTGGATGAACAGCATTGTGATTTTGGAAAGTATTATAGAAAATCAGACTCTACCTTATTTTTGTTTAGGAGTCTTGAATTGGACTTGCTGACATGCTTTTCATACCTTTACAATCACATTCAAAAGTAGTTTTTGCTGTCCAGTCTAGAGAAGAGTGGTAATCAGGGGGAAAATGAGACACATTGATAGAAGAAGAATTTTGGCAGTGAGACCTTGAAAAGGTATATCCTATGCAGCAATAACGAACCCTTCCTCCAGCTGTCCACTGGGCTCTAAGCCTTTCTTTTTACAAAAATCCTCAGAAGCAAGAATATGAAGTATGAAACATAAAGTCTTGTGGTGAAGTAATCTTCATTTTATATGTACTCCCTTTTCAACTCACTGATTTGATTTTTTTCCTTCTCTCTTCCAGTGCAAAATTGTTCTTTAGCTCCACTAAGAAAAAAATTCATGAAGAGAGAGAGCAGAGGGCTTTGTAGCATTTTTTTCCCCCACAGTCTGAGGACCTGTGTCATGTTGTGAGGGTCTCAAGATCATCAAATAGAAGCATGAAAAATGATCAAAAAGATCTTTCTAAGCAAATATGTTGTTGTAGGTGAGGCTCTAAAGGCAGTCCCCTCTAATTTCAGGTTCAGTATTGACAAAATAAGACATTTGTGAGTTGTGAAACATTAACCAAGAGAGAAATTTACTTTGATCCAAACTGGCTATGTGAGGCAAGAAGGATACAGTGGTACTTAGCTTTTCTGGAGGTGGTTTCCCTGTGTCTGTCTGGAAATGTGTCTATCTGGTCTGGCAGTCAGTCAGTCATCGTGATATAGTTAGTGTTGCATTGTGTACCCATCAAGTCTGAGAGGCATATCCACATGTCTTGGGCTTTTTATTGGCCTTAGCTCAGAAAGTTGTCACAAAAGTTAGAATCAATCAGCTTTTGTGAGGAGAGGAAGCTGTGTTAAGTTAAAGAAAGTTATATCAGGAAACTACGGTCCAATCACATATACCGTATTTAAAGTGGCTTATAATCTGTGAGGTGCACTGAGGTCATAAATAAATAAGAGATTGCACTTCCTATTGGCATAATTCCATATCTCCCGTTTCTAACCCCAAGTTGAAAACAAGATCCTCAACTTTCAGAATCTGGAGAATGGTTTGCTAGTTTATTTAAAATATATATATATATATAATATGTAAGTGTGAGTGATGACATAAAGGAGGAGTCAAGTAGGGTAATTATATTCAGAAATTTCTAAAATGATATGTAAAATTCTTCTCTATGCCCTCTCTTCTCCTTTATTCATCTTGGCTCATTACTTGAGGTGGGGAAGTTGGAATATTCCTTGCTCCCTACTATCATTTGCAAGTAATCTCTCTTGCTTCATCACCCAGTAACCTCTTCTCATTAAAGTTTATGCTGTTCAAGTCTTCTACCGAATCAAAATCTTGTTGTTGAATACAGACACCCAGGTCACCCTCCACACACACACACAGTTTGGTACTTGGTTCATACTTTTTTTTCTCCTTCCCAATGCCTGCCCTCATCCTAAGGGACTTCAACATACATGTTGAATCTCCCTCAAACACTCAACCACTCAGCTCCTCAATCTACTCACTTTCCTTAACTTACTTTTCCACCTCAGCTCAGCCCCATGCAAAGATGGTCATACCCTTGATACTGTCATCACCCACAAATATACCAGTATTTTCAAGAATTCTGTGACCCTAAGTCATTTATGTTCCACTTTTCTTTCAGCCTTTCCTTAACAAAAATAGCTCTTCTTCCACAGCATGATCTTTCATCCCTTATCTTCTCAATTCTCTTCCAGATGTTCATCTGCCTCTTTCCCCCAGCTTAATCCCTGGGTGAAACAATTAGACTCTCTACTGTCAGAGTCTCTTAACCAAAAAACTTATAATTTTGATCTCAGCCTTGGATCATTTTTACCATTTGCCACTTTTGCTTCTACATGTGCTGTTAAACAAAGATTGAGAAAATCATATAGCATTTTTGACTGGATTACTACAGATTTATATTACACAGCCTCAACTGAATCTTCACTGTTGCTATTCAATTCTTTATACCTCCCCTCTCAGCCCACTCTCCCACTCTCCACAATAGCTCTTCCGATTCTTTCCATTCCTTCTCAAACCTATGATGGCCCCCCCTTCCCCTACTTCTCAGGTGAGAACCTAGACTCATATTTTGTGGAAAAAAATTGAGGCCATTTCTGGGAATCTCCCTTTTTCTTACTTTATATCACTGCTTTGTCTTCTGCCATTATCTCCTCCTTTCCTATCTCATGTGACAAGGTGGCCCTACTTTTTGCTGAGGTTAATATCTCTGCCTGCAAAAGCTATCATCTCCTTCAACAAATTGCTCTTTGCCCCATACTCACTATATCATATATTTTCAATATTTCTTTATTGAGAAGGTCATCTGTCATACAAAGCTGACTTATGATTGGTCTACTTTCTTCCCTTGAATTCTCTTCATATCACCTTTACAATCTGGCTTCCAGTCTCATTATTACACTATCTCCAAAGTTATTAATAATCTATTGTTCTATAAGAAATGATAAGTAAGATGATTTCAGAATGGAGAGACTTAAACATGAACTGATGCTAAGTGAAGTGAGTAGAACCAGGAGAACATTGTACATAGCAACAGCAAGATTATACGATGATCAACTGTGATGGACTTGATTCTTTTCAACAAAGATATGATTCAGACCAGTAGCAATAGACTTGTAATGGGGAGAGCTATTTGCATCCAGAGAGAGGACTGTGGGACTTGAGTGTGGATCACAACAGAGTATTCTCATTGTTTTTGTTGTTGTTTGCTTGCATTTTTTTTTCTCATTTGTTCCTTTTAGATCTAATTTTTCTTATGTACCATTATGGTGGCTATATATATATATATATATGTATATGTATATGTATGTATATATATAAGAATTGTACATGTTTAACCTATATTAGATTATTTGCTTACTAGGGGAGGGAAGGGAAGGAAGGGAGAAAAAATTTGGAATACAAGATTTTGCAAGGGTATTCATATTTCCTTAAAATAGTGAATCCAGGAATACAATGAAGGGTGACAGAGTCAATAAATAAATAGTAAAAGTCTTTATCAGTTTAATTCTTTTAAAATGGACCAAAAATATTGCATAACATAATTCTATAATGCTAAAAATGAGAATCCTGGGGAATAAAAAAACACCTCATATTTAGATATAACTAAGTTGAGGCAACTCTGTGACTGTGATTTATATTCCATGTTGAGTATCCCAAGTTTCAGGAGTTGTTGCAGATATCCCTGACAGTCAGATAAAAAAGGCTATCAGTCAGTTTTGCTCACATTTATGTAGCCAAGGACAAACTGTAGTCTCAGATGAAATGCCATTCCTTTTCTTTGTACCATACAAATAATTCCAAACACATATATCATTCTAAATGATCGAGATCCAAATAATTTCATGACAGATTACATAGTCAGTCATATTTCTTAGTTTGTGTCCCCCTCTAAGACAAGAAATATACAATTCTCATTGTACAACTTTTTTTTTTATTTAGACCAACAATGTTTAAAAAAAAAAAAAAAAAAAAAAAGCTAAGGTGAGCATTTCTCTTGTCAACCAAATAATTGTCTGTCCCAGCATCATTTTTATTTTTCAAAATGTAGCTAGTAGATCAGGAAGTACAGTGCCAAAAGTTGAAAACAAGAGGAGCTGATTTTGATAGTACTTCCAGAGTCTATGATAATAAATCTCTAGGACATATTCCTTCAAGAAGTATGAAGTCATTCTTTAAACTTAACACTCTCCTCACCCATCATCTCCAAAGGAATTCATCCTATTTTCCTGCCTAGAATTTCTGTTGTCATTTCCATTGACTTCCTTTTCATTCCATTTAAATATCTTATAACTTCAAGGATATAAATAAAGCAGAAATTGGCAAGTTTTACTATTATTCTGCATTTACACACATTAAACTGGGTGATAATTTAGTTCCATATTTATTTTCTACATCTCCTTCAATCCTTTTATCTTTTATTGAGAGGTCATGGGCTTGTAGAATGTATTTTCACATTCCAACTGTTTTAGAAATTTCTGATTTGCTACAAATGATAAAGTTTTACAATGTACAGCACATTACCCTTTGGGAGTTAAGTATATTTTTATATTGCTCTAAGATATCATACTTGTAGATTAGCTTATCTACAGAAGTTCTATCATTTGATGACAAGTTGTTAATGAGAGCCTCTTTGGACAAATTCTGTTTGCCATCAAAAATTTCTTTCAAATAGATATTTATTTTTAAAAATCTCTCTCTAGAAAACTATTAATATAATTGACCATATTAATAATCAAATTAATAAGAACCATATGATCATCTCAATAGATGCAGAAAAAGCATTTGACAAAATCCAACATCCATTCCTACTAAAAACTCTTGAGAGTATAGGAATAAATGGACTATTCCTTAGAATAATCAGGAGCATATATTTAAGACCGTCAGTAAGCATAATAAGCAATAGAAATAAACTGCAACCTTTCCCAGTTAGATCAGGAGTGAAACAAGGTTGCCCACTATCACCATTACAATTCAATGTAGTACTAGAAACGCTAGCCTTGGCAATAACAGCCGAGAAAGAGATTCAAGGAATTAGAGTAGGAAATGAGGAAATCAAACTATCACTCTTTGCAGATGACATGATGGTATACTTAGAGAACCCCAAAGACTCTGCTAAAAAGCTATTAGAAATAATTCAAAATTTCAACAAAGTGACAGGATACAAAATAAATCCACATAAATCCTCAGCATTTTTATATATCACTAACAAAATGCAACAGCAAGAGATACAAAGAGAAATTCCATTCCAAACAAATGTTGAGAGTATAAAGTATTTGGGAATCCATCTACCAAAGAAAAGTCAGGAATTATATGAGAAAAATTACAAAACACTTGCCACAAAAATAAAGTCAGATTTAAATAATTGGAAAGACATTCAGTGCTCTTGGATAGGCCAAGCAAATATAATCAAGATGACAATACTCCCCAAACTAATCTATTTATTTGGTGCTATACCAATCAGACTCCCAAGAAACTATTTCAATGACCTAGAAAAAATAACAACAAAATTCATATGGAAGAATAAAAGGTTGAGAATTGCAAGGGAACTAATGAAAAAAAAGTCAGAGGAAGGTGGTCTAAGTGTACCTGATCTAAAGCTATATTATATAGCAGCAGTCACCAAAACCATTTGGTATTGGCTAAGAAATAGACCGGTAGATCAGTGGAACAGATTAGATACAAAGGACAAAAAAGGGTACATCTATAGCAATCTAATCTTTGACAAACCCAAAGATACCAACATTAGGGATAAAAATTCATTATTTGGAAAAAACTTTTGGGAAAACTGGAAATTAATATGGCAGAAATTAGATATGGATCCACACTTAACACCATATACCAAGATAAGATCAAAATGGGTCCATGATTTAGGCATAAAGAGTGAGATCATAAATAGATTAGAGGAACAGAGGATAGTCTACCTCTCAGACTTGTGGAGGAGGAAGGAATTTATGACCAGAGGAGAACTAGAGATCATTATTGATCACAAAATAGAAGATTTTGATTACATCAAACTAAAAAGTTTCTGTACAAACAATACTAATACAAACAAGATTAGAAGGGAAGTAACAAATTGGGAAAATATTTTTAAAAGCAAAGGTTCTGACAAAGGTCTCATTTCCAAAATATATAGAGAACTGACCCTAATTTATAAGAAACCGAACCATTCTCCAATTGATAAATGGTCAAAGGATATGAACAGACAATTCTCAGATGAAGAAATTGAAACTATATCCACTCATATGAAAGAGTGTTCCAAATCACTACTGATCAGAGAAATGCAAATTAAGACAACTCTGAGATACCACTACACACCTGTCAGATTGGCTAAGATGACAGGAACAAATAATGATGAATGTTGGAGGGGATGTGGGAAAACTGGGACACTAATACATTGCTGGTGGAGTTGTGAAAGAATCCAGCCATTCTGGAGAGCAATTTGGAACTATGCCCAAAAAGTTATCAAATTGTGCATACCCTTTGACCCAGCAGTGCTACTACTGGGCTTATATCCCAAAGAAATACTAAAGAGCGGAAAGAGACCTATATGTGCCAAAATGTTTGTGGCAGCTCTTTTTGTTGTAGCTAGAAACTGGAAGATGAATGGATGTCCATCAGTTGGAGAATGGTTGGGTAAATTATGGTATATGAAGGTTATGTATTATTATTGCTCTGTAAGAAATGACCAGCAGGAGGAATACAGAGAGGCTTGGAGAGACTTACATCAACTGATGCTGAGTGAAATGAGCAGAACCAGAAGATCACTGTACACTTCAACAACAATACTGTATGAGGATGTATTCTGATGGAAGTGGAAATCTTCAACATAAAGAAGAGCCAACTCACTTCCAGTTGATCAATGATGGACAGAGGTAGCTACACCCAGAGAAGAAACACTGGGAAGTGAATGTAAATTGTTAGCACTAATATCTGTCTGCCCAGGTTACATGTACCTTCGGAATCTAATGCTTATTGTGCAACAAGAAAATGGTATTTACACACATGTATTGTATCTAGGTTATAATGTAACACAAGTAAAATGTATGGGATTGCCTGTCATCGGGGGGAGGGAGTAGAGGGAGGAGGGGGGATAATTTGGAAAAATGAATACAAGGGATAATATTATAAAAAATATACATAATAAATTTTAAAAAAATCTCCCTCTAAAAAAAAACTAGAATTCTCAAGATTTAAATGTTACCCATACACATTTCAGAATTTGAGAAAAGGTAGAGTAAATTAATACATAATAGTCATTTGCATATATTTGTGATACTAATCCACTAATCCACAGACCTTAGAATACAATAATTTCCCTTGGGTTATAATTGCTGTTTGCTACTAAGGCAAAGTTTCCTGAGTAGCCCAAAGCTACTTTGGTAGATACTTTTGTTGTTATTTGTGACTGTAGTTATTGGGTAACTTTGGAGGAACCCCTATGACCTAATGACCAGGGAAGTTTTAGTAGAAGTGGATTGGCTCTACAATTCCTACCCATGGAATTTTCATTGATTTCTTTGAACCAGATAGCTCTAATTGGAAAGGCTCCAGAATCATTTTCTCACCTTGGGTTTGAGGTTTGGGAACTAGGAACTGGTCCAGCTAGAACAATGTGGTAAGAATTAATAAGTTTAAAAAGATTCATGAGAGCCTACCAGCACTAAGTAGTTTATGGAGGTAAACATTTGTAGCTTTTGACATCTAGGCATACTGTAAGTTTCAAAGTCAAATGGAAGTATCAAGGTGATAAGGTATTTTTTTTAAACAATTCAATTATACCAAAATGTCTCATTCATATTAGTCATCTTGCATATTTATTCAAGTGGGAGAATGTATGTTATACCAGAAAGGACACTCATTTGGAATAATCATGTATTTAAGTCTCATCTATACTGCTTATTTTCTGGATAACTATGGGCAAGCTGCTTAATTACACTCTGTGAATATCAGTTTGCTCATCTATAAAATGAAGATGTTGAAGTAAGATGATTTTTAAGGTGCTTTCCAATCCTAAAATCTATGAAAGTTTAATACATTTATAGTATATATGTTCTGGGAATGTATATCCTTTAAAAGAGATGGGGAAGAAAGATATGTAATGACAAAAATGATAAAAGACTTAATAAGGTAATTTTATAGGAGAGATTGAGTCATTTTTTAAGAGTCAACTGTGTTTCATGTACTATACAAAGTTCCTATGATCTCTACAAACAGCTAAAATATTTGGGGAGAAAAATGAATTTGAAGCACTGTGCTAAGTACTTGTGATACAAGTACAAAAGTGAGACATTCTCTGCCCTCAAGGAACTTACATTCTAATAGGAGAACACAAATAATATAGGGGAATAGAAGTAAAGGAAAATACAAAAAGAAAATACAAAGGAATTGTATTTTCCTTTAGAATAGTATTAAGATGGTGAGTAGAGTCAATCATGAACCAGTTGATTGATTGTGCCTTATATGCAAACATTATTACTATTGATCTAATTATAGTTTCTAGCAGGGTAGAAGGAGAAATAGGAAATATATGTGCCACTTTAGAGTGGAGGGCAAGAAGATAACTGGAGTAAATGCATAGATGGGATATGAAGCATGATCTGGAGCCCTCTAAGATATACTGAACTTTATGAATTTGTGCTCACTTACTCAACAATGAGGATAGCTTACTTCTTTGGTTAAAGTTCCAAATTTTAGTGTTTTAAGTTCCCTAGGACACAGTCTTTGGATGTTTGGTCGTCTGAAGTGGCAAGATATATAGACAGATGGGTTATGAAGAGTGATGAGAGGCTACCTAATTACATTACATTACCTAATGTGTTTGCTCTTCTTAACTCACCAATCAGGATGATTTAGCACCAAAGTGTAAGGGAGACATTGCTTTGAATTGGCCAGATTAGGAAAGTGGTACCTAAGGTGGGACTTTGAAAGACATGAAAAATTTCAGTCATCTATCTTCAAATATTTGAACAGATGCACATGGTATAGCCCAGATTTCATTTTAACCCTAAGTGATTATTTGAGAAACTATGTTAGAAATAACTTGAAAAACCAACTTAATCTGAGTACACATTTGTGTGAAGACCCAGACAGAAGCAACATTTACCTTTGAATTCTTAAAAGGTGTCCTTTAATTATCACAGAGAGGTTCAGTTTATCTAACACTGGGAAAAAGCTCAGAAGTTGTCTAACTAGAGATACCAGTTGAAGCCAAAAAAGTTCTTCAAGGAGTTAATGTAAATAGAGTAAAGCTTAAAGAAGGGAAGTGATGTTAGGAAAGATGGCAGGATAAAGTGGATATGTAGGAGTGGTCAGAGACATTAGGAGAAAACTAAGATTATATCATGGAAAAAGGAAAGTGATTCCTACAATTTCAAATACTGCAAAAAAAAAAAGTCAAAGATAATAAATTCTGAGGAAGTTGATGATGGCAGTGTAGAGGCTGATGGTATAACTTCAATAGTAGATGGGAAGTGAAGGAAGCCAATTAAAAAAGTCAGTGGCACTACCAGGCATAGACCCAAGAGATCCAAAGAAAGAAGGAAAGGACACATGTTTACAAAAATATTTATAACAGCAATAGTAATATCCCCCAAGAATCACCTGTAGCACTTAAAAAAAAAAAAAAAAGAAAGCACAGAATAGAAAGTTCAGAAGGAGATACAGATAAGCAAAACTAATAGGTTGAAACTAATGTGTTGAATTTAAAATATTCTTTGAAAAGTGCAAACTGTTTAAAATAGGGATTCATGTTTCAGGAGTATTCGGAATAAGGAAATTGCTTTAAAATTTAAGCAAGTGGGACAAAAATAAAAGTTAAATCCATGCAAAAATATTCATGGCAACTCTGTTATAGCAAAAACCAGGAAACAAATGAGTGCTGGTTGATTGGAGAATGATAATTGAAAAAACTATGGCTTATGAATGTATTAGAATATTATTATTTAGTAATAAATGAAAAAATGAAGAATTCAGAGACTTATTAAGCAGAACCAAGAGAGTAAGCAGAATTGAGAGAGTATAATACACAGTGACTACCACAAAGTAAAGAAAAATAACTTTACAAGGAAAATTGAAAACTAATGAAATTCTCAAAGAGGAGATAATGAAATATCCCTCCTTTGTGGCAAAGAGGGTGGAGACTTAATGTAGACTCTACACATACAGATGAACACATATACACTCACACACATATGGATGTAAATGTGTGTGTGTGTGTGTGTGTACATATACAGTCAGATGCCCTCAATAGAGAAATGATTTTGTTTAGTTGCTTATCTTTGTCACAATGGAGAGTTAAATCTAGGAAGAAGAGTGAAAAAAACTATGATATAAAGACAAATAGTGTCAGTAAACCATATGAAAATTCAGTGGAATTGGTTAGAAGTATGTATGTGTGTGTGGGGGTACTTTGCATTTAAGAATTTTAATAGTGAAAGGAGAAAGAAGAATAGCCAGAGAGGCAGCATTCTCCATTGAGGCCTCTCTTTAGCTGTGTGACCATGGGCAGATGACTTCTCACTGCCCCATATTAGGAAACCAAGGCTACAAGAATTTCCCACACTTGGAGTTGAATGGAATCTGAACTCTCCTTTCAACCCCTTGTCCCCCAACAAAACAAAATAAATAAATAGATGGTGCAACTAAGATTAAGTTAAATTTTTTTCAAAAGAAACAGGATCCACATAATTTTTTGGGGGGGAGGGGGGCTGAGGCAATTGGGGTTAAATGAGTTGCCCAGAGTCACACAGCCAAAAAGTGTTAAGTGTCTGAGGCCAATTTTGAACTCAGGTGCTCTATCCACTGCACCACCTAGCTGCTCCAGGATCCACATATTCTTAAAGGTCTAAGTGAAGATACCAACAGAAAGTAGGAGATTGAAGAAATTGTAGAGAAGAGATAATTGAGGAAGTTAGGTAAGAAGTTGGTGGAAGTCTGCCTCAAAAAATAAGAGTGAGTGCCTTTGTCTCTGAATCTGATATGTAGATATATATCTACATACCAGGAGAAGTTATCTCTTGATGATACTTCATTAACACTGTGGGATAATTTAGATCCTCTCAAGTTGAAAGTCAGATCATCTGGTCAGGAGATTGAAGGATCAATAAAAAATTCAAATCTAAAACCATCAACAAGCATTTATTATGCTCTTACAGACACTGTGCTAAGTACACGGAATACAAATTAAAGCATAAAAACCATCAGTTTCTGCCTTCAAAAATTAACATTCTAATAGGGAAGACTACATACACTTAAAAAAGGAGTTCTAAGGAAGTAGAAGTTGGAAAAGATACCAGGTGTGGGGAGCATGATAGAGAAAATCTGGAGATAAGTTAGCAAGTAGCCTCATAAGTACTCATGTGCCAAGTGCTATGTTAGGGTCAGGGGATAAAAATACAAAAGCAAGACAATCCCTGTCTTCAAGGGATTATTTATATTGTCATATAGAGAAGTAATGACTAGTGAGAAGTATTTTGGTCTAGGAAATTATGGAAATATGGATGTAAAGTCAGATATTAATGGAAGACCAAGAATGAAGTTTTAGGACAGTTAGTTTGGAAGCCTTGGGAATGGGGAGATTTTGGTTACTGTAAATGTACTCTTGATGAGTGGGTAGCAAGAAGTTAGTGAGAAAGAAGCATGATCAGCTCTGTGAATATCCACTTATACTATGCTTTTGTGTCCTACTTAAAGTTCTCTTTTCTGGGCAAAACATGTTCAATTATTATTATTTTTAATCTTAGTCTTTATAGAAATAAAAACATGTATCTTTATATGTAAGTACTGGAAAATCCAGGTAAAATTCATTTATCATGTTATCCAAAATTAGAATTTTCAGTGCTTATGTTTTGTATGTATGCAGATATACATATATACACATACACACATGTATTACATAAATGCTCACAAATACACATACACACATATACATACATGTATAGATATAGATACTTCAATTCTGCATTGTCATATTCAGTTGCCCATATTATTATACTGCTCTTACAATATCAAGTACATAGATACTCCAGGGTTGAAAGATGAACCATGGAATTAAATCTAGTTTTCTAGTGATTGATAGTCCATATTAGCATTTACAAAATGCTATTCAGTAGAAACACAGAGACAAAGATGAAACAATCCTTACCCACCAGGAGCTTCATTCAATCCAGAAAGGAGAAGCACTTGTACTTTTAAAATTATTTGCAAAATGCCTACAGGGTAACTTGAGGAAATAGGATGTGCCAGCTGCTGGAGGAATCAGGAAAGTCTCATGGAAAGGGGGGGAATCAGGAAAGGGTTGAAGCCAAATTTTGAAAGGAATGAGGCCTTCTAAGAAGGTATCATAAAGGGGAGTATACGTTAATGGCAATGATAATATTGAGTATGTATTGGCATAATGCTTTGCAGTTTAGGAGTGTTTTTCTCACAAAAATTACATGAATATTCATAAATAGTATGCATATTATTATTCCCATGGAATAGCCAGGAAAACTGAAGCACAAAAAAGTGATATGTTTTGCCTAATCTCACACATCTAGAAAGAGGCAGAGGCAGGATCTAGGTTTTCTAGACTTCAAATATAGTTCCATTTCCTCTTTTTTTCTGGTAGTTTTTAGTGACAATATCTGGGTCACTGTGATCTGCCATTTAATCTTCAAGTTAATTTGACATTTCCTATCATTTTTTATGTTAATCAATTTCTATATTTTTCCCCATTACCCTCAAAAAACCAAACGTTTTTGGATATTTTCTTTTAAAAAGCAAACAAATCAATCAAGCAGCAAAATAAAAGCTTGATAATGTGTAATAGTTTAACAAAATTAAATGCTTCCTATGCTCACCACTGAATTCTGATTGGCCACCCCTTGTTATAGTATACTAGAAAGCCAAATTAGAAATCACTTCAGATTGCAAAAGGCCTAAAGTCAATCTTGGCTTTTGTCATTTAATGCCTTTATTTCTGAATTATATCAATTGAATCCCTATCTGCTTAAAAAAAAAATCCTATATAAGAATTCAATTTATTTTTAATTTTTTAAATGTTTGGTTTTATTATCAATTTAAACATAAACATTTCAATATACAGAGAACAAGAAAAGAGAGGATTCTGAGTAAAACTTCTCAGAACTTTTTAAAAAGTGTATTAAAACTGTTAACAGTTTTCTTGAAAATCATGAGGGTCTAGTGAATTGATCCAGGTCCTAGAGCCTTTCAAAGTTGTTTTATTTTACAGTATTGCTGTCACTATGTAAATTTCTTTAGGTGAAGAGGGGTGTGGTTGGGGTTAAATGACTTGCCCAGGATCACACAGGTAGTAAATATTCTTACTGAGGTTCTCCTAACACCAGAGTTAGTTGCACTATGTAAATTCTAAACTAATTCTTAAAATTAATGTGATTACAGAAGGATTCTTCATTTGCAAAAGGTGTTATAATGCAGCTCTGAGTCTGTCTCTTACAAGTATTAGGGTATGTAATCTTTGTGAAGGAGTAGTCCATAATAACACAGAGAGCAACTACCAGTAAAAAGTGCTAAGAAAGGAACAGACCAAAAGTGAGAATCCAGGAGCCATAGAAATTCAGTAGAGTTGGAATGGATTTTGACAAGATTGTAATAAGCCAAGAGATTTTCTTTGTTCATGGCTTCAACTGCCTGTCTGCCTGTTAAGCTGACTAATGAATATCAGCTGATACTCAAAAACTATTCAGATAGTCTCCCTTATAAGAAGAAGCCTTGGACTGAGTCAGAAGGCTGGAATTCTAAGTCCTGACCAAATATATAGTTAGTTTTGCTGCATACCATCACCCAGAACATGCGCTTTTTCTATGGCTTTGAACTCCTTTTCCATCTAAGTACAGTCTTCCAGCTTTAAATCAATCATCTTGCAAATGTATATCATTGTTCACAGCACAGATCAGGCAAGAGAATGGGAATGAATTAGTCCTCTAAATCCATCACCAGGATTTGAAAATAGTTCAAAGCACATGCCTTAATAATCTCATGATTTATACATCTTTCACATCTATTTCCTCTCCATTCACATAATCATAGCCCTGGTTCAGGCCTTCTTTACCTCCTGCTCAGACTATGTCAGAAGCCTTCTGATTATTCCCTCTGCCTCAAGTCTCTTCCCTGCTTCCATACATCCTCCAATCACATACTTATGTGCCAAGCACTGTGCTAAATGCTGAGCTTAGAAAGGAGTGAAAAATCTCCCTTTTTTTTTAGGAGCTTAAGGGGGGACACAATATGCAAACAACCAAGTCAAACAAGATACGTACAGACTAAATTAGAGGTACTCTCAGAAGGTAGCACTACTTGGAAAGATTTTTTCCCCTAGGATCATTGAGTCTTTTTTTAGCTTTTTATTTTCAAAATAAATACATAGTTTTCAACATTCACCCTTACAAAACCTTGTGCTCCAATTTTTTTTCTCCCTCCCTTCCCTCTCCCTTAGATGGCAAGTATTTCAATATATATTAAACATTCTTCTATATGTATTTCCACAATTATCATTCTGCACAAGAAAAATCTGATCAAAAGGAAACAAAGAGAAAGAAAACAGCGTATCATTTTCATAGCATAGTAGTATTCCATTACAGAAGACGGAAAAAGGGAAAAAACAGAAATTTGCACAATAATTTGCTATATATTTAAAGGGAATAGTATATTGTATATAAAAGATTTGTGGTGTCATATGCAATCATTTTCTTTTTACTATACTCTTATAGAAATACTTATTTTATTCCATAAATTAAAAATAAAATAAATGTGAGTGGGTAAAAAGATTTCTTTTAGAAGATTATATATCTGAGCCTTTATGGGAGCCAGGAGGTGAAGGTGAGGCCAAGGAAAATTTGCCAGTGTAGTAAGGGGAACAGAAGGAAAAAGCATAAAATGCTTTAGCAAAGCCAAACTTCAAAGATTCAGAATAAGCCCAGATTTGAAAAATATGACCTTCAAATAATCTTCTTACACCTTAGGTCTTGCCACATGCCCTGCAATCCAGCGACACTAGCCTCCTTGCTATTCTTTGAACAAGACAATCTGTGTCCCAGCTCTGAGCAGTATTCTTGGCTGTCCCTCATTCTAGAATGTCTTCCTTCTCTCTGCCTTTTTGGCTTCTTAAATTTAAGTTACCTTTAAAATCCCACTAGCAGGGAGACCCTCTTAGTCTTCCTTACTCTTAGAGTCTTTCTTGATTATCTCCAACTTATCTGTCTATGTCTTCTTATTTGTACATTGTTGTTTCCCTTTAGATGGTAAACTCCTTTAGAGCACAGGCTGCCTTTTTTTTTTTTTGTATCCCCAGTATTTAGTATTTAGTATGTTGCTCAGTTCTTTCGTCACATCTGACTCTTTTTGATGTCATTTGGAGTTTTCTTGGCAAAGATACTGGATTGGTTTGATAGAGGAAAAATTGAAGCACAGAGGGTTAAGGGACTTGCCCAGAGTCAATGCAACTAGTAAACGCCTGAAACAATTTCAACTTACAAAGATAAGTCTTCCTAACCCCTGGCCCAGCATTCTATCCATTCACCACCTACCTGTCCTCTTCTGGCACATAGCAGATATTTAATAAATATTTGTTTACTGGCTGATTTGATTGACTGAGAAACAGCAAGGAAGCCAAAGTTACTGGACTATAGAGTCTTTGTATCTGCAGTACCTGGCATTGTAACGAATATATTTCAGAACCACTTGTGAAGTGTTTTTTTTTTTTTTAATAATTATAACATTTTTTGACAGTACATATGCATAAGTAATTTTTTACATTATCCCTTGTACTCCCTTCTGTTCCGAATTTTCCCCCTCCTTCCCTCCACTCCCTCCCCTAGATGGCAGGCATTGCCATACATATTAAATATGTTATAGTATATCCTAGGTACAATATATATGTGCAGAACCGAATTTTGTAGTTGTTGTTGTTGCAAAGGAAGAATTGGATTCGGAAGGTAAAAATAAACTGGGGAGAAAAACAAAAATAAAAAAAAATGCTAACAGTTTACACCCATTTCCCATTATTCCTTTTCTGAGTGTAGCTGATTCTGTCCATCATTGATCAACTGGAACTGCATTAGCTCTTCTCTATGTTGAAGATATCCACTTCCATCAGAATACATCCTCATACAGTATCATTGTTGAAGTGTATAATGATCCCCTAGTTCTGCTTGTTTCACTCAGCATCAGTTGATGTAAGTCTCTCCAGGCCTCTCTGTATTCCTCCTGTTGGTCATTTCTTACAGAACAATAATTTTCCATAACATTCATATACCATAATTTACCCAGCCATTCTCCAATCGATGGGCTCCATTCATTTTCCAGTTTCTAGCCACTACAAAGAGGGCTGCCACAAACATTTTGGCACATGCAGGTCTCTTTCCCTTCTTTAGTATCTCCTTGGGATATAAGCCCAGTAGTAGTACTGCTGGATCAAAGGGCTGGTTGTGGTCCAACAGCTTCAGAGTGATATGTGAAAGACCGCCTACAATACATGCCTACTATGTGGTTGAACCTTTAAAATATGTTAAAATACCTTGTGTATGGATGAGAGAAACCCTTGAGTTGTTACTGCTCATTGGCACTAATACCTTAGTTTGTTTTTCTTTTTTCAAAGCTACCATGAGGTTTCTAATCACCAAACTCATAGGAAATAAAGAGATGACACTGCTCTGGTGTACATTGGAATTAAGATGGGGATAACTTGCCTCTCAGATCAGCCTTAATAACAATTGTATACGCATAACATATTATCCCAAACATTTAAGAATTAGTCAAGTTGCTAATCTGCCCTGTGCTATAGAATAATTAATGTTCATTTTGTAGTGAAGCTATAGTTTGATAAATTTAGAGAGGTGTCTGTGAGTAAACTCCCTTTATTATTCCAAATTAGCACCTTCTCTGTATATCCTTAGAGCAATGATCTGTTATTTTAAAAAAAAAAAAATCTGTTATTTCAGTGTCATTGGTTTCCTTTGCAATCCCACATATTTTGTGCTATGCAAATATTAGTCTGCCAAAGGCAGCCATGGCAGAAGCCTTGCCTTAAGAGACTTGTCTGGTGCACCAAGAGGTCCCAAAGCCAGGTACATCTTACATTCTACATGACCCCTAGGAGTCCCTGACACTGACCAGCTCTTCAACTATTACCCCACTAGTATGACTTTTAACAAGTCTGTTACATTTTATTCAAAGTTCATGTAACCTTGTCTTGAGCTTTTAAATCTTATACAATGAAACATTTCTTGTATATCTACAAGACATAACTTCAAAGAATCATCATCACAGATATTGCTGTCTTTATCCTCAATAGTATCATTATTAGCCATTCTTGTGATGCCAGATAGCCACTAGAACATTGATGCAAAATGAATGCTACCACATTCTCATCATTCTTTGTTAATTAGAGGGAAGAGGGCGGTAGTCTGGAGAAGGGGAGAATCCCTAGGAAACTTGGAAACAAAGAGTCTGGAACTTCATTGTGAATGTGCAACCTTACTTTTAGTGTAGCTTTTTAAAAAGGATAATGCATATTTGCACTTCCCTTTTTGCTTGGCTCTTTTCCCTAGTATTATCCACATCTGTGCTAAAGTATTACTTGACTACTTGTGCTCTAAGATACTCTTACTGAATATAAGAATAGCAAACAAACACAAACAAACCTTGATTTCAGCTTTGCTTCTGTTCTCTTTACTTCCCAATCAGAATCAGCTTCTTAATTTGCCTGCACGCTGTTAAACTTGGCCTCCTTAACCAACTTATTAGTTTCAAAATCCTGTCTCAACTGCTCCTCCCAGTGGACACCCACTATTACTTTACTTCACCAGTAAGAGGCCCTCTTTGTGGTTATTTAATATAAAATACCTGATAGCAAATTTCCAGTTTCTTAATAGTCACATGGAATATGTTTTTAAAGTGAATATTCAAATGTTTTAAAGCTTAATTTTTAACTATTCAAGAAATAGGGAAAATAGTAATATTGCTGTTATAACTGTTCAGCCATAAAGAAAGGAAAAGTTCACTAAAACTTAATACATACCTGAGAAACATAGGAACAGATATCTTTTGGGAACTTAACTGTCTCATCAGCACCTTGGGAATTACCATAAAGATACATGTACCACCCAAAAAGAAGCACTTTATAACTGTTATGAAACTGGAAGGAAAAAAAAAAATGAAGTGGCTATTTACTGTTCCTTCCTATATGTTAATTGCCAGTTGTACAGTTGCAAGGAGGCTTTTTATTCTTTAGTTTTTTTAAGGGAACAGCTAAGCCAGTGGATTCTTTTTACTGGTCAATATGGAAGGCCTTTGCCATAGGATCAGATACTTAGTTACTTAATGTTAAAATAATGAAAAAGTTATTGATGAATTATTTTAGTGACTTATTACTTTAATGTTTCCAGTATTTCTTTTCTGTTAGAATTAGAGAAATATCAAAACTACACTATTTGGATGCTTTTCTGTATACTCTTCTTGTCCTCTGACTCCTGCTCTTATAAGTTTGTTTTTATTTACTTTTTTTGTTGTTGTTTTTTTTTGCATGCTTTCTTATGCAGAATACATACACCAATGCTGATAAATTACTAGAAGCAGCTGAACAGCTAGCTCAGACGGGAGAATGTGACCCAGAAGAGATCTATCAAGCAGCCCATCAGCTTGAAGACCGGATTCAAGATTTTGTTCGTCGGGTTGAGCAGCGCAAGATCCTGTTAGACATGTCTGTTTCTTTCCACACACATGTAAAGGAGGTAAGGTTTTTGCTGTCCCAATATTTCTTACATAAATTTGTAACTGAGTCAAAAAACCTTTCTAGGAGCAAATTTGGATCTTATTGAAGTGTAGTTTGTGAAAGTAAATTAAGAAATTGATTGTCTTTGAGTTGTAGGTCATGAATGGATGATCTGATCTAGTTTACTTTAGTTCTTATCACTTTCTTATGTTTACATGGAATCTTATAAGAGACCAGGGTTTTTGGTAGATCTCTTCCAGTTGTCTTCATTCAGACATAACTAACATATATACTTTTTTCGAGAAATGATAGGTCTGGGGAACAGAGGAATTGAAGTAAAAGGGAAGACCATATAAAACAGAAATAGAGAGTACACTAGTGTACAAAGAGTTAGCTATTCTTTCTGTCCCTAGATTGCCACTATAATTTGTTTTGATGATTTTTTTTTTTTTAAATAAGAGTTTGAATCTTAGTCATGTGGTTGAAATCATGATTGCCTCCAGATTTTATCACACCAAATAGCTCCTCAGTCAAGTGCAGGCTAGTATCAAAAGTATAAAGGAAGGCATCTAAGAAAATGTAGAGAAGTTAAGATTAATTTAGTGATATTAACTTGCCAACTTAGTATTTATTTTTTATATTTCTTCCCATAAATCTATTAGAGCGGCAAAGGGAGACAGATATTTAATATATTATTTAGCACATGATAAATTCTGTATTCATGTTTTCTGAGTCTATATAGAAGGTCAAATAGTTGCTTTGTGTTAATCAAAGAAAGATTTTACATTTTAATTTAATTCAACTTTTTGGTTTCTTTTGGAGGGAAATAGTCTTACAGGTTTCTCACATGGTGGTAGTTTAGAATTTATATTTATATTAGCTATGGGAGAAGAAAAATATAGGTTTGACATTGACAATTGCTATTTTATGCTTTTCTATGGAATTTTCTCTCTTTCTAGGAGAACAGGGTATGAATAAGTTCCTTTTCAAAATAAAAATCAAATTTAGTGAAATTTTAGAATGCCAAGAATGAATAACAGACAAAACAGAGGGTAACTGCCTCACTGTGTCACTTCCTGTGATTTCAGACTTTGATAATTGAGAGGAATGGAAATTTTTCCTGCCTCATGAAAAGGATCTGTTGCATTATAATATGAGATAACATTTCAGGATTAAGAGATCCTAAAGTCAGGTTGTAAGATTTGTGCAGATTTGGGATTTTAGGAGAAATCATTTGGATAAGAGAACAAGGCCTGGCCATTATTTTCCTAGGGACCATATGACCTTTGGACTGGTTTCCTCATCTGTAAAATGAGAAAATGATTTTGATAATGAGAACTGACATTCATATTACACATTTATTATCATTATCACATATAACATATAACATCACAATGCTTTACATACATTATCTTGTTTGACCCTCACACAACATTGTGAAATAAACATTACAAAAATGTTATTATTCCCATTTATGCTAAAGAATCTAAAGCCCAATTTTCTCATCTGTAGGAAAAGAGAAGATGGTTGAACTGGGTGATGTATGTGGTTATTTCTAGCTCTTAAATCCCAAGATCTTACAAAATATTTTCAGAAATATAAGCTTTGGAACCAAGTGAATAAAATAACAACCAGTATTCTCCCAATTTTGAAGTGGGTTGTGTTCTAAATTTCATTTAAAAATTTTAAAATCACTTGTTAAGTATTCAGAAGATATTTTTCCTTTAAGAAAATATCTTGTTTGCTAGTGATATTATCAGATGAACAATAGCCAGTTTGTCTACGTAATAAATCTGGGAGATACTTGCATTTGCAATAAAAAGGTAGAAAATATTAAAATATTAGCGATTGAACTAAATTTTAAACTAGTGATCTTCCATTCTAAATCTGTGATCCTTCAAAAACTTTCAGAAGTTTTAAAAATAGCTTTGTCTTAATAGCTGAGATATGAGAGAAGAATGGGGAAGTAGATGGAAACTTTTGAGGAGATGTCTAAGGGTATTTCTATGAACTTACAAGAGTTTCAGAGATTATGGCACTGGTTCCTCATTATTTGTAATTTCACTTCAAAACTTTGCCTTTTATTTTTCTTGTATCCAAAAATATCAATATTCTTAGCAATATTCATGTTTTTCAGGCCTGGCTAGAGGGGTTTCTTTAAAGAGTAGAAATGGAAAAAGTAACTGACAAGGGAGGTAGTGAAAGAAAAAAGAAGCTCATTGTAAATAGGGTGTGTGTATGAAAAATTACTAGCAAGGAAAATGAGCTCTAAGAGCCTGGTTGCTTATAGCTGTCACCAAGGGATAGTAATTAAGGGAAGTTTTGTTTTGTTTTTTTTTGTGTGTGTGTTTTGTTTTGTTTGTTTGTTTGTTTGTTTTTAATCAACGCCCCAATTTGGAAACTACCTTTAGTGATACAAATCATCAACTTTTCTGAACTTTTTATTCTTGGAGAATCATTTACAATACTAAGATGGCTTATTTGTGTTCCCCAACTTAGTGTAGGTCAAAGGCAGAATTTGTACCCAAATCCCCCCACATTTTAAAAGCCCTCTGGTGCCAGTCCTGGAGTCAGGAAGATTCATCTTCTTGAGTTCAAATATAGACTTATATACTTACTAGCTGTGTGATTCAGGGCAAAGCACTTAACACTATTTGCCTCAGTTTCTCATCTGTAAAATGAACTAAAGAAGGAAATGGCAAACCACTCCAGTGACTTTGCCAAGAAAACCCTAAATGGAGTCGTGAAGAATCAAACATCACTGAAATGACTGCAACAACTCTTTATAAAATGAGGAAGAAATTGGCAGGCAGTTCTTAATGCTAACTTCTAGGGGACACCATGAGACAAGGACACATGGGGGAAGAAATAGGGAGTAGTAGAAAGGACAATGGAGTCATAGTCTAAAAAGGTCTGCTATATGTTGGTAATTTTGGATAAGGTACTTAATCTCTCTATGTTTCATTTGGCTCAGATATAAAACGAGGATGTTAGACTGAGTAATCTTTAAGCTCCCTTCTATCATGTTCTGTGATTGCTGACTAGAGCAAGTTGGGGGAAAGTAATTGAATAAATACCTTCAGAATAGATGGTAAAAAGAGACAATGGAAAATTAATTAGAGATCCCTTACTTAACAGACCAACTTTGTGCCAAGGCACTGGGGAGAACTACTACAAAAATGAAATAGCCTCTGTCTTCACGGAATTAACTCATTATCCGAGGAAATAAGATGCACAAATATAAGTCAAGGAAAAAAAAATACAATTTTATAAGAAAACGCACTAGCACTTAGGGGGAATCAGGAAAGGAAGGTTTCCTTATAGTCTTAGCATAGGATCCAATCTCACCATACTTGCCATACATATACACATATATACATATATATCTTTACCTCCTCTATAATTTAGCCAAAATGCACTATTAGTTGTTCTACAAATTGTCATCTCCCACCACTATTCTTTTGTGTAGGTTGTGTCTTTGGTGTCTGGAATACATTTTTTGAATATCTGTCTATTTAAATTCTTCTTAGCTTTTAGACTTCTGTTCAAGTACTGTGTCCTGCTGAAACCTTTCCTGATTCTCCTGCAATGAAAATACTGTCTCTCTTCTCAGCTTTTTCCTGAATCCTTCTCTGAATCTCTCCTTTAACTCCATCATGCTCTACCCTAGATTATAATGCTTTCTGGATAATTTTTAACTCCTTTATTAGAATGCAAAGTTATTAAAGGCAATACCTTTTTTTTTTTTCATCCTGATGGACAAGTATAATGTCTTTTACAAAAACTGCCCTTCCAATATTTACTGAGTTGTTTTTAATAGTGATAAATTAATAGTAGAAATAATGACAATGCTTACATTTGGAGGTCATTGAAAGAAAAAAGCATTATATAATTTGAGCTTCGTAAAACCACTTAAATGAAGTATATTATTATCCCCATTTTATGGATGAAGAAACTGAGGTTCCAAGAAGTCTATTTTAAATTCAACCAACTAATAAATAGTAAAACAGGAACTCAAGCTAAGGTTTCTGACCCCATGTCTTGTACTTGTCTTCCTACTTCAATCTGGCATTTAATTCTGTCAGAATAAATCATTACCATCATGTCACTTCTTAATGTTAATTCTACTTACTTTTTTGACCTTATCAAAAGAAAAAAGAAAGGAAAACTCTGTGTGTGTGTGTGTGTGTGTGTTTTAAAGAAACTATTCCATCATGTCTAAATTTATATTCATTTGTATTCACAATGGCAATATTGTTCCAATGTAGTTTATCTCTGATGCCAAAGTATTCTGCCTTTGCAAACCATCATAATTATGTTAACATATATTAGCAAAGCAGTTCTAAATGAAGTTAGATTTAATTTCAATTGACTTTTAAATTTTAGAAACCAATAGTTAGGTGACTGGTGTCATTTTTTTTTTTTTTTTTAAAGTCCAATAGTGTATCCTGAAAGTGCCTTGAGACTTGAACCTTCCTTTAAAGGTTAAGTATTCTCCGTGCTTATCCCACTCCTCTTTAGATTTCTTATGTTTACTTGTGTTGGAATCCTCTAGTTCATTCTGTTATTTTATGTGGCTCTCTAGCACTTCAGAGTTATCAGGCTTCCAAGAAATGGTCCTTTTGATCAGAGTGATGGCCAAGTAAGAATTCATAAATAAAATGGAGTGTTGTCATGTGAAATTTACAAAAGGACAAATTTATTTTTACAGTGCAAAAATTTAGGTAAGTTTACCCTGGTGCTTTGGAATGTTGCCTGTTTATTCCCCCAGATACTATTTGGCTCCTTGTTAGAGATAATTGGTCTTTAGTAATATTTATTTTCCCTGATAGCCAAAAGGTTAAAAAAAAAAAAAAAAAAAAAAAAAAGTAAGTTTACATAAGGCTTTCATTCTCTATAGTGGGGACTCTAGGGGGGTGTTTGTGAAGGAAGGAAAACATTTTTTTCTTTTTTTTTTTTTTTTTTTTTCTTTTTTTTGGTAAGCAAAAGTTGGATGTTTAATTTTTTTGTTTGTTTTTTGTTTTTTTAAAGCACATCTTTTAGGAATCATCTTTTTAATTCATTTAGCAAAGCTGTTGCCCTAATTAATTTAAGAGGAAATTTAAAAGTGAAGTGATGTAAAATGGAAGCAAAAAAGCTAATTAAATGTGCTTTCATTAAAGACAGACAGTGGAAAAGTAGACCAGTGGAAAAATGTGGACCAGTTCCTCCTGGACAGAGCATATAATTTAAAACCAAGGAGATGAAGCTAGAAAATGCAGGTTTGCCTTGTTTCAGCTACTAGCATTTGGAGCACCATAGAGTTAAGTGCCAAAGGCTTCCTCACTCAGACTATTACAGAAACTAGCCTCAGCTCCCAACTGTTTGGGATATGGTTTTGTTTGTTCCATTGCTCCCTTCCTTCAGATAAAGAACCTCCCTCATGTTTCCAGTAGCCAGTTCTCCGAAGAGCCTGCAGTGTTGATACTACAAAACTACAAAGATAGATGAAAGAGAAAATACACTAAGGCGTAGAAGTGTGCATGGCCAGAACACAATTAAAATATGATTAAGAAATATTTAACAAGATAAATGAAAATTCAGTAGAATATTGAATTTATTTATTTATAATGCTATTTAACTGTGTCACTTTGGTTAAGTCATTTAACCCTGTGTGCTTCAGTTTCTTCATTTGTGAAATGGGCTGGAGGAGAAAATGTCACACCATTCCTGTATTGCCAAATGGAGTCATAAAGAGTCAAATAGGACTAAAAGAACAAAAGAATGCATTTTGTTTTCTTTTCCTTCCTTCTTGATCTGATTTTTTTTTTTTTTTGGTGAAGCAAGATAACTGTAAAAATATGTCTACATATATTAGATTTAACATATATTTCGTCATATTTAACATGTATTGGACTACTTGCCAGCTAGGGGAGAGGGGATGGATGGGGGGAAGGAGGGGAAAATTTGGAACAAAAGATTTTGGAAGGATCAATGTTGGGAAAATTAACCCCCTGCATATGCTTTGTAAATAAATAAATTTTTTTTTTTTTTTAAAAAGAACTAAAGACAAAAAATGTTAATGTGTGGTTTTCTAAGGAAAACTTTTCCAATGTTGATTTATTTTTATTCTTCCTATTTCTAAAAAATAATAATAATAATAATAACACTGCTATTCTTATTGCTGGAAAGTTAAGAGAAGGATTTTCACATGGAGTATATTCAATTGAGAAAGAAGAAGTTAGAAGATAGAAGAGCATATGAATGAGTCTAGATGGAGAAAGAGGAGTTCTAGAATTGTATACTGGACATAGAATCTAGAAGCACTAGATTCAAGTCCCATTTATGAATCTTCTCTGTGCCTCAGTTTTCTTATCTTTAAAATTAATTGGTTGGATTAAAAAACATCCTCCAGCTCTTAATCTGACAGTGTGATCCATAAAGCAGGGTGAGATATAGTTAAAATATGCTCCAGGTGTGTAGGAAGAGTTATGAGAGGAGGTTTCTATATAACGGCTCATTCCTTTCTTTCCCTACCCTCACTCTCTCTTCTGTCTTTTCTCCTAATAGAAGTTGACAGAGACTTTTTTGGCCTACCTTGTTCAAATCCCAGCAATGCAGAATGACCTGTGCGTGCGTGCATGCGTGCGTGTGCGTGTGTGTGTGTGTGTGTGTGTGTGTGTGTGTGTGTGTTTGCAAGTAATTTGCATTTTTAAATTAGTCAAATATGGATAAAATTGTTTTCAATATATTGGCATTTTCATCATTTATATTTTACCACTTCTATTTCTTATTACCCATTTTCAACTCTGTTACTGTGTTTTTATCAGATTTACTCTATTCTGCATTCTTTCAAATAACATCCTCTTCATTTTATCTTTTCTTCTCTTACTTTATTTTTCTTTTGAATTTTTCATTTTATGCTCTTGATTTCTTTTTCTGGTGTGGTTCATAATTTCTTTTTCTTGTCCCTTTCTTATATTTAAGGATTTGGCATATGAGTGAGAGTGCTAAGCCTAAAGTCAGATTGATTCATCTTCTGAGTTCAAATCTGGCCTCAGATTGTAGAGTTTTAGGTAAGCCATAAGCTTCTTGTTTGCCTCATTTGCTCATCTGTAAAATAAGCTGGAAAAAGAAATGACAAACCACTTTAGTATCTTTGCCAAGAAAATCCCAAATGGGATAATAAAGAATCAGTAATGACTGAACAATAATAAATGTATTTTGTTTTGCATAGTTTAGTCCTTTACTAAAAGAATGTTACAGGGAGATACTAACCCATTTATCCTCCACCTCAGTCTATGTTTCTGTTTCCTATTTCTTTTACACCTTTATAATGATATGCATACAGAAAAAACATACACCTGTCTTTTGATGAGCAAATGAAGTTGGATAAAAATGCATGTTTAAGATGCTTATTATGTGGCAAGAATTGTGCTAAGCAGTGGAGATAGAAATTTTAAAAGTGAGACCTGCTTTAGGAACTCACTCTAATATGGGAAACAATGCAGAAAAGATAGCTCAGTTGCAGTGTGGATGGAAGGACCCCAGATGTCCTTTGGTTGACTGAATGAATATTTGCTCTGAATTACACCATCTCTTTCCTGTTTAAAATAGGACAGAATACCCAGGGGAATTCCTTTCTGTGTTTTTCTGTTGTCTATCTCTTTACTCATTCCATTTCTTTTCCTCTCCCTTCTATTTATTACTTTTCTCTGCCTTTCTCTTCTAATTCTCTTTTTTCCCCTCTTACTTGCATCCATTTGGTCCACATCAAGGAATGTCAGATGCTTTTAATAGATAGGGTCTTCATCTGCAATAAACATTATGCCTTTAGTTACAGAAATATAGTAATTTTAACAAACTAAGTAATTAATCAAAGAATGCCCTAATTTAAAAAATGTAGCTAGTTTTATGATATAAATAAAAGTATCTATTAATATTCTCTGTAGCCTATATCTCTGTGGTCCATCTACTGAAAAGCAGTAAAATGAAATTCATATTCAAGTGTATGTTTTGGGTCATTGTGAAAATAGTATTTGATATGCTGTCTAGCTGCATTACAAAATACAGGATTTGTAGCTGGTGAAATAAACCTTTGTTTTAATACAAATTTGTTCACCAGTAGCTGCTTGATTTTCCAGCCTCTAAGTTGTCAGGGCTTGATTAGATTGCAAAATGCTGAAGCAAAGAGCTTTTTTTCTCCTGGTTGTAGTGTTCATACTTGGTTTTAAAAAAATTAGAAATTAAAAAATAGTAAATTTATAGGTAAAACAATTAAAAGCCACACCTGCCTTGTTTTTAGTCAAGTTGAGGATTGAGGGTTTTTGTTGTTTTTTTAATCTCTGTGTTATTATTTTTAAATTTCTCAAATGGGCTCACAAAGTTAAACCTTTTGGCTATATGCTTCTCTGATATAGTTTCCTATGTTTGTGTTTCCTGAATTTGCATGCAAATTACTGTCACTGGCTAATGAAGCATGGTTTCATCAAGAACAGGACATGCCAGAGTAATCCCATTTCCTTTTTTGAGAAAGTTGCAAGACTTGTCAGTCAAGAAACTGCCATAGTTACAGTTTACCTAGATGTTAACAAAGCACTGACATAGTCTTTTATGTTATTCTGGGGAAATAGCGGAACAATGCTGGCCAAGATAAGAATGCAATTAGAATCATATGGAAATGGCTGGCAGGACCCAAAGAATATTCATTAATAGTTCATTGGCAACTTGAAAGCAAAGCAGTGGAAAGGGCACTCGATTCTGCATCAGTTTGAATCCTGGCTTTGCCACTTACTATGACCATGGGCAAGTAACAACCTCACTGAGTCTTAGTTCCTTTTGTGCAAAATTAGGAAGTTGATGTAGATGGGTGTATTTCATGGTTCCTTTCAGCCCAGCCTGTGATCTTGTGTAGACTTTAGTGAAATGTTTCAATGGTTTGTGTTCCCTGTGCTACTTAACCATTCTTATCAATGACTTAAATAAAGACATAGTTGACATGCTGCCCAAATTTGTAGATGACATCAAGCTGGAAAAGATATTTAACCTAGAGAATGCTAGAGTGTGGCACTGAAAAAATTCAAGAGACAAAGCTTCTGGGTAATTTAATTATTCTTTTAATAAAGCTAGTAGGTTTATCCATAAAAAAAGGTCCCCAAATGCCAGAGACTTTTATGGAGGACTCACACTTTATATGCCCTTGGAAAATATTTCTGGGAGAAACAGAAAACTCCCATTGGAGCTAGAGGTGGAGGTGGAGAATAGGCTATGTTACATTGAGAGTTGGGGGGGGGGTGGAGTTTCTGTGAGTTGAATAACCCAAGTCTTAGTGAAAGAGATCTATCAATTTCTTTTTTTTTTTTTAATTTTTTAAAAATTAATTTTATAATTATAACATTTTTTGACAGTACATATGCATAAGTAATTTTTTACAACATTATCCCTTGTACTCCCTTCTGTTCCGAATTTTTCCCCTCCTTCCCTCCACCCCCTCCCCTAGATGGCTGGCATTCCCATACATATTAAATATATTATAGTATATCCTAGGTACAATATATATGTGCAGAACCGAATTTTGTTGTTGTTGTTTCAAAGGAAGAATTGGATTCGGAAGGTAAAAATAATCTGGGGAGAAAAACAAACAAACAAAAAGATGCTAACAGTTTACACTCATTTCCCAGTGTTCCTTTTCTGGGTGTAGCTGATTCTTTCCATCATTGATCAACTGGAATTGGATTAGCTCTTCTCTATGTTGAAGATATCCATTTCCATCAGAATACATCCTCATACAGTATCATTGTTGATGTGTATAATGATCCCCTAGTTCTGCTCGTTTCACTCAGCATGAGTTGATGTAAGTCTCTCCAAGCCTCTCTGTATTCCTCCTGTTGGTCATTTCTTACAGAACAATAATTTTCCATAACATTCATATACCATGATTTACCTAACCATTCTCCAATTGATGGGCATCCGCTCATTTTCCAGTTTCTAGACACTATGAAAAGGGCTGCCACAAACATTTTGGCACATACAGGTCCCTTTCCCTTCTTTAGTATTTCTTTGGGATATAAGCCCAGGAGTAGCACTGCTGGATCAAAGGGTAAATGCACATTTTGATAACTTTTTGGGCATAATTCCAGATTGCTCTCCAGAATGGCCAGATTCTTTCACAACTCCACCAACAATGCATCAGTGTCCCAGTTTTCCCATAGCCCCTCCAACATTCATCATTATTTGTTCCTGTCATCTTAGCCAATCTGACAGGTGTGTAGTGGTATCTCAGAGCTGTCTTAATTTACATTTTTCTGATTAATAGTGATTTGGAACACTCTTTCATATGAGTGGAAATAGTTTCAATTTCATCTGAAAATTTTCTGTTCATATCCTTTGACCATTTATCAATTGGAGAATGGCTTGATTTCTTATAGATTAGAGTCAATTCTCTGTATATTTTGGAGATGAGGCCTTTATCCCAACCTTTAACTGTAAAAATGTTTTCCCAATTTGTTACTTCCCTTCTAATCTTGTTTGCATTAGTTTTGTTTGTACAAAAGCTTTTTAATTTGATGTAATCAAAATTTTCTGTTTTGTGATTAATAATGATTTCTAATTCTCCTTTGGTCACAAATTCCTTCCTCCTCCACAAGTCTGAGAAGTAAACTATCCTATGTTCCTCCAATTTATTTATGATCTCGTTCTTTATGCCTAAATCATGGACCCATTTTGATATTATCTTAGTATGTGGTATTAAATGTGGGTCCATGCCTAGTTTCTGCCATACTAATTTCCAGTTTTCCCAGCAGTTTTTGTCAAATAATGAATTCTTATCCCAAAAGTTGGGATCTTTGGGTTTGTCAAACACAAGATTGCTTTTTTTATTCACTATCTTGCCCTGTGAACCTAACCTATTCCACTGATCAACTAGTCTATTTCTTAGCCAATACCAAATAGTTTTGGTGACTGCTGCTTTATAATATAGTTCTAGATCAGGTACAGCTAGGACACCTTCATTTGATTTTTTTTTTCATCACTTCCCTTGAAATTCTTGACCTTTTGTTCTTCCATATGAATTCTGTTGTTATTTTTTCTAGGTCATTAAAATAGTTTCTTGGGAGTCTGATTGGTATAGCACTAAATACATAGATTAGTATAGGGAGTATTGTCATCTTGATTATATTCACTCGGCCTATCCAAGAGCACTGAATGTCTTTCCAATTATTTAAATCTGACTTTATTTTTGTGGCAAGTGTTTTGTAGTTTTGCTCATATAATTGCTGACTTTTCTTTGGTAGATATATTCCCAAATATTTTATACTATTGACAGTTATTTTGAATGGAATTTCTCTTTGTATCTCTTGCTGTTGGATTGTGTTGGTAATGTATAAAAATGCTGATGATTTATGTGGATTTATTTTGTATCCTGCAACTTTGCTAAAGTTCTGAATTATTTCTAATAGCTTTTTAGCAGACTCTTTGGGGTTCTCTAAGTATACCATCATATCATCTGCAAAGAGTGATAATTTGATTTCCTCATTTCCTACTCTAATTCCTTGAATCTCTTTCTCGGCTCTTATTTGCTGAGGCTAGAGTTTCTAGTACTATCAATTTCCATATCACCTGGAGAAGCCACATTTTCCCTGAGTAAACACAATGAGCAGGCATCCTCCCATTAGCCCAAAGTTAGAATTTCTGTTACTGGCTTTTGATTAGCTCTTTAGTCTTGAATAAGATTTCTGGATGAGGAAGTAGAAAAGGAGAAAAATCTTGGTCCTAATTCAATAATTCATTGTTAAGTACAAAGAAGAAATAATGATTTCTCTTAAGAGTCAATCAACAAGCACTTATTACAAGCTTATTATGCACATGTTGGGACAGCTAAGTTTTACAATGGAATAGAGTCCAGGTCATGGAGTGAGAGACTCATTTATCTGAGTTCAATCCCTCCTTAGACATTAGCAGTGTGAGCCTAGGCAAGTTATTTAATCCTTTTTTCAGTTTTCTCATCTGTAAAATGAACTGGAAAAGGAAATGTCAAACCATTCCATTATCCTCCCCCCCAAAAAATACACACACACACACACACACACACACACACACACACACACACACACACACAAAATGCAAATGGAGTTATGACAAATCAGACAGGACTGAAAAACTGAACATCAATAGTTCAGTGGTAACTTGAAGACATTGGCTATTGATCTCCAAGATTTAAACAGGCTAGAGTATTTTTCTGAATCAAGATAAATATAAAGTGCTACACTTGGGTTCAGGAAATATATTTCACTATTTAGCATAAGATGGATGAAATATAGCAAGGTGACAACCTGTTCAAAACAAAATAAAGTGAAACCTGTAGGTTTTAGTAGAATGCAAGCTTTCTCTATGAGCCACCAATGAATGAATGAATATTTGTTACATGCTTCCTATATGCCAAGCACAGGGCTTATCCCCAAACTCTAAGGATTAAAAATAGAAAATAGAAAAAGCAATCCCTGCTCTCAAAGATCTCACACTCTCATTGGAGAAACAATCTCATAGATAGTTGCCAAAAAAGTTAATTTACTATTTAGGCTACATTAAGAGAAGCATAGTGTCTAGGACGACAAGATAATAGAATCTCTTTGCTTTATTAAATAATAACTGGACTACTGTTTTCAGTTCCGTTTTCCCACAATTTAGGAAGATTTTGCTAATATGGGACTTACTCATAAAACAGCTAGAATAGTGAAGGGACTTGAGTTAACTCTGGTCAGTCCTTGTGTATTTTGTTTGATTTTAGAACAAAGTGACAACTCATTGATCACTCAGCATTTAACAAAAGGAGATTTACCCAGCCATAACAGGAGGATAGCCAACAAGGATTCGAATTAGTGATACCTAGAGTTGATTCAGCCAAATGAAGCTTCCTTCCCTGAGTTGCCCATCAGTTTCCAATAGGCAGGTATTAGAGAGAGCACCCGGAATTTTTGTGGCGTTTTTGTATTAGGTAAAGAAGAAATCTTTAGTCCCCAGAGTGTCCAGGTCTCAAGAATGATCACAATAATATTTGGGGGAAAACTACCCTAATATGGGAAGAAAGACTTAGGATGCTGCTCCCAATTTACAAGTTAATTTCATAATAGGAGTGGTTGGATTAACTCTGCATATTTAGCCTAGAGAAGAGAAGGACATGATAGCTGCTGTACAGAAGCAGTCAAGTGGTTCAACAGAAGAAACACTTGGAGGCAGGAAGACCTGAGTCTGAATCTTTCTTATGCACTTACTGTCTGTTTGACCCAGGGAAAAACATTTAACCTCTCTCTGAGCTTGTAAAGGGCTGAAACTCTTGAGTTAATGCACTGACAATACTCTAAAGAATATGCTTGGAAAATTGCCCTTCCCACTATCCTGTGCTGGCCCAATCGTTTGGTGTATACAGAGAATTGTGGGAGAGACTAGGAGGTGCAGGGAGACTAGCCAGGGTCACTTCTGAGCGGAAGACGAAGAGGTGAGGTCACAGAGATCCTACGCATCCATTCCCTTCACTTCCACTGCTAAAGACCAAGAATAAAGACTAGGGACTTTTGCTTATCCTGACTCTAGCTGATTCTAAGGTATCCAGGGTGCTAACGGCCATCACATGAGCTGAGATTTGTTAGGATTACTAGGTGAGAACTCAGATTGTCTGGACAATGACAAGGTGAGAACTCAGGTTGACTTGATAGTTCTCTGGAGGAGCAAGCTCATTGGTTGGAGTACTTCTTCCCAGAAGCCCTTGCATTATCCCACACCCATTCTCTGGGAGGATAAAAGAGGCAACATTGGGCCTGGACATGCAGTCTGGACTGGGGAAGGACAAGAGCTGGAGGAGATCCAGAGCCAGGATTCAGGAAGAAGAAGAGGCTGGCTGGAGGCTCCAGAAGCCTCCCAAGAAACCTGCTCATAGAGGAAAAGATTATACAGAAAAGAAACCTCCTCCCAAAGAAGGATCACAACTGAGAGACGATCAGAACTTTACAGAGTTTTCTCATTTATAAATTGAAAACTTTAGACTTAGTGGCTTCAAAGTTCTCTTTCATCTCCACGGTATTTGATGGACTCTTCCTACTAGACTTATCTATGGACACCAGAACAAAAATGAGGACAAATGAAAGAGTGAAGTATTCAGGCCAAGGAAAAACCATCTGCTAATTAGAGCTGTCCAAAAGCAGGATGAGCTGCCTCAGAGGATAAGGGAGTTCCTCTCACTAATGCAAGCTATTACTTGCTTTAGAAGTCTCCACGTTCACTGGCAATTCTGAGATTCTGGACAAATACTATCCAGACAAGTAAAATTGATGTGAAAATTAAAAGATTAGGTTTCCAGAGGATTTTGGGAGAAGCAGTTTTTTGTTGTTTCCCCAAAGTTGTGTGAATGCTTGTGTCTTTGAGAAGGGAGGGGAGGGGGGCATCATTAAAATTCCCAGAATGTTTAGAGCAGTCAAGATAGTACCTTTTCCTCCTGGGACTCCCTGCCAGCAAAGGGAAATTTTAGAAGTTATAGTTGTGGCAGCCATCTTAAAGAACAGTCCCAAGAAAGCCCTTCTGGAAGGGAATTCCTATGTCATCCTGTACATTCCTAAGAGATTGTATGTTTTGTGAAGTCAGACTTGATGGCATTTTCCTTATCAGAAAATTATATTTCTTATAAATTAAGCAATTTAAAATTTTATTATTCTAAGTCAAGGGAAAATGTTCCCCATCTTCTGGCAGGTGGCTTCAGCTTATAGATACAAAATAGACAAATGAGAAATTAGCCTTAATTAAATGGAAATTTCAATATATAAGAAATTTTTTTAAATGATATAACATAAATTGTAAAATCTATTGCTCATCTCATACTGGAGGTCCTATCTTTGTAATAAGTGCTGTGACCTGTAGGGGAACTCCTGAGAAACTTAAAGGCAGATGACTCTTATTAAGGTTTTTGAAATGCCTGAAGAAATGCTTTTAAATGGGGGATGAGGAATTCTATAAAGGGATAAAGGCGTTTGGGTGTGTTCCAAGCCAGAGAAAAGATAAACATCACATACAACAACCAGTAGTTGTTGGAAAAGAAAAAGCAGCAGACATGCTTGTTGTGCAGCAAATGGGGTGAAGGAGTGACAAGGGGCAATCATTTCTGAGCCTGCAGCCTGTGCACCAAAAGTAGAATCTATAGCTATTAGTCAAAATCCAAACCTGACATTCATTTTGTAGCAAGATTACAAACCATTTACCTCCCTCTCTGGTCACTTGAATAACAAGCTTTAGTGCCTCCAAATGATGCATGAATGTTCCAAATGATAATAAAGTGAATTTCACTAGAAGTGATTTCTGACTTTAATATTGGGATACAAGACTACACCTTCCTTGTGATGTTTGCCAGTGTGATAGTAAAATAAATGTTTGGTTGGTCTGTCTTTCCTAGACTATCTTCTCTCTATCTGCCTCTGTCTATACACATACACATACATATACTCAGGGAGCAGCTAGGTGGTGCAGTGGATAGAGCACCAGCCCTGAATTCAGGAGGACCCGAGTTCAAATTTGATCTCAGATACTTAATACGTCCTAGCTGTGTGACTCTGGGCAAGTCACTTAACCCCAGCCTCAGGGGGGAAAAAAAATAGAACAAACACATACATAAACTCTCTCTCTCTCTCTCTCTCTCTCTCTCTCTCTCTCTCTCTCTCTCTCTCTCTCTCTCTCACACACACACACACACACACACACACACACACACTCAAACCCTCACTCTCTCTAATTTTAATCTTAACATTCTAGATTACTGAATCTATCTATAATCTTGCTCTTGTTAACAAGTGAGTACCATTTGTGAATGGTAATGTTGAGATAAATTAGACATGGTGGGTTGGAGGGAGAAAACCTTTCGTCTGCTTTTAATAAAAAGTAACAAAAGCTTGCCTATCTGAATTGTCTGGTAATGTGATATTTAATATTTATCTTTTTCTTGCTCATCCAAAAAATCTTGATTAGATTTTTTTTCTATTCCTGTCCATTTTGAGATTGTCTTATATACTAGAAGAAGAACAGGATCAAATTGCTGGCACCACAGAAGTTTGAATGATCAAAGAAAATACTTTCTATTTTCAAATGAAGGAAAAGTCAACCTGATCTCATCTTCTTGTTCCACTTCACTTTACATTTTTAGGCCCTGGGTTATTAGAGGCTCTTTTGAAATTTTTAGGTCATTTGAGGGAACCAGGTGGTGACATTGAGGACTTGGCCAGGATTTGTTTCTGGAATTGTTTCAGTGGCCTTGCATTGGGTTTTGTTCATCAGTTTCCCAGCAGCTGCTTAGGTTTCCCAGAAAAGATCATTCATTTTTGAATTTCACTGATTCTTGCTGAGTTAAGTAAAGAAGTTTTCCTTCTTAGCCTCTACAAATATGCAAAGTGTGCTGGGAGAGGCTTTTGGTATTTTATTTAATGCCTGGGAACTTTCCATTTTATTTAAAAGACATAAAAATAACATCCCCTCCAACCACCTGTAGCTTTTTGTCTTGGGACTTCAATCTCATTTTGTTCTTTGCATCTAAAAGTTGATTCTTCAGAATTGTTTTCTTTATACTACATTCATTTCTTAGTTATCCATGGTAATAGTAAAAGAAAGTAGTGAACCATGAATCTTCTGTACCCATGGTAATGTTAGATTGAGGAAAGTGAAAATGAGGATTGGGGGGGGGTCAAAGATCGTGGCCATGTAAGGACTCTCTGCTTTTTCCTCCAACAGAAAGTTGGGCTTCCACTTAATCCCTTTACTTTTTCCATCTCTTCCTAATCAATGACCAGATCCACACCATCCTTTTATCCCCATTAGACAAGTCTAGAAGATTATCTTGAGTATGATGAAACTGATTGAAGGTTTCAATAAATAATGGTAGGAGTAAGATCAATAAACAACCTTATGTATAGATTGTATAATTTTCAAAGCCTTTTTGCAAATCTTCCCACAATAGAGCCTCTTGGCATTGAGAGTTCAGGTTGGCAGATAGTCTATGTGTTTCAAAGAGTAGGAAATTTCACAAAGGCTTTAGAGATGGAATAGGTTTTAAATCTTCTGACTTCTTTAACCATTATATTGACCTTCTCAAATAGAAAACTTCCCTGTATTATGCCACTGATAATGTCTACTGTTGTCACTCAAATCTTAAAGTTATATCCTCCCAATTATTCCCTTTCATCTTTTCGGTCCCAAGTAAAAATTATTATTATTATATGATTATTTTGCTACTGAAGCAATTGGGGTTAAGTGACTTGCCCAGGGTCACACAGCTAGGAAGTAGTAAGTGTTTGAGGTCACATTTGAACTCAGGTCCTCCTGACTTCAGGGTGGTGCTCTATTCACTGCACCAACTAGCTGCCCCAGAAATTATGTTAGTAGTACAATATATACTCAGCTGTTTGTAGCATACGAACTTTTTTTTCCTCCTATGGTATTGTAATATTTTGGAGTCATACTGTATGATTAAATAGCTGTATATAATCTTGTTGTTTAACTTCATAAAGTTTTCTTAGATTGGCTAATTTCATAGCTTTAATCTTTGGATTATTCAGTCTATTTCAAGTTGAAATCATATTCTACTTAATAATAAGCCAATATTTTTACAAACCCTATTATGTGTTAGGTGACATAGTGGATAGAGCACTGAGGCAAACAGAGGAAAAGTAATTTTGCCTAGAGGTATATAACTTAGTATCTGTGTCTGCAAACTCTAACCCTAATCAGGAAATTACTTTCCATTGCTCTGAAGCATAGTTATATTTTACTGTCACCTAAAACAAGGCTCTGGTTCCTGTAATCTGAAACTAGGAATGACTCTTATCTAAACCCAAAAGCTACTATCTCCAAGTTTTGACACCTTTACTTCTCTCACCCCTTTAGAAAATATATCCTCTCTTTGTCTCTTGATATGTCTGGTTATCTCAACTATATTCCACTGGCCAGATATTTCAGCCATTCAGTTTTTCTTCTGTAACATTTAAGCCTCCTTCCCTTGTGACTCAGGAATACTTTTCCCACAAGTTTTCTTCTATAAGCTTCCAGCATGATCTCTATCTAGGTCACTTTCTCATTCCTCCTAAATTTACAAAGTTTCATTAGCTTTTAGATCCCACTAGTAATAAAACTAGTTAGAAAGTTATACTAGAAGGCAAATGTTTTCCACCTAGTTTTTAACTAG
Source organism: Sminthopsis crassicaudata (assembly GCF_048593235.1). Taxonomy (NCBI): domain Eukaryota; kingdom Metazoa; phylum Chordata; class Mammalia; order Dasyuromorphia; family Dasyuridae; genus Sminthopsis; species Sminthopsis crassicaudata. The sequence continues at coordinate 328,954,237 of NC_133617.1, read as the reverse complement.
AAATTCAGTCATCCCTTCCATTCAAAATTGTGACTGGCTTTCTTCCAGGTCCAAGTGGGTAAAATGCCATATAATAATTACAGTAAGTAAATTGCCATTACATATATATTATTACTTATATGTACATGTTTACATATGTATACACATAGATTTTTAGCTATGTACACATATAGATTGATAAATTCACAATTGTTACATACATTACAAATAATCTTTTTCACACAGACTTACCCCTGTTAATGGGACAGGATGCTTTCATTAATAATGTTTTTTGTTTTGTTTTGTTTTTCAATCAGAAGTATTTTAGTTTATAGCTTCTTTCTTTATACTATATCCTTTGAATGTTGACTGATGTCAGTAATTCCTCTCTTAAAACTACAGAATATATAGATATTTCTTTGATTTTTTAATTTACAGATTTCCTTCTTACCTGCATTTTTTTCCTCAAAGGACTAGACCTTTCTTTTAATAATGATGCTTTTTGTTTTTTAAACCACAATCATTTATACAAGCACATACATACCCCTCCATACTAAACCTTTGTTTAGAATAATGAGAATAACACTTATATAATGCTTATTATGTGCCAGGTACCTTGTTAAGTACTTTACAAATATTATCTCTCTTGATTCTCATAGATCTACAAAGTAGGTGCTATCATTATACATGTGGATATCTTTTTTCTTCTTATTGTTCTTTATCTTCAAACATTTAACCTCTACTGCAAAGTAATTACCATGTCTTCTTGAATGAAAGAGAGAAACCTAAGGAATCTTGCATACCACTTTTTCATAGAACAGACAGGATATAGGGTAAGTAATGAGTTGTTAAAATAAAGTGTGAGAATTTCACACACGCACACACACCCAAAATCTCTCAAAATTCTGATCTCTAATTCATAGCTACTGATTGATTGTCCCTGTTGGACTATTGAATTGTGGAGATCAGATGAGACATCTGATGGGCAATTGTGTTGCAGTTTAAGAAATTCTTTCAACTCTAGAAAGAAGTATTAAGCATCGCTGGTAGGTAATTGTGCTAGTCATGGTCTAGGCATTTGGAGGTTGTTCAAAGAGCAAGACTCTAACCCAGGTAAGCCTATGGGGCTCAGGTACTATCTGACTGCATTGTCAGAAAATGGCTCTGATAAAGATGTCCTGACTGGCAGAATGAGGTTCCTAATGTCTTTCTATCTTTTCCTTTTCCTGGACATCTTGATTTCCATGATTGTAGCAGGGAGAGAAGGAAGTAGATCAAAGAATTTGACTCTTCTCAAACCTCAGAGATTCAACTAGACCTAATTCATATTATTCAATCCACTAAAGGCAGGCACCAAAATTTAAACCTCTCTAATAGTCTATAGAGAACTGGTAACAGTCTTTTCTTATTTTTAAATGTTGCATCTCCTACCACTTTAACATGCTGCCACATAACCACAATACAATTAATTAATTGCTCTGCATGTATTCCATCTGGTCCTCTTATCTCTGTGGGATTTCTGTAATTTCAGTAGAAAGAATGAATGGCTATGAAATATACCAGGATTTTGAGACTGGGATTTTTGTGGAAAATTCTAAAATATTCTTTAAATAATCTCATTATTGCTTCTATGTCCCCTCCTTTCTCCCTTCTCTTTTACTTAAAGATGTATGTTGTGTTATAAAATACACCCTTTTTCTTCTTATTATGTTAGGGAAAACAGAATTCCATGAAACACAGTTCAAAAGCACACTATTAAAATGTTTCTGGAGATACTAAGTTTGCTGGTTTTTTATTTTCTCAAATTTAAATCTTTCTTTTTTTTGGAAGATGGAAATGATATTTGCCAATCTCCATTCTATTAGCACCTTCCCCATTTGCCATTATTTCCTGAAGATTTTAGACAGACTATATTATGCTTATAAGGTTGTTTTGGTTTTTTTTGTTGCTGTTGTTTGTTTGTTTTTAGTATCCTTAAGTTATGTTTTTTCTGGGCCCATTTTATTCTGTTTAAGGAATCTTGCAGGACTACCCCTTTAAGAATTAGAAAATAATGCAGCTAGTTCATGCCAAGTATGAGCTGAGTGCTACAAACTTTCATTTTATTGCAAGCCCCAAACTTCTCTTCTGATTTTTCTGACCCTGACTTGCCCTGATGGGCTTATATTTGTCCCAAACCTGTTTTTTCTGCTTTCCTTGACCCAGCCTGAACTCCCAAACTTCAACTTCAGTTGTCTCCTCCTTTACTCTTTAATTCTGATTTGCACCATGGTCCTAGAAATCCTTGCTCTTGCTTCTGACACCAGGCTCCCTCCCAAACAGCTGGTTCTGGCTACTAGTCATGGTTTTTTGTCATTGACCCTAGCAAGAGATGGGAGATGGAACTGTGGAACTGACAAATTGAGTACTTTCAAAAAGTGGTTACGGTAGGTGCCTTCTTATTTAGTCCAGACACTTTTTTTTTTCTTCTATTTTTTCTGGTTTATAAAAAGTTTGCCTTCATGGAAAAGTCAGTAGAAAAAAAAAATAAAATAAAAAAAAAAATGTAGAGTTAAGTAGTTCATTCTGTTAACATTACACTATCTTCTAGATGGGTCTATTAATAGTACATGAAGCAATGAAATAGAGAAACTCAAATGTTCTCTTCTTTCTCATTGATTATATTCTATTTGGGGGATTGAGACAGGACATTTTTATGCACAGAGATAATTAGAGAGATAAGGGAGAATACTAGCAACCTGTTTACTTTTTTGTCCTTAAAAGGCAGGAAAACTCTTGGCCTTTTAAAAATTTTTGCAAACCTTATCTCATTCTCTTGTTTAACTTTCCTGTAAGTTCTGGCTTCTCTTTTACCTATTTATCCTTGATTCTTTCCATATTTTCTCCTTGTACTTAATATACTTGGATAGATCCAAAAATATCATTTTTTTCTCATTCATCTTGGATTAACTTCTACTTTTCACCTTCTTGAAACTAGTCTTCATTTTCCACTCCCTCAGAATCTTTTCCCCATCTATCCCATCTAATAGTGTCTAAGGGTTCTTTTAGTCTTTGAGATAAATGGGGAATGTTTTTGAGTCTTTTCACTTTCTTTAGTGGGTAAAGGAGATTATATTTTCTTTACAAATTACTGCATTTTATATATAATATAATTAGGTGATAATTTCAGGATAGCACCTACTCCTTTCTAGGTTACAAGAATGATTATAAAAGACAAAATTTAAAAACATTCAAGTGTTAATACATTACCTTTATTAGAACTGCCCCTGGCTTCTTTGATAATTTCATCAGCAAATCCAGTCAGATGGTAGCCAGTTGATAAATCTAGCTTGTAGATGAACCTATTGTCCTTATCCCTTTTCCTCAACTCCATCTTCAAGACCCTGAAACTCTTCTAGAACACTATGGCCAAAAATGCCTACTTATGATTCTCCTAGGAAGTGGTACTAGCCCCATCTTATACTGCTTGCTTACCTTAAAACTGAGAGGACTTTTTTGGGGGAGGGGTGGGGTTAGTGGAAAAAAGCATAATGATTTCATCATGTAAAAGCTTATTTTTATATGACATTGGAATTTTTCACAGCACTTTTACATACATTATCATCTTATATGTATTGATCAGAAACTATTGGCATGTTCTTGCTTAATGTTTTAAGTGGAAGATAATGGAACTAAAATCCAGGGCTTCTGACTTTCTTTGTCTCTTGAATTGCTTTTTGTCTTCTCAGTATATTTCTCTTATGTATCTAATTATTTATATATTGTCCCTTTTATTAATGTAAGCCCTTTGAAAGGAGGGGATGGGTATTTAAGTCTTTCTTTCTAATACTAGTTTTTAGGACTTAATAAATGTTTGTTGACTGAGTTGTTATGGAATGGACAGAGAGGATTTTAATCATACTTAATTCAAATATTTATTGTTTCTCTAGTATAAACTTCTAGGGAATGGGCTTTGGTAAACTTTTAAATATGATTTGGGATAGAGTCAGAAAAAGATTAGCATTTTTAAAAATTGGGCTTATTATCATATTTGGAATGAATCTCTTATGATAAGGAGTTTCATCTTGTTAAAATTGAAGGTTTATAGTTTATCATACCTTTTCATATGTAATACTTTTTCATGTCATGTTACATTTGTGTGTGTGTGTGTGTGTGTGTGTGTGTGTGTGTGTGTGTGTATGGGTTTTTTAATAGCTTTTTGTTTACAAGACATATGCATGGGTAATTTTTCAGCATTGACCCTTGTAAAACCTTCTGTTCCAAGTTTTCCCCTCCTTCCCCTTCCCTCCTCCCCTAGTCGGCAGGTAGACCAATACATGTTAAATATGTTAAAGTATACATTAAATATAATATATGTATACATATCTTATACAGTTACTTTACTGCATGTCCTGTAACATTAACCAAAAATATATACCAAGTACTCCAAAGGCTTTCCTCTAGATCTTTTAGCACTCAGTAGATGCTGTCAATGGTAGATCATCAATCCATTAATGATCCCTTTTTCTGCGTGGCTCAATCCATGACTCTGATATTCAATTATTCTTAACTCACCAATATGTGCAAAGAAAAATTTTATATGGTATCTCCTCCTGCAAAACAAAACTAATAGAAATCATATTTTTGAATCATTTTTGTAAAATTTCAGTTATTCAGAGCAATATCATGAGTTTATTACGTTTTGCTCCTTATATAAGATTTAACAAAGAAAGATTTGTTGTTGTTCAAAGCAACAACAAAAATCTTTTATTTTTTGCATATTAAATAGCATTCTAAATGGAAGAATATCATTTAGGCACAGGCCTTTAAAAAAAAAACCTGCAGGTACTGATGGCAGCCCCCCAAGAACTCAGGGAAGCATTTTATACAGGATATAGACTTATTCTAGCAGCTGTTCCTCAGACATTACTATATTTAGATGTGCAAAAAATTTTAAATCTGGGATGTATACTTTAGTGGTATATGGTAAACTATTGTTAGGATTCCTTTTTTTTTTATATATATATATGTGTATATATATATATATATATATATATATATATATATATATATATATATATATATATATTTTATAATATTATCCCTTGTATTCATTTTTCCAAATTACCCCCCCTCCCTCTATTCCCTCCCCCCGACGACAGGCAATACCATACATTTTACATGTGTTACAATATAGTCTAGGTACAATACATGTGTGCGAATATCATTTTCTTGTTGCACAATAAACATTAGAATCCGAAGGTACATGCAACCTGGGCAGACAGATATTAGTGCTAACAATTTTCATTCCCCTCCCAGTGTTTCTTCTCTGGGTGCAGCTACCCCTGTCCATCATTGATCAACTGGAAGTGAGTTGGATCTTCTTTATGTTGAAGATTTCCACTTCCATCAGAATACATCCCCATACAGTATTGTTGTTGAAGTATACAGTGATCTTCTGGTTCTGCTCATTTCACTCAGCATCAGTTGATTTAAGTCTCTCCAGGCCTCTTTATATTCCTCCTGCTGGTCATTTCTTACCGAGCAATAATATTCCATAACCTTCATATACTACAATTTACCCAACCATTCTCCAACTGATGGACATCCATTCATCTTCCAGTTTCTAGCTATTGTTAGGATTCCAAAGAGCATTTTATAAAGATCCAGGAAAAGGAAATTAAAAAAAAAAATTTAACAGTGCTTATTTTCTAAAGTTCTTCATTAACTTTTTAACAGTTTCATTTCACTTTTAAGATATTAAGGTTTATTTGTTGTGCCAGGGATTTATATTTAATTATTCATTTAAAAAATAGATATTAACTTTCTATTGTGTACATTGTGCTAGATATTGGGAGAAAGAAGATATACCAGATAAGCAGACAAATGCAGAGTATGCCAATAGTTTTTATGTAACTTTAAGTTGTTAAAAGTTTTAAAAACTGCACCAAGACTTTTGGGCCATCCTGCATATACACACTAAACTATAAATGATGATGAGAAATATGAATTGCTCAGAGATACACTGAGAGAGAAGTGATTACAGGTTGGAGAAGAGGGGGTGAGAGAATAACTAAATATTTTTGTACTTGAGAAAATTTCCAGGTATCACATTTCCTATTTCTCTTTCCTATCCCACATCCCCAATTTACCATTTCACTTACAATATAAAAATCCTAGTCCTAGAAAAACAATTTTAATTGTATTTATGTTATTACTTAGGAGTTATTTTGTATTTTTTCATTTATCTTACAATTAGTTCTTAATGAAAGTCTTAGCCAAATTATTTTTATGTTTTTGGAAGCAATATTTCACTAACCTCTTTAAAGTACTTGAGTATAAAAATACCTTCTTGAGATAGCCCCATTTCTAGATTCACAGCAGTGTGACAGGGTCTGTGTGTTTAATGTGCAGTGTGTAACATTCTTGTATAAATTCATTATGTATTCATTTCTTTCTGCCCAATTACCAGCTCTGGGAGTTGATGAGCAGACAGGTATACACCAAAGGAAAATTCATTTCCCTTTTGAAGCTTCCAATATGTTTCTTAGTATAATAAAATATTGGAGCATACCTTTAAATTAGCAAATATAGTGACAAGACTATTCACTCAGGCATTTCCAGAATAAAGAAAGAGGGTTAAGTATGATAGAAAGAGTAAGGTAAGGAAACTATTTCTTATTTTATTTTTCATATAACCAGTATATAATCATATATGACTCTTCTGCTCATCCTTTTAGAAGGACAGATTGAGTAGATAAGGCACATTTGCCTGAAATTATAATCTCCATCTTTTACTTTGAGGGCTTTAATATCTCAGGAATAGCTGTTAGACAATGTTTGTGTATGAGTCCTGTAAGGAGAATGGGATGATGGCATAAATGAAAAATATTTTATCAGGAAAAATAATTGCATGGTATGGTAAGGGGGAAATAAAAGAAGTAAAAATATTAAGGAGAATGGCAGAAGTCTATACCATTTCCCCCCCTTTATTTGTAAATTGAGTTAGCAAAGAATTTAGGGCAAAGTAAAAAAAACCAAAAACAAAAAACTTACTATCCAGCTTATTTACTAGTATAGAAACAGGTATTATTAACATGACACACATTTTTATTTAAACTTTTATAGTTAGTATTTTGAGATATTTGTTCTGAGTTTTTCAAATTCAAGGTAAATATGATATAGCGAGAAGAATGTCACTGGAATTTAGGGGGACTTGGTTCCATTTCTGTAACCATTAACTGGCTGTGGAACTATAAGCAAGACACTTTATATTCTTTCCATCATTTTTTAAATAATTAGTAGTCTAATTAATTGACCTTTCTAGTTCCTTTTATCTCTATATTTGATAAATTAATGGAGAGAAAAGATACAAAAAGGAACAATTGCTTTTGCATTGATTTTCAGAAAAACAAACCCTTAAGATTCTGGTTAACCTAGCTATGAAAAATAAGGATTCTCTCTATACTCAAATATACTTAAATATGTATAATTTATAACCAGTTTTCTAGTAAGAGGTAAAATAAATTTACCTCTGTACAATATTAAACAGTAATCAAACTGTATAGTTTTAATTTTGTTTTCAAATTTCTCTTTTGAAAATAGAAGTTAAAAATACCTATGAAGTGTGTAAGGTCTCTTAGACAACATTTTTGAACTAATGATTTGTTTATTGTTTTATCTAATTCTTGGCAAACAAAAATACTTTTTGTTTCTTGTGTGTTCATTTTTAAGATTAACAGGCAGTTTGGAAACAAAGATTAAGCATCCATATAAATTGTTCCAACAAAAATACAACCGTTTTGATGTCCTATTAGCCTTGAAAGGTGGATAGTTAGTAAAATAATCTATGAAGGGGGAGGAGGTGGCGGTGGCAACTTGTTGATTTGCTGAATACTTATGAATCTAAATTGGTTGACATATCTTAACTGATGAGGGATATGTGCCTTTAATTTCACATATCAAAGATACAAAAATATTCTATTACGTTCTTGTGAAGGTATTCATTTTTACTTGTTGGATGTGTTCAATTTTTTCTTCAAATTTTAATTTTATGTTACCTACTTCAAATGGTACCACAGAAATCTGAATGAATTAATCTATGTACATGCAGAAAGTGAACAAATTACTTCTATCTTCCCAGCAGTATCATGCTCAATGTGATTATTGCTTCACAGTTGCTACAAGTTATCCTTATCTACTTAACTCCCATGTGACATCTGAAATAATAGTTGCTATTAATGCTTTTAAAATGTATTGGAGGTGTGGTGTTTGAAAGGAATGTAGGGTCTTAGTGACAAGAGCACTGTTTTAGAATTCAAAAAATTGGATGGTAAATTAGATCCACAGTTGAACTAAAGTTATTTTCCTATATTCTAAGATCCTATGTGGGTTTTATCAGCAGATAATTTTCATGATGGAGTTTTAACACAGTGATTGATTTGTTGTGGTCTCATTGAAACTGAGCTAATATATAATACCTTTCTAATACAGGGAATACTATTAGAAACCCTCAAATCTCTTCCCTTCTATAGCCCTTTATTTATAGGAGTATAAATTGCCTATCTTATTCAGAGGAATGATCTCGGAACTAACTAATAATTGTAACAACTTTGAAAATAATGTAGTAAAATTTTTCACTTGTATCTGACTATTCCTGACCCCATTTGTAAGAAAAAATAACCAACTACTAAATAATCATACTGGACAACAAAGATGACACAATGTATAATGTCAGGCTTGGGCTCAGGAAGACTCATTTTCCTGAGTTCAAATCTGGTCTCAGGCACTTAGTAGTTGTGTGATCCTAGACAAATCATCCAACACAGTTTGCCTCAGTTTCGTCATCTGTAAAAAGGATTTGCAAACCATTCCATTATTTTTGTCAAGAAAATTCCAAATTGCATCACAAAAATTCAAACAGAACTGAAAATGACTGAACGATAAAAAATAAATATAAAATGTTTCAAGATTTGTTACTTAAAACATTTAACAGATGTTTTTATTAAAAGGACCTTATTTATTTATTTGTTTGTTTGTTTATTTATTTATTTATTCGTTCATTTATTTATTTATTTATTTGTTTGTTTGTTTGTTTGTTTATTTGTTTATTTATTTATTTATTTTACTTTGTGCTCCCAAATGAGAACTTTCTTTATTTTGTGCTCCTAAATGAGCATGGAAAAAAAAAAATATTAGAAAGGATACTTTTTTATTTTTTTAAAATATCTTTTTTTTTCTAACTTTTTTCTGACATCCTTGTTTCTGATTTTCTTTCTGACTTTCCTCTGATTCTGTGTTCCTGTCTTTTTCCCACACAAACACACTTTCAGCTCTGTAGTGGGTTTTTGTTTTTTTTTTTTTTTGTACATATGTCACTCTGGCAGTTTGACTGTTGTTGGGATGCTTCTCCCTTCCTTCCTTCCTTCCATCTCTCTGGGAGCATTATACCACCATTTCCCTCCCAGTCAGTGTCACACAGAGCTGTAGCACCAGCCCCCTCTCTCTGTAGTCAGCCAGCCTCTGCCTAGTAGTCAAGTCAGGAGCCTTCACTTCAATGTGTAGTTTATTCTCATTTTCTTCCTCCTAGCTCTGGACATGGCTAGAAGAGTTACAGAAAGAGCTGCTGGATGATGTTTATGCGGAATCCGTAGAGGCTGTTCAGGATCTGATCAAACGCTTTGGCCAACAGCAGCAGACTACCCTGCAGGTCACCGTCAATGTGATCAAGGAGGGGGAAGATCTCATCCAACAGCTGAGGTGAGTTCCTTGTTTGCCCTTTTCATTTCATAAGCCATAGATCATGAAATCCTGGCAGCATACTTCCTTTTTATAGTCACTGTGTATTATCCTCAACCCACCTGCACCATCAGCAGTGTTATCTTTGGATATAGACTTGGATATAGAGGACAATGAAGAATCTCTTATCTTTTCCCTCCTTTTTTGACCTCTACTTAATATCTTCTCTTTTCTTTCTCTTCTTTTTCTTTCCCTCTTATATATGCATTTTTGATCATCTCATCATTCTCATACTGCCCTTATGTAGAATCAAATATACATAATTTTATCTTTTCTTCTAATACCTACCCCTTTTAAATGTAAAACTTATATTTTCTATTTTCACCTGAGTCTACACAGAACTTGTCGAGTGAAAGAAAGTATAAATTACCTTGATTAAGTGTGAGAAACTATTTTCCAGAACATCCTCTTATAACTCAGGCTGAGGCAGTAGTCAAGTTTAGTCACCCATATATATCAAGTGTCGTGTTTATTAAAATCATAATGTGTTTTTTTTCTCCTTTTTTCCCCTTTGGTATGGCAAATTCCCTCTCTTAGTTAAAACACAGGGCCACCTTTCATTTCTTTTAAAAATTTCATTCATTGAATCCATTTCTTTACAAGATCTTGCTAAAATTTATAAGAGAATTATATTTTCTCCCCAGAATGTTTAAGTAAAAAAATGTTTCTATGTACATAGTAGATGTTTAAGACTTGTTTATTTGATTCATCTAAATTTTGTCTCTTCCCCCCCAAAAAAATTTAAACCTTAAATTGTAGAGTGTACATGTGTGCGTGCGTGTGTGTGTGTGTGTGTGTGTGTGTGTGTGTGTGTGTGTTTGTATCTTTATTAATTTTAAAAAAGAAGTAGGGGATAAGAAATTCAGTTATCTTTGAAAAAAATTGAATTATTTGAACCAGTACAAGAATTAAAAACTAAAAAATTAAACCCTGATATTGTGACAGGATTGCTCAGGGACAGAAGCTTAACTTTGTTGTTGAAGATAGTAGACTTATTACATATGTTGAGACAAGAAATCCAACTTCCTGCTAGCTTTCTTCCCACTGAGGTATTTAGTTGCCGGATCTGGTCCTGTGCTGGTAACAATGTAGAACTTTCTCACTCAATTCCTGTTTGTCTTTTTTAAATCCCCATTTCCCTCATATGCTCTTTAACAGGGATTCTGCCATCTCCAGTAACAAAACTCCTCACAACAGCTCCATCAATCATATTGAGACAGTCTTGCAGCAGCTGGATGAGGCCCAGTCTCAGATGGAGGAACTTTTTCAGGAGCGAAAGATCAAACTTGAACTCTTCTTGCAATTGCGTATTTTTGAAAGGGATGCCATAGATGTGAGTAGCTTTGTTTTGTGCTTTTTCAGTTTTGTTTCCTTTCCCCTCTCCAGTATTTTGCTAACAGGAAAAAAATGAATGTTGTCCTGAGGATGATGAAATGCAAGTGAACACACCTAATCTTTTTTTCATTCATGCCTTATTTAAATGAATCCCTGTTTCTCATCTCCCCAGAGGTAAGATGGTAAAAATAAGATTATAGACATATTTAACGTGAATTCCTAAGGCCATCTCTGAGTTGTTAAGGCATATTCCCAGAAGTTCTTAACCGTACTGCTTTTTGAAAGACATGGGTAAGAAAGAAAAATGAGGGCAGATGGGAATATCTGGTAGAATAACTTGTAGAGGAAAAGAAGTTGGTTAAAGAGGAATAGAAAAGAAAGCTTACAATACCTTATTAACATGGTGACTTTAAACATGCTGGACTATAAATAACATAGTACTCCTTTCTCTGAGTGACCAGTAGAATTAAATGAGCAGAAGTAGATAAGACAAGTTGAGATAATAATAGTTTTTGTGAAAGTAATCTGAAATATCAGGACTAGTGAAAATACAGTAGAAAAGAGAAGCCTTATTTTATTTTTTAATCTATAGAGGTCTCACTTTATATTCAGTTGCTAACTAGAAATGGATTAGTGTACCTTACATTACAATAAAATAAAAAGAACACAAGATCTCTTTATCTTTCCTCAGCCAAAAATAAGAGGGTGGTTGTAAATTCTGTGTTAAGAAAAAATATCTTCTTTCTTTTTGAACTGGGGAGGTGCAAGCAGGAATAAGTATAATTTGGTGATACTAAATTGAAACTGACTGTGGATAATGATGAAAGGAATTGAAACCCACTTAAACTTAAATTGAAGCAGTGTTTCCAAGGAAAGCAAACCCCAAAGAGCTAATGAGACTGAATATCTCATCCTGCTGACGACTGTAGCAGTTCATTGAGGTGTTTTCAAAAAGACAAGGCTTTTTAGTGGCATCTAAAATTTGTAGAATTTGTTTCACCACAGCATTATGACTTAACAATAATGATATCTCTTACTTTGACATTACTTTGTAATGTACTTTGAATTTACAAAATATTTTTTTATACATTATTCATTTGGTCTTCACAAAAATCCTTTGACTTCATAATCAACAAACATTTATGAAGTACATATTGTATGCCAGGAACCATATAAAGAAAGGCAAAAATGGTCCCTCTCCTCAAGGAATTCACATTATTAAGATCTTCAAATGTCATCTGCTTTTTACTAATCAGGAAACTAAGGTTCAGAAAATGGTCATAAAACAGGTATCAGAGGTATTCTTTACATTATATCACAATGCTTGTCCTTTATTGTTTACCTCTAGTAAAATGTTTTGTTTGACATTTAAAACTGACAACCCTCATTTACATATCAAATCATCAGTGGGAATTGATAAGTTTGGGGTGTGGGTATTGTGATCTCCATAATTTTTTGCTAGTGGGTTTCCATTTTGGCTTAGGGGAAAGGAGTTCCCCCTCTCCCCCAAGTTTTGTGACCTTTGTCTTCATTTAGAGATACCACCTAAAAAACTCTTAAATGTAAAAGCTGTTTTTGTTGGGCAATGTGGACACCTGCCCATTTAGAACTGGAGTCAAGGCTCTGGTGAGCATTTAAAGATCTCTTTCAAGCCACCAGGAGAAACCTTACTTTAAAAGTCAATGTTTGTTCTCAGTTTTTAAAAAGCAAATTTAAAAATTTTAATAGAGCTTGTTTAAAAAAAATAACCTGCTTTGTGAAAAATCTAATGTTGATTGAAACTTAGTCGCAAATAAATGAATGATCTTTGGTAACACCATGAAAGCCAGAATTCCCTGAGAGGGTCACAAGTCTGAATGGGCAAAGGGACTTTATAGAGGAGTACTGGGTAAACAGAATAAAATCCGAGTAGTTCCTGTTTTCTTTTGTAACCTTTACTTCAAAGAAGTTTTCTTCTTCTTTTTTTTTTTTTTAAATCTATTGCTTTTGGTTGGATATGTTACATGAGGAAGAAAACAGACACCATTAGAAATTTCTCAGTACTGTCAATTTGATATTTGAAAAATCATCTCTTGTTTAGATTGATGCAACTCCAAATAAGAAAATAATGCTTTTTTTTTTTTTTTAATTGGCAGAGGGCCATTATCTGACAAACATTATCTATTTTGGAAGGTGAATCAGAAATTCCATTGCTTTAGCATTATGGTCCAGTGGAGATCAAATGTTGAAATTGTAGTTAAAAAAAAAAAAAACAAAAAAAAAACAAACGAGTTCAAATCCTGTCTCCTGCACTTGCTGCCCTGGACAAATAATTCAATTTGTTTTGACCTAAGTGTCCTTAACCTGTAGACAAAGAGAGTTGTACCATTAGAATAAAATCCCTACAATATGTTATCCTTTTGTCAATAAATAATTACCTCTCCATTTCTTTGACATAAAATTAGGGATTTTTTTTTCAGGTCAGTACACCAAATCAGGGTTAAAATTCTACTATAATTTTATAAAGCTAGATTTGCTCAAATTTGAGTGATTAAATTAAAGGGCAAAGATAGCACTCATGCAATAAAATTTTAGGCTTTAATTATCTGAGACATCTTATTCTGTTTTTGTTTTTAGTTTTGTTTTTAATTTAGGTGACAAAATAGAGTGCTAGAATTGGGAAAACTTGAATTTGTTATGTGACCCTTGACAAGAACCTTTACTCTTAGTTTCCTCATATATAAAATGAAAGAAAGGGACTGTATCTTAGGAATGGACTCCATATCTTCTGAGATCCCTTCCTAATCCAAATCTGTGATCCTGTGATTTTAGAGCTAGAAAGGACTTCTGTTGAATTGTTTATTTATATCCATTTATTCATAACCCTATTGGGGATTTTTTTTTTGTCTGTCAAAAATACTGAACTAATTTGCTATTTATTTCTCCAGTTCCTTTTTACTGATGAGGAGACTGAGACAAACAGAGTTAAATGACTTACTTAGTATCACATAGTAAGGGTCTGTGGCCAGATTTGAACTCTATCCACTGTGCCATCTAGCTGCCTGGCTCTCTGTCCCTTAATTCCAATTCACTTCCATGTTCTAGCATCACCACCCTGATGTCATAGTCCTCTTAAGAATGAAGGACATACATCTTCATTTTTTTTTAAAAAGTAGTTTTTTATTCTCAAAATACATCCAAAGATAGTTTTCAATATTCTCCCTTGCAAAAACTTGTGTTCCAAATGTTTTCTTCCTCTGTTCCCCCCAACTCCACTTCTGGACAGCAAGCAATCCACTATATGTGAAACGAGCAGTTCTTTTATACATTTTCCACAAATATCATGCTGCACAAGAAAAATCAGATCAAAAAGGGGGAAAAAAAAATGAGAAAGAAAACAAAATGCAATCAACCAACAATAAAAGAGTGACAAACACTATGTTGTGATTCACATTCAGTCCCTGTAATCTTCTAGATGCAGATGGCTCTCTCCATCACAAGACCATTGGAATTGGCCTGAATCAACTCATTGTTAAAAATAAGATCCACATCCATCACAGTTGATCGTCATATAATCTTGTTGCTGTGTACAATGATCTATTTCTAATCATTTTACTCAGCATCAGTTCATGTAAATCTCTCCAGGCCTCTCTGAAATCATTCTGTTGGTCATTTCTTACAGAACAATAATATTCCATACCATATACTATAATTTATTCAGCAATTCTCTTACTGATGGGCATCCACTCAGTTTCCATTTTCTTGCCACTACAAAAAGGGCTACCACACATTTTTGCATATACAGGTCTCTTTCCCTCCTTTAAGATTTCTTTGGGATATAAGCCATTGGGCAATAGCAGCAATGCTGGATCAAAGGGTATGCACAGTTTGATAACTTTTTGAGCATAGTTCCAAATTGCTCTCCAGAATGGCTGGATCAGTTCACAACTCTATCAATAATGTATTAGTGTCCCAAATTTCCTACATCCCCCTAACATGGTCTTTTTCTGTTATCTTAGCCAATCTGAGAGGTATATAGTGGTACCTCAGAGTACCTCAAACATCTTTAAATGAAGTCCAGAGATTAAATGACTTCTTCATTGCATTATACATAAAAAGAAAAGCCCAATCTTTTGAAAACTTTTAATTACCAGCCACTATTCTTGCCATGGCACCATGCTTCTGTACTTCTTTTTAAAGAAACATGAAACTGGAAGACTTGAAAAAGCTAGTGTCAGGTGTTTTTTTTTTTGTTGTTGTTGTTTGTTTGTTTTGTTTGTTTTGTTTTGTTTTCTTTGTTTTTTGTTTTTGTTTTTGTGTTTTTTTTTTAAACTGTTGTCTGCTTTGATTTCCTCTTTGATCTGGTGAAATTCACTTCAGTAGAATCCAAGTTCCTTGAGGGATGGGATTATTTCTTTTGTTTGTTTTTCATTCATTTATATTTTTATATTTCCAGTAACTAGTACAATGATGACAGTTGATAAATGTTTATTGAATTGAATTTCTTTGAATATTCATGCCTCTTGGGAAACAGTCTTCTATGCTTGTTAGAAATCGGATTGTAGCTCATTCATTTTCTTTCTATTCCTCTTATTTATATATTCCACCTTTTTAAAACTGTAAAATCAAGATTTTATACTTTTTTCTTACTCTTCTTTTTTCAGCTTTCCTAAGTATTTTTATGTTCCTCGTGGCCTTAATATCTTATTTTCTAAAAATGAAAAATTTAATCCAGCATAATCATTGCTATAGCAGTGAAACAATGGAAAGATTACTGGCTTTTTGGAAATAATGAACTGGGTTCAAATATTCCTTCTATTCTACCCTGTATGATTTTGGGCATCTTCTTTTGGGGCTCAGTTTCTTTATCTGTGAAAATGAAGGAGGTTAGACTATATGACCTCTGAGTTCCCTTCCAGCTCAAGAACTATCACAGTATGCTTTTGAAAAATTGCTAAAGAATGCTGAATCATATGGAAATTCAGGAAAAAGGAACTTACAATTCATCACTAATTGTGTGAGTGGATAAGGTGTTCTGAAACTTCTTTTTGGTTTGCTAATATGCACTGGAGAAAGCTAGGGGGAATATAAATGCAAATTTGGCCAATATTCACAGACAACTTCTCAGTTGCATTGTGAATAATCACAATAAAGGATGATAATGCTAGATTAAAATAATGAATTTTTCTTTAAATCAAATTTTAAAAAAATATATCTTATTTAAACTCTTTTATGAAAAATCAGTTTCCAGAAATCTTTTTCCCCTTTTTTGAGTTTTGTTGTCTCAGTGGGTTTCTTTGTTTTTCTATTATTTAGTAACCAAGAGTTCATGATAAACACTGTGCAGCATTTTCCATGTTTATCCATTATTATATCTGCCTCTAGAGTTTTTCTATTCCCAATGGACATCTTCAGTTCATGTCTCATTTATTATGTTCAGCTTTACCAGTTTATTACCCATTCCTTGTCAATGGGACTATTTCAATTAAAAGGTGAGGAAACTGAGGCACAGGGAGATATAAGTGACTTGACAATCATTAGAAATTAAAATTGCTCTTTTTTTACATTATCATGTAATTCCTATATTTTGATTTTATAAAACAAAGCTTATTCTTTTCCCTCTTTAAAGAAATCAAGTGAAAAATCACCTTTGCCTATATATTTTTCTTTATTAAATTTGAAACTTCTTTAAAAAAAAAAAAAGGATGGTATTATATACAGCAACAACAAGACTATACAATGATCAATTCTGATGGACGTGGCTCTCTTCAACAATGAAATGATTCAAACTAGTTCTTGTTCAGTGATGAAGAAAGCCATTTACACCCAGAAAGAGACCTGTGGGAACTGAATGTGAATTACAACGTAGCAGTCTCACACTTTCTGTTGTTATTTGCTTACATTTTGTTTTCTTTCTCAATTTTTCTTTTTCTTCTTTCTTGATCTGATTTTTCTTGGGCAACAAAATAACTGTATAAATATATATACATATATTAGATCTAACATGTATTTTAACATATTTAATATGTATTAAGACTACCTGCCAGCTAGGGGAGGGAGTGGAAGGAAGGAGGGGAAAATCTGGAACAAAAGGTTTTGCAAGGGTCAATCTTGGAAAACTTACCCATGCATATGTTTTGTAAATAAAAAGCTTTAATAAAAAATAAAAACAAAAAAAAATTTTAAAGGATAGGATTATCACCTTGTAATTTTTTTTTTTTTTTGGTAAGTTTAGTAGTCTCCCAGTACTTCTGACACAACTCTAATGCCTGTGACAAAATTTAAAAAAAAAAAAAAAGTCAACAATATAGAAAGGGATTGTAGTAATAATTATTTTAAAAGGATAGGATTATCACCTTGTAATTTTTTTTTTTTTTTTTTTTTGGTAAGTTTAGTAGTCTCCCAGTACTTCTGACACAACTCTAATCCCTGTGACAAAATTAAAAAAAAAAAAAAAAAGTCAACAATATAGAAAGGGATTGTAGTAATAATTATTTTTTTGTTTAAAACTCTTCTGGTTAGCCTCAAGCTCAAGTCTGATTCATAGTTATTTACATGCTTCTTTTACATATTTTATAAATAAATACCACATGAACACACACACAGAAACACTAGGATCATACAAAAGAAATCTTAATAAGAATTAAGTGAAGGAAGATCAGTAAAATAGGACTGGTGTTCTTAGCTGCCAGGAAGCACTGTGGATAGAATTTTCTAAGTTTATGTCTAGAAGGATTGAGTTCAAATTGAGCCTGAGACAATCACTAGATCTTTGGCCTAGTAAAGACATTTTTTGAAGTTTCCTTAAATATACAATGGAGATAAGAACAGTGCCTACCTTGCAGAGTTGTTGGGATGATGAAAAGGATATTTTGTTTGCAAATTACTTATCACAGTATTGGCAAATAGTAGATGATTATTAAATACTTTTTCTTCCATTTTGTAAATCCCCTAAAGTCTCAACACAAGACAACCCGTTCCCAAACTTGTTCAGGTCCACCTTACTGGTCCCTATGTTGACAAGCATTGGAATTTACAAATGCTGTTTAACTATTCTGATTTGTATTAGAAAAGACATGCAGTATAGGATGGGAAATTGAAGAGTCTATCTCTATAGTGGATTTTTTGGGTTGTCCTTTCAATTCTGTTATTTCTGAAGATCTGTTTTCAGGATGTGTATGGGTATCTTGTTGTTCTGATGAATTTTTTTCCCCCTTCTATTAGATCATCTCAGACCTTGAATCTTGGAATGATGAGCTTTCTCAGCAGATGAATGACTTTGACACTGAAGATCTCACAATAGCAGAACAGCGGCTCCAGCATCATGCAGACAAAGCACTAACAATGAATAATTTGACCTTTGATGTTATCCACCAAGGACAAGATCTCCTGCAGTATGTCAATGAAGTACAAGCCTCTGGTAAGATAGGGACAGGTGTTTTGTTGTCACTGTTTTCCTTTTATGACATAAACGTTTCTTCATGTCGCTACATGGAGTCACTTAGTCTGTTTTAATGGTATGGTTAAAAGTTACTTTTGTATTCTTAGAAGTTTTTTAATATAATTCAAATACAGGTATTTTGAATTCTTAAAGTGAAATATTTCCAATTTCTCATATTAATCAAATATATAAATATAGATATTGAACTAACCCTTAAAATTCTTATGAACCATTCAAAACTCTTAAGAAATAATGTCATAAAATGATAACACTATGAGATTATTTAACATATTTGTGCCTCAGCAATGTAACTTCATCCTTAAGGTAGTTATTATATTTCAGACTCTTAATTTTTTTAATTTTTATTTCACCAGTAGATGTCACTAGAGGCATTAGGGGAATGTCCTAATATTGTACAATATTGGAACTGTTTTCACCAACTTAAAGCATGAAACCTACTACATTATTTTATATCATCTGGTCTAATGCAGTACTTATTAACATGCAAGCCAAGAGTGTGCAAATAAGACAAAGGTCCATTGTCCTGAAATGATGTAAAGTCTTTCTACATAACTGATCTGCAGAAAAATGTACCAGGAAATGGAGTTGTAAGAATTGAGCTCTTTAATTTTTCACTTTTTGATTATGGTAAGAAAAGAAAATCCATAAATACTTGAAAACTGTAACTGGTACATAGTCAAACACAGATTCAGATACATGTATGTATACATAAGTATATTCTTGGTCAAATTTTATCAATCAGGGGCATTGCTATGCAGAGGAGGCAAATAGGGATTATTGATTCTCCAAGCAGATAACTTACTTACAAATTTATTGGGATGTTTAAGAAGTTCTGTTCTAGCATCTCTTGTGACTTTTTCAGGTGTGGAGTTGCTCTGTGATAGAGATGTGGATATGGCCACCCGTGTCCAGGACTTATTGGAGTTTCTTCATGAAAAACAGCAGGAGTTGGATTTGGCAGCAGAGCAGCATCGGAAACACTTAGAACAGTGTGTACAGCTGCGCCATCTGCAGGCAGAAGTTAAACAGGTATCCAATGCCTTTGTGCAGGGCTGCAGAAAACCAGATGTAGAGTAGTAAGTGGTGTTACAGGAATACCTTGTGTTTCCACTATACACCTGAAAAAATGTTTCTAGAGACAGTTCCCTTTTCATTTGAAATCCACTTTGTGAACATTCAACTAACAAACTCCCTTTACTTACTCTAGCTTTTAGCCCTGGTACTCCTTCTCTATCCCCACCACTATATTATGTCTCTTGCTATTTCTCCTTACCATGTTATATGTGTTTTCTTGTGCACATATTTCAATAGTTGTATTTCCTTAGGCATTTTAGGAAATTAATGCAATTCTGATTCATAGAATTCCGCAGATGTATTCCTGAGATAGCCCTTTGGAACACAGGGTACATTTTTCCACTTGAAAAAAATGCTAGTAGTATTCCTGTGGAAAAACACAAACTTGTATTAATTAGCTGAATCTAGTACAAATTCAATTGAAATTTCAGATTTTTTTTTTTTTTTTTTTTTGCTGTCTTCATGCCCCTCTTAAACCTGATTTTTGGCCACCTAATTTTCTGAGATTGTCACCATCTCTATGAGTTCTCTCAAATTTTCTCCTCCATACCTCATCCTTTATTTTTGTTATCAGTGAGTTCAATCTTTTTTGTGTTACCCTGATCAACTGACCTCACATTCTTAGTATTCTGGGCAATAGCTATCTAAGATTAAAAGTAGCAGAGAGGGTACTAGTCTGTATTGGGAGAGAAAGTTCTTCCCCAAGAGCTCCCCATATCAACAGAATCACAAATCACTTTACTATGCTGCCCCATCCATCATTTGGTTGATAAACATTTATTAAATATTTACTCTGTTAAGCATAATGCTAAGTGCAGGAAATACAAAGAAAAGCAAAAAAAACCAAAAAACAAACAAAAAAAACCCACAAAAAAACCCTGTTCCTGCCTTTAAGAAGTTTACTTTCCAATGGGACAGAAAACATGAAAGACAGAGGAGTATAGTGGATAGGGCTCAAGAAAGCTCTGTGACCCAGTGCAAGTGATGTTACCACTCAGCCTCAGTTTTCTCATTTGTAAAAGAAGGATACAGAGTTGGAGTTAATGAACTTAGGTCCTTTTCATCTCTAAATCTAGTGATCTTATGATAAGTATGTACAGAATAAATGTAATGTTTAGGAAGTAAGAGCACTAGAAGTTACTAGGATCACTACAGCTCTGTGAAGGTAGTGTTTGAGCCAACTCTTAAAGAAACCAAAGCATTATTTCTTTTTCCCTACTAAAAGGGAAATTAGAAAAATAGAAATTCTAAGAAAAAAGGGCCTTTTGCACATTCTAGAGGCATCTAGGTTGGACAATGGATAGGGCATTAGCTCCTGAGTGAGAAAGATTCTTCTTTTTGAATTCAAATCCAGCCTTAGTCACTTACTAACCCTGTTTGTCTCAGTTCCCTCATTTATAAATGGGTTCATGAAGAGTCAGACGCAATTGAAATGACTGAAGAAAAACATGTACTATCTAAGGCTAACCCTTCTATGTATGCTCTTGATACTATCTTTCCACTCTTCAGGGACCTAATCCCATCAAAGAGTCTCAACAAGCTGCTTCTACTTTCTTCTTATCCTTTTACTCTTTGACCCTAATAAAACAATACTCACTGTATAATTTTGGAGATCATGTGTTAGATATTTGGCTGCTCCTTCTTAACTGGGAAATGCTTTACAACTTGGCAGGCCACTACAGGTAGCAGCATCTGAGAGAAGCATGACATTATAAACCTCCTCCTGAGTCTGTTTTGTTATTTGTATTTTGTGCCTAAAAAATATGACCACATTCCTTCCTGGTGGTATTATTGTGATTTCCTGCCAAATTTACTATCACCAACCTGGACAGGATAACATGCTATATGAGACTGTGCTTTTCCTCTTGTCATCTGGTGCCTATAATTCCTTCAGAGGCAGAGCAAGTTGGAAAATAAAAATTTTAAACATTTAAAAAGGTTTATTTTTTACAGACTGGGAAGCCATGTGTACCTGATACATCTTTTAGGTTTTGTTTAATGATCTGTGGAATACCCTGGGAGGCAAAAATACCCTAGCATGCTAGAGGGAAGGATAATTTCTCATTTGAGATGTGCTAGTAGCTCTCACAGAATGTCAGAGAAAGAAGAGATCTTAGAGATCATCTAATCCAATACCCTTATCCCTTCATTTTACAGATGAGGAAACTGAGACTCAAAGAGCTGAAGTAAGATAGTAATTGTTAGAAACAAACCTTAAGGCCAGACCTCCTTGTACACTATTACATCCTGAAAAATGTTTAAAAACCAGCTGGCATTGCCCACTTTTAAATTTAATTTGTATTAAAAATATCTTTCAGCAACTTTCTTGAATCAAGACAATTGACAAAACAAAAATTCAAGCCCTAATTTGTAGATTTGATAATTCCTTAGATATAAAAAATTAACAATTGGTTCTCTTGAGCAGGTAGGGGCTGGTTCCAGAACACTGTTGATTATATCACATTTTTCCCCAGGTTGGAGCCCCACATTTTATACTTAATATATCTAGAACCTTTATGTGGTATGTAGGCTACTGTAATGGATTCCACTAATCCTAATTGAGTTTTTCTGACTTTTTTTTAAGAGCAACTAATGTAAGGTTTTTTTTCTTTTCCTTTAGCAAAAACTTCAAATCACTTATTAAAAAACCTTGTATTTCTGGTCTTTTTTTTTTTTTTTAATGTTATCTTTTTGTTTTTTACATTGGTTAAATTTCTCCCCTATCCCAAATAACAAAACATTATTTTTAATAAAAAGGAGAGGAAAAAATGCCAGTACTGTTCAGTTCACCCAGAAAACAAATGACATCCCCTCAAAACAACAACAATAAAAATTATCTTTATGAAGAAGTAAGGGTAAGGCTTCTTCTCACATTCTTTCTTTTTTTCCTTTCCTTATAATTTTACAGCACTTCAATTTCTTTCTTTCTCTTGTTTTTTCATTTATATGGTTGCACCATTTTGTATGTATTTTTTCTTGGTTCTATTTACTTTGCTTTATATCAGAATTAGTTTATGTGAATCTTCCCATGTTTCTTTCTAGTCATCATATTCATTATTATTTACTGGCACCATTACCTTTCATATTAAATTGCACAATTTTTGAAGCCATGAATTAACTTCTTAATTTTGAATCTTGCAAAAGAAAGAGACTTCAGAGTCCTAATAATTAATCAGTTGGATCAGCTACAAGTAATGATGGTACAGACTGAGTTGTCTCCTACTCTTTATACCACTTTTTATGACATGTCAATGTCTATTAAAAAAAAAAAACAAAGATGAAAATTTAATAATAAATGGCTTGAAGTCATTTGCATTTTGAATGTTATACTTGTCACATATTTGTTAAACTGAAGATATATAGAACATACCTCTTTATTAGCAGAGAAAAGCTTTTAATTTAAAATTTTTTAAGTCAACTTCAAATATAGTCAATAATCCCATAAATAACCACTCCCAGCACTTTCCATTTGCTGCTGCTAAAACCTCTCACAAAATGGTCATGGTTCTAAGGAGATCCCAATGAAGGCTACAGTCAAAGTGCTTTTGTAACAATAAGTATACCCATAATCTTGTGTTGAAGATAAACATTAAGACACAAAAACCAAGCAGTCTTTGGGAAGCATCTAGAACTCTTTTAGGTAATAGCAATCCACAGACTGCATGCTAAGAATCTGCCCTGTAAATAATTGAATTTGCAATTTCAGGTGCTGGGTTGGATCCGCAATGGAGAATCCATGCTAAATGCTGGTCTCATCACAGCCAGCTCATTGCAAGAGGCTGAACAGCTACAGCGAGAACATGAGCAATTCCAGCATGCCATTGAGGTAAGAATTCTTGGGTGCCATTTATTTACATTAGCTAATATCCTTGTATTACTAAGTAGCTCATTCCTACTTAGTTTTCTTCTTCAAAATTATTTTAATACCATGTCATAAATAATTTTAATCAAAAACAGTATTGAATGAAGCCATGATGATTTTTTTTTTTTTAATTTCTGAAGATCTGTAACTATTCCAGCAGCCATAAAATAGGACCAATGTAATGACCAGGAATAAGTCAGTTATTTATTTTATGATGTCAGGAGAGTCAGATGAATTAAATTAGATGCCCTTGTCTTTCTATGTCTCATATTACTTGTCATCTTTTACAATTTTTGTGGTCTGTCTCTTCTTATCTCTTAAACTTGATAACATAAAATTATCAATTGACATTTAGATTTTATATCATTTGAATTTACATATATTTCATAAATCGACTAGTTTTAAAAATATAGCTGTGACCTTATTTCAATAAAAAAAAATTTCCCAAACATCACTAACCCATGCAACTAAAGTACAGTAAAATGAGGAATTCGTAATAGTTTCATATAAAATTAACTTTTGCACTAATTAACTGACTGAACAATCTTTAAAATTTTTGGTTGGAATATCTAATTTCGTTGATTATTGAAAACTTATGTTATAGAAACTTTCTTCACAAGTGCAGATCAACAGCTCATTAGTTTTCAAGAGTTATCTAGGGAAGTAAAAAGATAAAAATGGCTTTCCTTGAGCTGAAGAATTCTTGACACCTGTTCCCAAGCTTTTCATGATTCTGTTGCTAGTTTGGATGGGGAAGGGGGAATACATAAAATCTTCATGAAATAAAATCATTTTATTATCCTTTATTTTTTCCTGGTATGAGCTTCATGCTGAAGCTCTAAGCTCATCTGTTTGTAATGTCAAGTATAGTTTATCTTCACCAGGGAGAACACAGAATACATTTTCCCACAAGCAAAAGAAATTCTGGCAGTAGTCCTGGGGAAGGGAAAGGCACAGATCTGTGTAAATCTGTTGAATCTACTACAAATGCAAAAGAAATTTACCAGAGTTTATTTTAGACATTTTCCCCCCTGTTGAGGTTGAAACCTTGCATTATGATTTCCCTCAGCTTCTTTCCTCCATACCTTAAACTTGGTTTAATAGCAGTCAGTCATTTTTTGTATGGCCCTGGTTAAGCCACTAGAACACCTGTCACTGCTCTGGGCAACAAAAGTTACAGAGATGATGCCATTCCATATTGGGGGAGGAAGTTTCTCCCCCAGAGCTCCTTATGCCACCAAAATCACAAATCCATTTTCTATGTAGTCCTGACCCATTTACAATCTTTTATTGACTTTTCATACTTATTTACAAAGATAAGCAGAGAGGAAATCTGAGACTTGAGTCTGTGGATTAAAAAAAAAAAAAACCTGGAATTTTAAGCAATAAATTTTAAGTAACCGCCCCTCTCCCCCCCCCCCCCCCCCAAAGATCACAATTTATCCTGGCCTTTAAATTGAAATTTCATATTTGTCGGTTTTTTAATAATGCATAATATTTTCACTTGACATAATAAAAATTAGAATCCTTACTTCAATCACTTTTCCCTTTCCCCACACATTATATATTGAAGATAAGCATAGAAAAGAGATTAAGCAATAAGCAAGTTGGAGCATGTTTGTGAATATATAAAACATTGCATCTATCTCCCAAACTCTTTCTAATTTTTTTCTCAAATCCCCTACAACATACAGTAGCTAAATACCACAGTATGACTATAGAATGCCCATTCCTCCTGAAAAACAAAAGTATTTTCTACTGAACTTCCATCAGTTTCTTTTTAAAATATTCTAATAAATAAGTCAATAATGAAAATTCTAATAAATAAATATTCTGATAAAATAAATTAAAAACCTAATAAATAAATCCATTATGAAAATTCTAATAAATATTCCGATAAAAATACATAAATAAAAATTTTAATAAAAAAGTATTCCAATAAAAAATAAACCATGTTGAAGATTTTCATCCAGAGACAGAATTAGCCTTCCTGATTATGTTCTTTCAGAAGATGGAGAGCAACAAAGTAGCTAGAGCCTGTGCCAATTCTATTCCAATAAATGAGTAATACTCCTTGTGGGAAGCAGTTTCATTTTTTCCCCTTCTTTTTCTTCACCAGAAGACACATCAGAGTGCCCTGCAGGTACAACAGAAGGCCGAGGCGATGCTTCAAGCCAACCACTATGATATGGACATGATCAGGGACTGTGCTGAGAAAGTGGCCTCTCATTGGCAGCAACTCATGCTCAAGATGGAAGATCGCCTCAAGCTGGTCAATGCCTCTGTTGCCTTTTATAAAACATCAGAACAGGTGGGAAAACTTTCTAACTTGTGTATGCTTTTCTTTACCTTTAGATTCAGTTAGTTAAAGAACCTTTTAATTAAATAATTTGCTCATTAGCAGCTGGCTTTAAAAATGTTGGTGCTTTAAGCAAATTCTATTTAAAACACTGCCTGCCTAGCTGCTAAGGAATGCTGTGAACAATGGATAAGAGACCTCTCTTACTCTTGTTTCAAACTTGTCGCTAACATATAATAGAGACAAATGTGGGCTTTATAGAATTTGGCTAATGCCAGAATTGACTTTGCTCTTTATCTTCCATTGCATCTGATGAAGCTAGTTTTCAAAGATGAGAAAAATGACTGCTCTGTCTGCCTTTTGTTTTTTAAATCCTACAATAGTGCCAGCCTGGTGCTCTCCTCATGAAGAAGTTCAGGCTTTTTTTTTTTTTTTTTTTTACCAAAATAAAAACTAATGCTGATGCTTTTGTCAATACAAGGGGACATTTGAAAGATGTACTCAAGCCTCGTTTTCTGGTGCTTCGCAGGTGTGTAGTGTCTTAGAGAGTCTAGAACAAGAATACAAGAGAGAAGAAGACTGGTGTGGAGGAGCTGACAAACTGGGTCCCAACTCTGAGACAGACCATGTAACCCCAATGATAAGCAAACACCTGGAACAAAAGGAAGCATTCCTGAAGGTATATATTTTTTTAATTTTATGTTTTTCTTGGCTTGGGTTCCTCACAAGGCCTCCATCACCAGCCTGTTGGGAAGAATGTGTTTTATAAACAATACAGGATTTTATAATTGACAGTTCCTATTATTTGTTGCAAAAGC
Source organism: Sminthopsis crassicaudata (assembly GCF_048593235.1). Taxonomy (NCBI): domain Eukaryota; kingdom Metazoa; phylum Chordata; class Mammalia; order Dasyuromorphia; family Dasyuridae; genus Sminthopsis; species Sminthopsis crassicaudata. The sequence continues at coordinate 328,927,652 of NC_133617.1, read as the reverse complement.
AAAGACATTTGTAGTTAAGTTTAAAAATTGTGTTCAATCTATGATGTACGTTAGCACCCATCAAAAGAATCACAATGAATCCTTTATAAAGGACTCCAAGTGCACAGAGAGAAAGTGGATGAATCTGTGAGTTCCTCCAGAGAGATTATTCCTAGACTTTCACATGGTTTTTGACATTTGGTAAAAACATTTGTGGCAATTAAAAGTAGCTCAGTAGCTCAGTGGATGGAGAGATGGGCCTGGAGTCAGGAACACCTAAGTTCAAATGTACCCTCAAACACTTAGTAGCTATGTGATCCTGGGCTTCTTACTTGACTCTGTTTGCCCCAGTTTCCTTATCTGTAAAATGAGTTGGAAAAATTAATGACAGACTTCAGAGTTGGACAGTAACAACAACAAACTTATGATAATATTAATGTTGAAGAGTAATGATTGAAAGAAAGAAAACCATAAAATTTTGTTGACTTTTTAAAAGATGATAAAAAGTTGTGTCCAACTTATCCCCAATTGCCTCAGCCAAAAAAAAAAAAAAAAAGTATTAGGACTTCATGCTCCTATGTTTTTAATAGACTTTATTAAGTACCTATTGTGTACAGATAATTGTGTTAGCCACTAGGGAAAATGTAAAATTTAGACAACATATTTCTTTCTTCTTAGAGTCTATGGATTACTAGTAGGGAGGAGTATAAAAAAAAAAAATGTGCAATATAAAATCTAAGGATTGTTATTACTGGGGATGAACATTGAAGATTGCATGAAGAGAAAGTAGCTTTTAATTTGGGATTTGAAGGATGACTAGGAAATAAGTCCCCCAGAATTGTTAAATGCATATTATATGTTAAGCACTGTGCTAAGCTTAGGGCTTGCAAAGAAATGCTAAATCAGACTCTATCCTCAATGAGTTCATGATCTAAACAAGTACAGAGAGAAATGGAGGGCATTCTGAGCCTGTGGAACAGCCTGGGCAAAACATAGAGGCTTTATTTGTGATAGATTCTATACTCGTCCAGAATTAACTTGCCCCGGGGTCCTGAATCTCTGGGAGGGTTTTTTTCCTCATATGGCCACCTTTTCATTATTGAGAGTTCCAGATTGAGGAGTAATAAGACTATTAATCCACAATCTTCCAGGACGATTTTTTCCCCCAAATAGCTTTTATTCCTGGATTGAGAGCATTGAGCCATTGCTTCCAGGGAAAAAGGTAAAATCTTGTGTAGCAAAATGCATTTAGCTTAAAATACCTTTCTCTGATAATTAAATTTTGAATCCTTAAAAAGGTAATGTTTAGAACTAGAAATTTCCCAAGCTGTAGTGCATATGTAGGTAACAAAAAATCATTTTGTTTTGAAATGACTAGTCATTCAGCATCTCTAGAAAATAAGCACTAAGAAATTTACACATGATAGGACTTAAAAGTTTAGAAATGTTCTGCATCAGAAATATATGTAAGCTATCAAGACTTATATTCTATACTAAATGTAATTTTGGCATTACTCTGATGTAAGGGCTACATGGGATGTAGTAGCAAAAACTCTTAATGTGTTAGGTTAAAAAAAAAAAAAAAAAAAGCTAAGTTCAGGTCCTCCCTCTGATCCTAATCTTGTTGCCTTAGAAAAACCATTTTTACCTTATCGCTTTCCTAAACTATTGAGATTTAAGTTACTGATGATCTCCTGGCCTGTATTTGCAGGGGAAATTTCTAAACCAGAAATTCCCATTATCCAGGGAAATGACAGCTCCCAATCAGGATTTTAAAATTTTAAATTTTAAATTTCAAATTCAAAAATTTCAAATTAAAAAGAAATTAAGAATTCTGTTGACTGGTTAATGAAAAAGTTAATTTTATGTGATACCAGTACAAAGGTATGTGATACCCTTATTGTACTGCCATTTTGTTGCATTGGCTATTACTTAATGAACTGAGGTAATTGGTGTTTATTTGGAATAGAAATTGTTGTATCTGTATATTTTTAAAACTAGTTGGGTTAAGAAGTATATATAAATTGTATAGGTGTATGCAAAGATTTATATGAGAGTGAGATGAAGTTGTCTTTGTATTGACGTGGAAATTTATATAGGGTCACCACCTGAATACAAAGACAAGTTTCCATAATATATTAGTAGTCACAGACCATCTATTTTTTCATAGGCTTGCACACTTGCTCGAAGGAATGCGGATGTTTTCTTGAAATATCTACACAGGAACAGTGTAAATATGCCAGGGATGGTGACCCACATCAAAGCTCCTGAACAACAAGTGAAAAGTGAGTACCCTTAGAGCAAAGCTTTGGCACCTTATAGGGTCATGTAACTGAATGGGGTTACTTAATCATAATTATTATGATTTATATACCTATTTTATACACCTCAATATGCAGGGTCACATAAAAATTTCTTAGACAAAAAGGGGTTGCCAGTGGAAAAAGTTTAAGAAGCCCTGCTTTAAGAGCAGCCCCGTTATACATTAGCAATATTGATTGTGTCTGTATTTGCCTAGCTTACCCTTTGAACACAAGTCAGAAAGGACTCTACAAGTGGAAGTTTTGTGCTAGTTTTTGAACTGAAGCAAGGGAAGACACTTAATAAAATTGCATTATAACATCATGTTGTAGGGAATCTTTTTAAAACCATCTTCATTTCATATTCATTTATTCTTTTTCAGTCAGTCAACAAGCATTTATAAAGTACTGATTTTTTGCAGAGAATTCTCTTGGATGCTAACACTCATACAAAATTTTAAATGAGACTTGAACTCTACCTTCAAGGAAATTTGCTAATCTTTCACATATAGGAAATAAATTATATTTTGATTTGTCTTTTTATTAAAATAATAACACAAAATTTCTAAGCTTATAATAACTTTATTAAGTTAGGAGGCAGGTATCATAGAATATTATACACAAAATAAATTCATTCGAATTGTTGAGACATGGTAGAGTAGAAACAGATACATTAAAAATAATTGAACATGGGAAGAATAAGAGCTTTGAACTGCGATTGCTCTAAAGAAAATATATTGTTTTCATAGTATATAGCTACCCAGGGAGGTAAACTGATCAAACTATTATAAAGTGGTAGGATTGTATAAGAGAATGAAAGCTGATCCTAAACCCAGCAATATCTGTGTGATCTTGGACATGAAAACAAAGGGCTATTTTTTTTTTTTTTTTTTTTTTAAATTCATTTTTCCAAATTATCCCCTCCCTCCCTCCACTCCCTCCCCCCAATGGCAGGTAATCCCATACATTTTACATGTGTTACAATATAACCTAGATACACTATATGTGTGTAAATACCATTTTCTTGTTGCACATTAATTATTAGCTTCCGAAGGTATAAGTAACCTGGGTACATAGACAGTAGTGCTAACAATTTACATTCGCTTCCCAGTGTTCCTTCTCTGGGTGTAGTTGTTTCTGTCCATCATTGATCAACTGGAAGTGAGTTGGATCTTCTTTATGTTGAAGATTTCCACTTCCATCAGAATACATCCTCATACAGTATTGTTGTTGAAGTGTATAGTGATCTTCTGGTTCTGCTCATTTCACTCAGCAACAGTTGATTTAAGTCTCTCCAAGCCTCTCTGTATTCCTCCTGCTGCTCATTTCTTACAGAGCAATAATATTCCATAACCTTCATATACCACAATTTACCCAACCATTCTCCAATTGATGGGCATCCATTCAACTTCCAGTTTCTAGCTACAACAAAAAGAGCTGCCACAAACATTTTGGCACATACAGGTCCCTTTCCACTCTTTAGTATTTCTTTGGGATATAATCCCAATAACAGCAATGCTGGGTCAAAGGGTATGCACAGTTTGACAACTTTTTGGGCATAGTTCCAAATTGCTCTCCAGAATGGCTGGATTCTTTCACAACTCCACCAACAATGTATCAGTGTCCCAGTTTTCCCACATCCCCTCCAACATTTATCATTATTTGTTCCTGTCATTTTAGCCAATCTGACAGGTGTGTAGTGGTATCTCAGAGTGGTCTTAATTTGCATTTCTCTGACCAGTAGTGATTTGGAACACTCTAACAAAGTGCTATCTTAAAGGAAAGGCCCATAGTTTTGCCTTTTTCTATATCCTCGTCACTCAGCACAGTATCTGGTACATTGAAAGTGCTTTTAAAAAATATTTGTTAACTTTTCAGTGCTTTAGGTAACTCTGGAAATTACAAATTTCAGAAAAGGAGCAGATCTGAATTGGTAAAGGGAATTTCCTTGCCTAGGAATTCCCAATAATAAAGAAGTCTTAGGTCCTATTCCTAATGAGTCGCTGACAGCTAAACAATTTTTTGTTTTCTAATTTTAATCACAAAATTTAATTAAACAGTTTGTAACAGGTAGAATTACACCCCTCATTTTAATTTGAACTTCATGAAATGGACCAATTTCCCTGAAGTCCTTGTGTACTTGACCTGAAATAGTCACTTTAAGTCTAGATTATCACAATTATAGCATATATCAGAGAACAAATTGGGAGTAGTGAGACTTACCATACTTTTTGAGACCATTGGAGAAAGGAATAACAGAATTTTAGTTTTTCTCTGTCTGTGGCTGAAATTACATGTCAGAGTTAAAAGGAAAAGGAAAATTTTTAAATTCATGCTTATTAAAGCATATTGTGTGGGTAACTAGATGCCACAACATAGCATTGGGTCTAGAGTCAGGAAAATTTGTTTATATCTCTTGAGCTCCATCTGGCCTCAAACAAGCTATGTGATCCTGGGCAAGATATTTAAGCTCTGTTTGTCTTGTTGTCTTCAACTATAAAATGGGTATAGTATTTACCTCAGATTGTTGTTGGGAAGATCAAATGAGATAATATTTTCAAAGTACATAGGAGAGTTCCTGGCACAAAGTAGGTAATATATAAATGCTTATTCCCTTCCTTTTTCTCTCTTAAAGGCAGTAAATTATTTTATTCCTCTTATTTATGACAAATACTAACAGTTGAATTGTGTTTATCTTTTCAGATATTTTGAATGAACTTTTCCAACGGGAAAACAGGGTATTGCACTATTGGACCATGAGAAAGAGAAGATTAGACCAGTGCCAGCAGTATGTGGTTTTTGAAAGAAGTGCCAAACAGGTCAGACATGATCCCTGAATACAGTTAATTCTGTACACTTAGGTCTTTTCATATCCCTTCATCTGCCACATAGACTCTTCCCTTTAAAGTTGATTTTAAAAATTAATCAATACTTTTACTGAATCACAACTCTGCAAACTGGATTCAGGAGTCATGAATTGTGAGTTGTAGTTCAGACTTTATCATTGAAGTGTCCTGACCGTCAGCCAAAAAAGTCACTCAAATTCACTTTGCCTGTTTTTGATCTTTAGGAATATAGACATATAGTTATATTAACTTTTGAAAGTTTGTGATTGGGATAATTAGTGAATGCTTTATAATGAATATTGTATAGTTCAGTGTATCTATAATCTCATTTATGTGCTCCTCGTTCGATTGCTGTAGATTATAACCCATCCATGCTCACCTTTATTAATCCACTATGAAGGATCTCCCCAACAGACTACAAATCTTCCTCTACATCAAGGATTCTTAACCAGTAGTCCACAGACCCTCCATAAGTCATGGATAGGTTTCAGGGATCTGTGAAGTTGGTCAGAAAAAAAAAAAAAAAAAGTCTTTATTTTCATTTCCTCTAATTGAAATTTAGCATTTCCATCTATATGAAGGTAAACAACAAATTTTATTCTGAGAAAGGATCCATAGACCAGTGATTTAAGAACTCAGCTTCTTAACATTCAGACTGTCTTATCTTTATCTGTTGCTCTTGTTCTGTGACTTTCTTCTTTTTCAGGGATACATTTCTTGTATTGATGTGTCATATTTTCAACCCAGAAAATGTTCTTAAGATAAGGTGAACTGAAAACCTGTTGAATCAGACAGCAATTTCTAGTTATCATGGGCTATTATTTAAGATTATGGGAGATCTTAAATAATTAAATAGGATTTAAATAGGCTGAGAGGTGACCTGGTATAAAAAAGAGAGGAAAACATGGACTCAAATTCTAGCTCTGCCATACAATAGTTGTGTAATCCTTAACAATTCATTCAGCATCAACATGCTTTAGGAGGCTCAATGATGATGATGATGATGATGATGATGATGATAGTATTTATAAAGCACTTTGTTGCGTTGTTGTTGGGCAGTCCTTTTCAGTCCTGTCCCACTCTTTGTGACCTCTTTTTAGGAGTTTTCTTGTGTTCAAATACTGTAATGATTTGCCATTTCCTTTTTTAATTCACTTTATAGGTGAGGGAACTGAGGTAAACAGGTTTCAGTGACTTTTCCAGGGTCACACATCTAGGAAGTATCTGAGATCATATTTGAACTCAAGTGTTCTAACTCCAGGTCAACACTCTAGCTACTATATCACCTAGCTGCCCTGTTATAAAGCACTTTGAGGTTTACAAGGTATATTATAAGTATTATCTCATTCTACCCTGATAATAACCCTGGGAAATAAGTGCAATTATTTTCCCCATTTTATAGATTAAAAAAAAACCTGAGGTGAAATTAATTGACTTGCTTTGTATCACATTACTAAGTGAGTAAAACTGAATTTGAACTTAGGTATCTGGGATTCCAGTCCAGTGCTCTCTCCACTATACTATCTAACTATCTCAAGACTAAATTGCAATGAAGGTTCAACCAATATTGGTTGTGGGAATTTCCTCATTAGAAGTCCCATATACCAGTGAAAACCAAGACCTAGGTCCTCTCCCTGTTCTTATATTTGCTACTGTGGTTTGTGGGTAATGCTATTGTTGTTTTATTTTGTTTTGTTTTGTTTTGTTTAATTACTCTTATAAGAGGAAGTGCAGTACCATGCATAGAGTGCTAAGCCTGCATCCAAAAAACCTAGGTTCAAGCCCCACTTGGCATACTGCAGAGCACTCTGATCTTAGCAAGGTGTTTAACCTTCTATTAGCTTCCCTAGGACATAGTCCTTAAAAACCAAGGATTTATGATGACCTGTGCTAATAGACAAAGCTAGCATGAGGCCAGAAATCAACTATTATGTGAGAGAGAGACAGGACTTGAACCCGGAATTTCCTTTCTCTGAGATCTATATTTTTACTTCACTGTAGGCCTCTCAACTCTCAGTCTATTTCAATTTCATTTACAGATTAAAGATTTCTTGTGATAACTAGAAAGTGCTGTAAAACATTTACACTGATGGGAATTACATAACTTAGATTTCAGCTTCTGAGTCAATTCTGCAATCACTTTTTTGAGAGCTCAGCTGTTGTTAAACATAATTTTTTGATTGACATAAATAACCATAGATGTGAGAAAGAAACATTTATTTATTGTCTATCCTGTGCCAAGTACTGTGCTAAGCTCTGAAGATACAAATAAAAAAAAAAAAGAAAAGAAAAGAAAAAGAAAAAGCCCCCAAAGGTGCTTACAATTTAATGGAAAGCTAACACACAAAAAGTGGTGGAAAGCAGGGAAGGTACCAACTCCAGTCAAGTGAGCAATGAAGAGTTGTTTGGAGCTGATATTCCTCCTTCAGTGGAGATTTGAGAGGTCTTGGCCCCACCTTCCAATCAAAGTGACAAAGGGTGCTGATGAGGGAGCTTACTTAGGCTAATGGAATTTTTCATAATGGAGGCAATAATGAATTTCCTGTGACTTAGTGGAGACATCAGGAACTTCCCAAAGAAGGGCAGTTGGATAAGAAGTGACCACAATAAAGCCCTCTTTATTGAGATCCCTAACAAGTATAACCTGTAAACCCCAAGACGATCTTGCAAGGTTTCAGGGATTAAAATTTGTATTCTTTGGGCAGAACGTCTGCAAGTAAGGGAATGATACCCAATGTGGACAGAGGGAAGGAAAGAAAAAAAAATATGTTTTGACTTGATAAAAGAGGCCATTTATATTTAATCTTAATCACTGCTCAAGGGTTGCCTCAGTCAAACTGAGACCTGTCTTCTTTGACATCCAGGCTATCTTCAGTAATCCTGATCTGTATCTGGCCACTGGACCCAGATGGCTCTTGAGAGGAAAGTGAGACAGGTGATCTTGCCTAGCCCTTCCTCACTGAAATCAAATTCACTTACATGTCACCTCCCTAGCATTATGGTCCTCTTCAAGAATGAAGGACAAACAACAATAGAACATTCAACTGTCATACTTTTTTTTCTTAAGAAAATCACATCATTCTGATGAGAAACTGAGAAACATTCAGTGTGATTTATGCTTAATACAAAAGAATAATCTCAGGAATGTAATATATATTGATAACTGATAGAGAAAATTGGCTTAAGACTCAAATTTCTTTTTAAAGCTGTCATTTTAAAACTTTAATGGTGGTTAACTAAAGGCCATCGTTGTTGATAAGAGTTAGCTCAAAGAGAAATGATCGCTGAACCTTTATTGACATTGTCTGGGCTTGAATTTTTGCCCATAATATCATTGTCAGCATTGTCAATATTTATACATGTTGGATCATGATTAAAGGATACTCTTGGCTGCTTTACTAAATCTTAATTTGGTAGTATTGCCATAACCACTTTATCTTAATGATATTTACTTCAATTGAAACTTGACAGACTCTGAGAATTATCTAAGAATAGCTGGAATTTTTATGTAACATTTTAGGTTTGCAAAGTATTTCTGTATTTTACCCTCACAACAGCATCAAAAGGTAAGTACTGTTTTTACAAATGAGAAAACAGAAGCAGTGATTAAATGACTTGCTTAAGTTCACAAACCTAGTAAAGGAGCTGCATCTTTGTTCTGCCGAGTTGTTTTAGTAATTCTCCATGTTCCCTTCCCCAACTCCATGATAACAGGGAAAAGAATTCACAGGAGATTTAGGCAAGCCCTTTTTTACTCCTTCTTCATGCTGTGGAATATAGGAAAGAAAAATCATTAGTTTTGAATTAGAAGAGTAGGAAGCACCTGCTTTCTATTTGAAATTAATACATCCCATTGAGACCTTAAAGCTTTGATGGGATTTTAACATTAAATGTGTAGGATTTTCAATGAGTGGAGAAACTAGAGCTACCTGACATCCCCACTTCCTTTTGCTCCCTATTTTACAGAAAGATTATAACAGTAGGTTTCCTTTATTGGACCTTCAAGGTTACAGTTATAAGGCTTTGAAGTTGTTGTTGCACAAAGCACACAGCCATAATTTCATTTTTAGCAATGGTAACTTTTTTGATTATTTGGCTATGGCTTCAGAAGCTTTTAGTACATTGGGGAATGTTTCATAGTGAGTACCAGCCAATAATCTCATATTGGTAAAGAGAGTTATCTTAGCTTCTACTGTAAAACTTTCTACCTCATTTTAAAGAACTCTTTTCTCTTGTATTTTTCTGTTGTAGGCTCTAGAATGGATCCATGATAATGGAGAATTTTATTTGTCTACACATACGTCCACTGGTTCCAGTATACAGCACACTCAAGAACTGCTGAAAGAACACGAAGAGTTTCAGATTACTGCAAAGGTAAATTAAAATTAATAATACATCTGAGTCTTAATTGCTCCTTGATCCTCTTTGATCTTTGTAAAATGACCTCAAAACAACAAAGATATAACTATGACTAAATATTATAGAGATGTGCAGCTTTAAAAACATGAAAGCCAGTTATTTCCATGTTGAGTTAAGTAGGTTGTTTTGTATATAAATACAATAACATGATAGAGTTAAATTCTATCCAGAGCCTTTTCCTGCTTTTCTTTCTCTTTCTTCTGCTATTTTCTCATTCCACTTTTCCTCCTCCTGTTGTTTGACCTTTTCCTCTTGCTATTCCTTTTTACTGTTTTCTTCCTTTACCAAAGTGTTTCCTGAGTTCCCATTGTGTGTACTGTATCCTATCAAGTGTTAATAGCTTTGGTGCACTCATGAAGCCATTTTACTGGTGTTCTTCCTGTCCTATATGTAGTTATACAATAGTGCTACACTGATTCTGTGCACTCTCTTTGGCACTCCATTTACTATTGCGATATCCCTTATTTATCAGATTTGTAAAATTTATAGCTTACTTAGAGTTATCAGTCACTTGTAGGTTACAAAATAATTCTTCATTAGCTCTTTGTAATTCTTAAAATATTCTCTTAAATATGAGTTATTTATATTTGAATTATTCTTTACCTGACAGTTGATAATAGAATCAATCCATATTCAAGCATGCTGGGTATGTTTATGTTTGTTTGTATATCTGTGTCCCTTGGGATAATGTAAAATACTGTGATGAGAACAGTCATTTAGTAAAAAGACCTAGGTCTTATTTCTACCTCTGGATTATGTGAATCCTCACATGTACATTGGAATAATCCTATTCATACTACCTACTTCCTGAAAGGGTTATCTGTATCTTTGCTAAACAAAACAGCAGGGTAGAAAATCACTAATCTTTGAAAACTAAGGTTTGAGTTGTAACTATTTGTAAATTGTGACACTTAGAAATTCAGATAGAGCATAAATTTCCTTCTCTGTAAAGGAGAAATAACTATTATTTCACTACTTCCCTAATAGGGTTTTTTTTTTTAATCAGATGTATTGTCTTTATCATAAAGTTTTAATAATTGAAATTCCACATTATGCACAGACATATACATTTTAACTGAATTAATGTGACTGAATTTTAAAAACATATCCAATCTTATGACTCCAATTAGCATACCATCTTCATAGCTATCACTTTGAGAGGCCATAAACTTTTTCTAATAACAGTCATTGCTCAGAACATTTTGGGGCTTCAGAGTGTCACAGCCTCAATGCAGTCCTGTCATTTTACAAATGATAGAAGCTGAGTCTAGGAGAGGTTAAATGATTTTCTGAAGTTCATATACCTAGTGATGAGGGAGTCCTCTTTTGTATTTGTTTGTCCACACTATTTTTTGAAAAATCTCAATTTTGGCAAGTTTTTAAAGTCCTCATGTCTATTAAGATGTCAGTTGTTTTTTTCTTTTTCTTTTTCTTTTTTTTTTTGGGGGGGTAGTCATACTATTCAAGTCCTTCAGGTAGGTATGTATTCAACCCTTCCTTTCTATCACGCACAGGAACTATATGATAACTGCTTATGTCCACAAATGAATGAGTGTGTATATGTTTATTATATGTATTTTTTTAATTTGTTGTACAAAGCAGCTTATGTTTCTGTTGCATTTGCCTTTCCTTTGAGTGCTATTGTTTCAGAATCTATCACAAAGCTCAGTGGTGGACACACTATCCATATTTTGTTATTGCCAACAGTTTATTTAAATATTCACAACTAACCCTAATTCCATTTTCACATTAGTAGTTTTAAACTTGTATATATTTAAGAAAAACTACTCTTTCTGTAGTATTCTTGAGATTTACAAAGTGCTTCTCCCTCAATGACCTTATAAACTAAGTGATACAGGTATTATCATCCTCATTTTACAGATGAAGAAAGTGAGCTTTAACCTAACTGAGTGATTTAATCATCACACAGGTTAAAGTGTCAGATCAGTCTCCTAAATCCATTTTTCTTCCCACTGCATTGGACTACCTCCTAAATTAAAGTCACTAAATTTATCCTTTTGTCCTCCTCTAGTTGTAATTATTGGACACCAAAGAAATATTTGTATATGTATTTTTTAAAAGACATCATGAGACAAGATATCTAAAATGTTATTTGGTATTTGAGATTTTTTATTGCCTTGATATAGAAAGTCTTTCTTCCCATTTGATTCCTCAGATGATAGCAGTTTTTTTCTGCTTTGTGCTGCTAAGGAACTGATGGGTTTCAAAATACTATGAAAAGAATATTCTTCATCAGTCAATTGTTTCTCTTCTGCTTTTTTCTCTTTTCCTTGTAATAATAAAGAAAAGAAATCTACTTTGTATTTTGTGGGTGGGTGTTTTTATTTGGCTGAATTTCTTATATGGAATGGAGTAGTAATTGTCCTTGTGTGCTGCCATATTCTCCTTATTCAGTCACTTTCTTCATGTCAATCAATATTTTTAAATATTGGTAGGTCAGTATACTCTCTTATCTATGATTCTCATTCTATTTGTATAGATTTATATAACATTTATGGTTTTTGTGCTAACGAAATATAGAATATAAAACTGAGACATAGTCTTTAAATAATATTTAGACCCCAGCTGAGATTCTTTATAGTCTACAAAATTTTTACCCCTTACAAAAGCATTTGATGCCTTTTTCTCTTTTCTTCTTACTGTTAAGAAACAATGTATAATTCTGAATCACAATTGTTGGCCTTTTCTGTGTATTTATGCAAATGTGATATATAATGTGTGTGTGTGCGCGCACATAAATGTGTATGTATATATTAATGTGAGCTGTGCATATAAACACATACGTAAGTTTTGAATATAAGGTAGTGTGAATGATTTTTCTTATTAAATCTAAATACATTCACATGAGCATGTTTCAGAACAACTACCTTATTCTATATTATCATCACTCAAGTTATCTTGTGAGAATACTTCTGGAATTGCCTGTAGCACATTCTGAAACATGATCAAAATTATTTGGAACAATGGTGTCAAGCTCAAGTAAAAATGAGGGCCACTAAACTGTAAATAAAGATCTCTGTGTGAGGCATGATTTAGAAAACCATCTATGAACATTATCCTTTTTATTACATTTTACTTACTTTATTAAATATTTTCCACTTATTATTTTAATCTGGTTAGCTTACACAAATTTGACACCCAGATTAGTAGATACACTCTTTGACTTACAGGTTGATTTTATTTTTATTTTTCATGTTATTGTACCACCAATTATTAAATTATTTTTTGTTTATATAATGTGCTTTTCATTCACTTTTACTAAAAAATAATTTTAAATGAGTAGATATAATACCACATAAGAATAGAAATAATGTTCATTAATGCATATTATTTAGAACAGTGGTCCTCAAACTTTTTAAATAGGGGGCCAGTTCACTGTCCCTCAGACTGTTAGAGGGCTGGACTATAGTAAAAACAAAAGCTCACACTCTGTCTCTGCTCCTAAGCCCATTTACCATAACCTGTCAGGCCGCATAAATGCCCTCAGCAGGCCGCATATGGCCCGCGGGTCGTAATTTGAGAACCCCTGATTTAGAACATTCACTTTTAAGTCCATGAGTTTAAATTTTTTTTACCGTATTTTTATATATCTCCTTTACCTTTTAATTATCCTATTGATCCTTTTCTCCCCCAAATCAGTCTTTTCTTATAAAACCTGAATGAGACATTAATACTTCTTGGTACCATAAACATACTTCAGGTTTCTATAGTTTCCTCCAAAACAATAATAACAGCAGCCACAATTTCTCTTTTAGCCCTTCATGTATGCTTAGAGATTCTAACCAGGAAGCTTTACATATCCTTTCTGCATATTCAGTTTTCAGCAGTTGCATATGTCTCTTAATCTTTCCTGAATTCATGATACCTGAGTGAGTGATAGTAGGAAATCCATAGGAACCATCATCTACTTTTCGAAAGGATTTGTACTTTATCCCAAGATTTGGACTTCAATTTCTCCTTTGGACGATATTATTTATGTATTAACTAAAAAAGGAAAGAGGAAAAGGAAGAGGCATGGAGTTTCTATGCTTTGCCATCAAGTCAGTGGATTATCTAAAGAGTGTCATGAAGTAGAGTGAGAGGAGAGAACAAGTATGAGTGATCCTGCTGTTAGCTTCCTCTTCATCTGAATAGAGCCTATTTTTTTCTATTATATTTTGCCACTCTTAATCTTCCTCAATTAAATTAATTAACCAATAATTCCCATAATTAATTTTGAGAAAGTCTTACATTTTTATGAAATGAAACTTATTTACTTCTATAAAAATAATGAATTTCCCTACAAATATCAGTGACATTTAATTTGATCCACTTACATGTATGTATAAGTGCATATATATTTTCATTTCAAAGAGATATTATTTATCAAAACCTGCATTCAAATCATTACAATGTGGCCATCATGTATGCTCAATTTATTAGCAGTCTGTTAAAATGGAATATGTGCCTTGAAGTCTAGGTGTGGTACACATGTTATATTATATAAACATATATATATATAATATATGCATATACAAAGTACATGATATTATGATATACACATACAAGGCACATGATAATGTAAGCTTTTTGAGGCTAGGAATGTTTTTATTTTTGTCTTCTTATTTGCAAACCCTAATAATAGTGCTTTTGCACATAGTAGACAATAAATGCTTAGGAAATTGAACTGGATTGGTAGTTTTTTATTCACATAATTGATTACTATTGCCTAGTTCTTCCAACCTACATCAACTGCTAGCTTCTGAATGTTCATTACACTTTTTGATTCTTCCCTGTAGTAAAGCCACTCTAAGGTCAGTCAAATTTTGCTACAATAATTAATTCATATTTATTAAATACTTAAACAGAATTATCTTTTTGAAGCATTTAGGGAAAAAACTTTAGAAGGTGATAAAAAATTGTTAAAGATAATTTCTTTCCAATTCTTTGCTTTCACTCGTGTCTAATAGAGATAATATATTTTACATGGATGATAAACAGGCTTTTGAGAATTACAAAATACTATGAGATCAGATAAGGTAAATCCCTAAGAGTTGAACAATAAATAATCAAATCACATTTCTATAGTGCTTACAAGCTTCACAAAACATTTTTCCTTGTGAGGTAGGTAGTACAAATACTATCTTCATTTTGTATACAAAGACACTGAGACTTAAGTGAAAGCTTCACAGAAGAGATGCTCATGTGAGCTGAAGTAGAATTGGGAATGGAGGATGTTATCGATAAAGGGAACAAAGGGAGAAGAACCAGAAGGTGGAATCCCTATCTTGCCTGGGCTGCAAATGCAGCATCTTTTATGGGCCCAATTCCATTGGCCCTGATTGGTACAGAAACTTTCACCTTCTTGGTTTTTCTGAAGTAGGATAATTTTCCTCTCCTTAGGTAGCTCCTACTATTCCCAGGGGCTTACCATATTTGTGCTAAATTTTAGTGCAGTTCTTGTTTAATGTTAACCCTGCTGCAGCTCAGATTTTCTAAACTCAAGTGATCCCTTCAGCTTCAGTTTCTTCATGTATCAGGTAGAAAAGTATGCACCATCAAGCCTAACTAAATGTTTTTTCTGTCTTTCCTGCTTGCATTGCTCAATATTGCAATAGAAAGTCCCTATATCAAACCATGACAAATTTTCTCTTTCTCTCTCTCTCTCTCTCTCTCTCTCTCTTTCTCTCTCTCTCTCTCTCTCTCTCTCTCTCTCTCTCTCTCTCTCTCTCTCTCTCTCTCTCTCTCTCTCTCTCTCTCTCTCTCTCTCTCTCTCTCTCTCTCTCTCTCTCTCTCTCTCTCTCTCTCTCTCTCTCTCTTTCTCTGTATAAAGATAAATGAATATATAAAAGATACCTTTATTTACAAGAAGAGGTTACTGACAAAATGAAGTGGTAAATATGAAATAGATTCAGGAGAGCATTAGAAACAATATTAGAGTTAGCAAGAAAAGGGGTTTAACAATAGAAAAGACAAGTTACCTAGTGGTACTCACAGTTCGGGAGAAAGGGAATATTTCATGAGATGGGAATAGGCCATTGGCTGGCAGACTAAATCCATAGAGGACTTTAGCAGACTAACTCCAAAAGAAGTTAGCAGGGAAAGGGGCTTACACCATCGACTTGTGGGTTAACACTAAAAGGGATTTATCACCCTAAAAGAGAAAGTTATAACAAGGAAAAAAGACACCATGAGGCAATGGAGGGGACAAGGCTGAGAAGAGACTACAAAGCAGGAAACTATAGCAGGCTAAAATGGTATTTTAGCCAAATTCAATGTATTTCAACAAATATTGAATAACTGTTTAAGGCACTAACTTATCTGATCTTCTCTAGGCCTACAATTCTGATCACTTACTACCCATGCTCAAAATCTCAAACTTATCCTTGACTCTTCCTTCCCCCTCACACATTTAAACAGTTGCCAAATTCTTTTATTTCTAATACAATTTTTATCTCTTACTTTTTTCATTTATTAGCTGAGACTCTCATCAACCTATTATCTGCACTATTCTAGTGACTTCCTAAAGGGTCTCTCAGCATTTAGTCTTTGTCCTCTCTGGTCCATCCAGTATACTTCTGCTAGATTAATCTTCTTAAAGATCACATTATCCCCCTACCCACAAACATTCAATGAGTCCATCATTGCTCACTATCTAGTCAGTAGGAATAGTGAGATTGCCAAGCAACAGCAAAGGCCCTAATGTAATTATGTGTCATAAATATCATAACTAGATGAAATCATTTCATTTCGTATTTCATATAGTGATTCTCAGGAATGCAATCAAAGATCTTGGGTGATAGGAAAAATGCAGATTAGAAGTGCACCAATTTGGAAAGACAGGAATGCTGGGAGAGGTTGTTAAGACAGAACAGGTCAATTCCCCAAGAGCCTCCACAGCTGTGGATCATAGCATCTGAAGGAGTTGCAGGACAGCCTTTGCTGACACAGGTGTTGCGTACTGGGAACGAGATAAATTAGAGGCAAAGGGAAGAGAGGTCAGACAGTGCAACAGCCTCTCAGTCAGAGAGGTCAGAGAACAGCAACTGTCTCTCAGTCTCCTTGTATCATCCTCTCACAAGAGGAGATCCATTCTGGGTTGGCTCTCCAAGCAGCCGCTGTCAGATGGCTCCTGTGTATTCCAACGAGATCATTTATATATGGCATCTAAAGCTATAAACTCATAATTTAATGAAGTTATTTTATTTGATAACTTCCAAAAACATGATAGGGTAGATACTATTTCAGTTTTATAGATAAGGAAATTGAAACATATGAGACTTGTCCATGGACATATAACTACTACAAATCAGGATGGATTTGACCAGATCTCTCCAGAGTTAATGTCTAGGCTTTTTTCAGTTATACCATGCAGCCTTTTTAGAATAGTGGCTAGTGACTTATTACTATGGTAAAAGAGGGGTGATGCCAGAGTGGAAAGGATAGATGGATTTTTAAAAGTTAGAGCAGGGTCAAAGATCATAATAAGGACAAAAGAAGAAATTTATTATTAGTGACGAATGAGAGTCGGACACAAGAATTATTTTTTTATAAAAATGCCCAGGACATGTTCAGAGATGACCAAATTCGTCTAGAATATAGAATAAATATTCTCTAAGATTATATAAGTTGTAGAATGGTTGGAACTCTTCATTGGTAGAGAGAATTTCTTCACTGAGAGTTTTCTGTGCCAATGAAGTTGCAGATTATACTGTAACACATGTAAAATGTATGGGATTGCCTGTCATCTAGGGGAGGGAGTAAAGGGAGGGAGGGGAAAATCTGGAAAAATGAATACAAGGGATAATGTTATAAAAAAAATTACTCATGCATATATATTGTCAAAAAAATTTATAATTATAAAATTAATTTTTAAAAATTAATTGAGGTTTTTAAGGAGGAATGCAGTATTTAAAAGGGAGGATAATAAAGACTATTGATACTAAAACATATTGCTGAAGAAGTCAATGGAATTTTCTTTTTAATATCTAAAAAAGGAAATCGCATGCTTATTGATACAGAATGAATGAGAGTGGTCCTGTTTGGAGCCATGGATTGATGTTACTCTTCAGGTTCTCTATGATTTCATTCTAAGTTTTCACCATCAGCAGTTATTTTCATTTTTAAAGAAGCAAATTATAGGTAACTAACTACCATATTTCAGATTTCTGGCATTTGAGTTGAATTTGCTTCACAATAGTTTCCTGGTTTTTGTTTTTTATTTTTGTTTTTTCACAGCAAACCAAAGAGAGAGTAAAGCTGTTGATACAGCTGGCTGATGGCTTTTGTGAAAAGGGGCATGCCCATGCAGCAGAGATTAAAAAATGTGTCACTGCTGTGGATAAAAGGTACAGAGATTTCTCTCTGCGGATGGAAAAATATAGGACTTCTTTGGAAAAGGCTCTGGGGATCTCTTCAGATACCAATAAATCAGTAAGTTTACGTGTGTGGATTGAATAAATCAAGTATATTCTATTTAATGACCCCTTTGCTCGTTAAATAACAAAGTTCATCTTCTCTTTTTCCCCAACTATACGGGGCTCCCCTTTTTTCTCACAGAGTAAAAGCCTTCAGTTGGATATAATCCCAGCCAGTGTCCCAGGATCAGAAGTCAAACTGCGAGATGCTGCTCATGAACTTAATGAAGAAAAGCGAAAATCTGCTCGAAGAAAAGAGTAAGGCATTTGCAGATTTAATCTTAGTCCTTCATACAGATAATGAAGCTTGTTATCTGACTAATATATGTGTGTTCTGAAATCAGGTGCCACAGTTTTCTTTGATTTTTCACATACAATCATTCTACCTGTCTTTTTACCTGCTTCTGAAGTAGTATAATTTTCCCTCTCAATTGTCTATCCCCTTTTGAGTTGGGTGTTGACAACTCTTTTTTTTTTTTTTTTTTTTTTTTTTTTGTTATTTTGAAACTATCATATTATAACTTAGTTGTAGAATTGAGTTATTCAAACAAGGATAAATTGTAGGCATAAAATTCAAAGGGTTGACCTTTTAGAAACTGAATAATATCAAATTTTTTAAAAATAGAATTTCTCCTTCCATTTTCTTTAATAATTTTAGTCTTACATCTTTATTTTTCTCTGAAATGACAGGTGAAATTTCCTACAGATCTATCTTTCCTTGGTGAACATAAACACACACATACACACACAGACACAGAGAATCTTCTCATATTTGAATTTGTTATGTAATATATGTCATATGTACCACATTGAGTTTAAACTATCAACAATGTTCTTTTTATTGCTATTAGCAAAAGAGAAAAGACTATATTAAATATCATTACCTATTTAAGTTGTTTCGAGTAATATACCCTCTTGTTCACTTTAAGGTTTATAATGGCTGAATTAATTCAGACTGAAAAGGCTTATGTAAGAGACCTTCGAGAATGTATGGATGTAAGTTTTCTTTGTTATTTTTTGGTTTGGGTTTAGTTTGGATTAGTATCTTTTATTAATTCCAGTCATTTAGATTCTCTAGAGACCTTATGAGCAATAATTCATGACTGCCCCCTTCTGTGAAGGGTTTAAATTTATTTGAGGGTTTAATAGACATGATACAGCATTAATTCTTTCATTCTGTTTATCACGACTGGCTGACATCCTTCTTTGTATAGAATTTTTGAGCCATTTCGTGGAAACTTGCTCAGTAATTATAATGGGTAAATAACATTCGGCAGGGGCTGCTATACCATATGATCACTTCTTATAGTATGATGCATATTAATTCTGATATTCTGATGCACTACAGAAAGCTTCAGAGTGAGAGTTATAGCCACTATCTTGAGTGGGAATACCAATTTAAGAACTTATTTTAAAAATCTGGCCTTTTTAAAATTACCATCTTAACTTTTGTTTCTCTTTGCACATTAGTGATAAGTAGTCATTTAAGTGTCAAAAATAGCTGCTTCTTGGTAATGTAGTATCTTTGGATATAATCTATTTATTTCCCTCCCTTTCAGACGTATCTGTGGGAAATGACCAGCGGTGTTGAGGAGATACCACCTGGCATTGTAAATAAAGAACATATTATCTTCGGAAATATGCAGGAAATTTATGAGTTTCATAATAAGTAAGTGACTTTAATCTTTGAAAAGCATGTTATTTTTGAAATTAAGGCACTTCTCTGGAGATTTCCTTAAAAAACAGAAATTTTGTCTGTGTTTAGCATTTATTTCCATAGCTTCTGTGTCATCTAAGTGGCACATCACTAACTGCATAACAAATCCATAGCTTCAGATTAACTGCAGTTCATGCATGTGTTTTCACTGTGGTGGAAACTAGGGAAATATCTGAATAGAAAGCCCAGTAGCCTCCTTTCTTCTCAGTGAGCAACAGGACTGGTTAATTACTTTATTAGGGTGAAGTAGGAAATGCTATAGCTGGACTAAGCTCTTCTTCAGTTTGGCTGCCACTCATAATTTCCTTTTAGATAATAGGCATGAAGAAGCAGCTGACATGAGGGCTTTTTTCCATCATTCTTCCTAGTTGAAAAAAGTGGATGCACTTCCTCTAAATGCCCTATGTGCCAAGTACTATGTAATTGCAAGGCAGAAAATGTCACTGGAATTATAAATACAGTAGTATGAGGATTCTGGAGGTAAAGAGATAACGTTTGTGGAGACCAGCAAAGGTTTTATGAAGGAAGGGAGTTTTGAACTGAACTTTTAAACTGGGTGTTTTGTCAGCAGGCAAGTGCTGTAGAAGAAGACAGAAAGAAATAACATGATCAAAACTGAGGCAACAAAAAATGTAGGATTTATTTAAGAAAGAATGAGTAGGATTGATTTGGTTGTTGAGAGAGTAATGCAAGGTAAGGTTGAGAATAAAGTTTGGGCAAAAGTATGGATATTTTGAATACTCTGTTAATGGCTTATAATTCAATAGACATTTGAACATTTTTTTTTGTATATGAGGTAATCAATGCTAGACATAAGGAAGAAGAGAATTTATTAAGTACTTACTATGTGCCAGGCAGTGTGCTAAGCATTTTGCAAATATTACTTCATTTAGTCCTCACAACAACTTTGCAGTTGAGGAAACTGCTGTATACAGGGTAAAGGACTTATCCAGGGTCACACAGCTTGTAATATCAAGTGACAGGATTTGAACTCAAGTCTTCCAGATTTCAGGTCCTCACCCTGTACACTGGGCAACTTTGCTTCCTCTATAGAGTAATCAGGAAATGGTGTGTAGAATCAAAAGGCAGAGGCCAAAATCAGAGGCAGAAGCTTAAAAGTCCAGGTTAACAGTAAATAAGGAGAATTGAGGTTATTGAAATTGTACGTCAAACACTTACTGTTAAAGAGGCTTGGAGAGACTTACAACAACTGATGCTGAGTGAAATGAATAGAAACAGAAGATCGCTGTACACTTTAATGCTGTATGAAGATGTATTCTGATGGAAGTGGATATCTTCAACATAGAGAAGATCTAACTCACTTCCAGTTGATCATTGATGGACAGAAATAACTACACCCAGAGAAGGAACACTGGGAAGTGAATGTAAATTGTTAGCACTACTGTCTATCTACCTAGGTTACTTATACCTTCGGAATCTAATGTGCAACAAGAAAATGGTATTTACACACATATATTGTATCTAGGTTATATTGTAACACATGTAAAATGTATGGGATTGCCTGTCATCCACGGGAGGGAGTGGAGGGAGGGGGGCGATAATTTGGAAAAATGAATACAAGGGATAATATTATAAAAAAAAATTATTCATGCATATATACTGTGGAAAAAAAATTCTAAATAAAAAAAAAAAAAAAAACAAAAAAGCACTTACTGTTAGTATGGATATGTCTTACACCTTCTCTAAGCCTCATGGTTTTGTTTTGTTTTTATATTTGTAAAAAAAAGAATAATTGCACTTGCACCATCTGCTTCATAAGTGAACCTTAAAATGTTTTATGTCAGGAAAAAGCTTCTTGGTTATTAGAAACTTGACTGGGAAACTTTGGGAGCTCTCTTTGACCAGGTGAAGTTAAAATGAACACCTCTTTTAAGGTTCATCACCATGGGGTTAGCCATTAAGTAAGAATGTTTTCTTTCCTTTCCTGCTTTCTTTCTTTCTTTTTTTTTTTTTTTTCTTCTTTTCTTTCTTTTTCTTTTTTTGGATAGAATCTAATTCCTGAAGCCATCTACAAGGGAATGGAAGGGTTGTGATTTGCATTGGAGGAGGGACTGGTTAGCACATAGGTGAAATCCTGGATTCCTGGCACATCAAATTATTAAACTTTTTCATAATTTTCTTTCTTCTCTGCAGCATATTTTTAAAAGAGCTGGAAAAATATGAACAATTACCAGAAGATGTTGGACATTGCTTCGTTACTTGGGTAATAAAATCCAAGCCATTATTCGGTCAGGAAAACCTAATAGTAGATGGGGTAGTGCAAAGAATTTTTATTGCTCTTTAATATCTGTTACTTCATCCACCCACCCATTGCTGAATATTGGATATAACTTATAAATGAATTCAGTGTCCCTCTCCTGAAATTACATTCTAAAGCAGAGTATTTTTGAGGAAAAAAATCATTAATTTTATTTTTAATAGTTCAGTTAATGAAGCAGTGATTATTAGCAGAGGGAGCTTTTCTGATTTTAGAAGCTTTTTTTGTTATTAAGCAGATTATGTTATTCTTATTTAAGGCATTTTTTTTTTCTTGAACTGTTGTTTTTACAAAATATTTGCTCATACTTTTCAATCTTACAGTTCATGAAAGGTTCTTACATAAAATATTTTCTTTGTTTTTTACAGGCAGACAAGTTTCAAATGTATGTCACATATTGTAAAAATAAACCAGACTCTACTCAGCTTATACTAGAGCATGCAGGATCCTATTTTGATGTAAGTACAAGATCAGTTTTTAAAAGTAGCATGCATATGATTGAAATTTTGCATACAATTTACACACCAAATTGACAACTAAACTTTACATGATGTGGCACAAATCATTGACTTCTTGTTTGGTCATTCATTCATTCTGAACTTTGTGGCCCTATGAACCCTATCATGTTAGTGCTATCCATGATGTTTTTCTTAGCAAATATACTAGGATTGTTTGCCATTTCCTTCTCCAGTGACTTGAAAAACCACAAGTTACCATTATCTATGTTGTATTGTATTTTTATTTATTTTGATAAACATTTTTCAATTACATTTCATTCCTATTCAATCAGCCCTTAGGAGTTGTATAGATTGAGTTTGACATAAAGCATTTCAAGTTACAACAATAGCTTTTTTTAGTGACTTATATACCATTTTACATTTAAACATGAAATGTGATTTTTAAAAGAAATTATTTAGCAACAATGAGTTATATTTGAGTAAGTAAAATCTATCAATCTAAAAAGCATAAAATTTACTTAGATAGCCATTGTAATATTACAGATTTTATTGAATTGAACCTACATAGTGGAAAATAATGACACTACCTTCTTTATCTTCTTACTTTAAAGTAGAAATGTCCCTCAATTTTAAAAATAGCTTCTATCTGCTTTGTTTTACTGTTGGCATCAATGGCCAAATATAGCACAAGATTACAAATCCTGCAAACTGGCACCATAGAAAACTGCAGATTTATATCAGTTTCATAAACCTTGCTGTCTTTGAAGCAAGGTAAGATAAGGTCTTTCTGTTTCAGGGAGAGGAAAAAAAAAACTTTGTGAAGATCATTGTATATAAAAAGGCATGGAGTTTGATGACTTTCTCAACTCTTAGAAAAATTAGATGAAATTCAAGTTGTTAGCCAAAGGTGCTGCTGTGAATTAAAAGATAGACTCATTTGAATTCCTCTTATAATAACATCCATCTGATGTGCTACTCAAATGCCATATGAAAAGTTACACTATAGATAATTGGAGTTTACTATAATCATTATCTTTGTGCTTATACCAAGGAACATTGTAATACTGTCTCCTTAACCTCTCATCTTTAAAGTAGGGTTCTTTTTTTTTTCCCTCAAAGTATTTTATTTTTCAAAAAACATGTAAAGATAGTTTTTTAACAATATACTTTTGTAAAACTTTGTGTTCCAAATTTTTCTTCCTCTTCCTTACCTCCCAAGATAGCAAGTAATATAATAATAGGTTATATATGTACAATCCTTTTAAACATATTTCCATATTTTTCATGTTGTGAAAGAAAAGTCAGACCAGAAGGGAAAAAAACATGAGAAAGAAAAAACAAACAAACAAACAAAAGAGATAAAAATACACTACTTCAATCCACATTCAGTCTCTATAGTTCCTTTTTTAGATATTAAAAGAAAATTCCATTGACTTCTTCAGCAATATGTTTTAGTATCAATAGTCTTTATTATCCTCCCTTTTAAATACTGCATCTTAGTCAGAATTGTCTTGCATCACAAGATGGGATTCTTAATCTTTAGGATCTCAACAGGATTTAAATGTGGACCTTCCAATAAATAGCTTCTTCATGTTCCTTCAGATGCTGTGAAATCTTAGTATTTTTATTATCTTTGCAGTTGATGGTAATACTTTCTAAATCTACTAGAAGCTCCGTGCTATTTTTGTCTTTGTGTGAAAGCTTTAAAATTTCACATGAACTGAGGTCTCTTCAAGACTGTATTAAACTCAAAGACTGTGCACAAAGGAAGAGTTATTTCTAGAAGTTTAAACTATGATAGCATATGGTACATTTAAAATTCAAAGCACAAAAATATTTAGAAGTTTCCATTATTCTTTGAATTTAAGAATAAGTGAACTTATGAATGTATACATTAAGGATTTTATCAGTATCTTGTTAGAATTTTTAAAAAAACTTCTTAAAAGTAATTTTCTATTGTTATCTCCCTCCTTTCCTGCATTTTATCCTTAAATCATATGATAGGGAATGTACTATCTTTGTGAGAAATGGTGTTAGCAGAATCATGTTTCATTTAGAATGGCAAGAACTAAATAAAAAGGAAAAAACATGAGAGTATGTTCTTTGTGGATAGAAGCAATACACTTGAGTCATATATTATAAATTAATCCTAATTCCAAAAATCCCATTGAGCTTGGTTTATAATAACTATGTTCTGTGATCAATGTTCATATCCAGAGGAAGGATATTCAGTATGTGATTAAAATGTAAATGAATGCTCCATTCAGGTTTATATGATTAGTCACTAGACTGACATTTTACAGATTCTTTTAAGGACATATCAACCATTAGACATCGCTACCCTTTTCTTTCTTCCCCTTCTTCCACCACAACAAAAATGTACTTTATTTGAAAGAAAAATAAGTGGTATATTTTTTGTATAAATAATTTCTTGCATTTTATTGAGGAACATTTGACCTTTCTAAAATAAGAAGTAACAGAATAAGTAAAAATGGACTATGAATTTTGGATAGAACATTGGACTTGTAATCAGTAATACTTGGTCCACATTCCATCCTAATAGCTATGTGACCCTGGACAAATCACTTAACCAGTTTATGCTTTAGCACCCTCATTTATAAAATACCTTCTACTTCATACCATTATGAGGGTCATATAAGACAATATATTGTAAAGCAATAACTCACTGACATGTGAGGTATTATTAAATAACAGAAGGACCTAAATACTAAAAGTCCCAAATATTCCACTATTATCTGGTGGTTTATATATATGATCTTGGATTAGATATTCTTGTTTCATAACTTCTCACACCAATTACTGAGTATAGAACCAGGTAAAATGAAGTTATGAGGTTAGGCAATCACTAAGGTTCTTCCCAGGTCTAAGTTTCTTTGATTCTGTGATGGAGTTGAAAATTTGAGAAGAGCTATTTTCTTGAGTAGTATAACTTTTCCCTAGACTTTTCTCTAGATATACTATCATATGTTTTTAGGATATATTTTGGAGAAGCAAAGTGTTGTGGGGGGTTTTTGGGTTTTTTTGGTTTTAGAAACTTACTTCATAAGTGAGTTTTCATTTCACTGATACATTTTTGTAAGACTTTTATGTTCCAAATTTTTCTCCCTCTCTTCCTTACCTCTCTCCTCCCCAAGACAGCAAGCAATCTAACATAGGTTATATATGTACAATCCTGTAACAAATTGTAAATAAGCTAACAAATCTCAAAAATGCACTCTGATTCTTGAGAATCACTGTGATAATGGTTAGAGAGCTATCCTAGGAAGGTAAATTCAAGTATCATCTCTGATATAGTCTAGTTGTAAGACCTTGCACAAACTCATGTAACATCTTACTGCTCACATGCCTCATGGCCTCATGTGACTGACCACATGCCCTTAATCACGTAAAAATATACTTAGAAAATATTTAACAAAAGAAATAAAAATACTTAAAATACAGAAGATATTACATCTAAAAACTGTCAGTATGTGAATCACAGGATCTTTATGTATGGTTTAGTGGTTTCTATTATATTCAGTTAAGACACCACTCTTCTAAAGCAGGGGTTGTTAAACTTTTTCCACTTGTGACCCCTTTTCACCAGAGAAATTGACCCTCACGTATATAAGTATATAACAGAGGCATACAAATCAAACATTTACTGATAGTAAATTTATTTTAAGACAATTTTTTGGTATACATATGATTTTATTATTTAGTATAATATTATTGATTTTTTAGTATACATTTCATTTAGTATAATATATATTAAAGATGAAAACATTTGCATATTAAGATGGATGTGCTTATTTATTTTTACATAAAAAATTAAATCTTGATGGAATATTTGATACCAGTTGCCAAATTTTTCATGACCCTCACATTTAGTCATGCGATCCCATATAGAGCTACAACCCACAGTTTAAAAAGCTTTTCTCTAAGCAAACTTTCTAAGACTAAATTGAAGAGTTGGTACCAGATTACCTTAGTGTAGGATGAGTTTTCCCATCCAAGAGGTTCCCTATATCTTTGATACCACAGAGCCGATCCCTATCTGTATAATCTATAATGACAGTTTTCTATATCAGTATACTAAATTAATTCATTTATATTATTTTAAAATTCTGCTTTTTTGAAACATTAATATATGAACATTTTAATAATTAACATTTAGCTAAGTTGAACTGAAATTACTGAAGCTGAAACAAATTCCAGGTTTTTAATTTACCCCACCTAAGCTGTATCATTTAATTGAAGGATAGAAATTTCATTGCATATTTTGTCAGCATTATTTCATCAACATAGCTACACCCCTACATAAAAAGTTAGCAACTTGGCATAGTTCTCCCCCTGGTGGCTTTACAATAGTAATAACTTTTTAAGTCATTCCTTCATTGCTCTTTTCATGAATAAACCACTGCTTGATTAGTCATAAGCAAATATATATTTCATGTTTGATTTAGTTTAAATAGATACCTTCATAAATACAGGTATAGTTTTGTAAAATATTTTAAATGTTTGAATGTAGTTTTGATGTCCAATTTGAAAGAGAAGACATTATAGAAACAATTAGAAAGATCAACTTTTTACATATTTTTAAAAAATATTTTACAGCTGGAAGAAAAGTGAAAAACAGTAATAAAATTATAATTTGTGCCATTAAAATTTAAGTGGATGGGGAATAGAAAGTAGGCTTATAAATTAGATTAGAAACTAAGCTAGTAGATTATTAAAAAATCAAGCAAACAAGAATCAGAAGTCAAAGAGTCAAAGGTCAAGAATATTCAAGTTTGACACAGCATAAAAAGAAAAGTCACTTGAGAATGGGTTATTAAATTTACATGGTCAAATTGTCAGTGATAGTTTATAGGAATGATATGTTTTTATATAGTGCAACATTCAATGTTGTCTTCCAGAATTAAAATGTTCAAAATCTTGTTTTATTACAGGAGATACAACAACGGCATGGGCTAGCCAATTCCATTTCTTCGTACCTTATTAAGCCTGTCCAGCGAATAACAAAATATCAGCTCCTCTTAAAAGTATGTACAGTGATATTTGGATTATAGACTTTTCTGAACTATATATTAGAGCACAAAACTCCCTTCTATTATTTTAATATTTTTCTTCAGTTTGTATTCTATAAATGTTTCTCAGAAAACTGGAAAGAGAAAATATTAATTGTGTATTTTTGACAAATTTTGTTAAAACTAATAATTTGCTACTTTCGGACTTTATGCTTTGTTTATAGGTATTAACTTCTATCAAGGCTAACCATCGTTCTTAGAACATAGTCGTCTGTTGTTTGTCTGTTTATTGTTATAAAGCTTTTTATTTTCAAAATATATACATGGATAATTTGACAACACTGACCCTTAAATAGCCTTGTGTTTCAGATTTTCTCCTCCTTCCCCCCCTCTCCCCTAAGTGGCAAGCAATTCAGTATGTGTTAAACATGTTAAAAATATATGTTAAATCCAACAGAACATAATTATCTGTAAGAACAAAACATACACAAATTTTAATTCACAAATCCTAAGAATTTAATATGACAGATGGATTAGAATAAAATACATATCATCAATACATAGTACTGACTAGATGTATAGAAATAATTTAAAATATATTGTTTAATTACTTTAGTCATATCTGACTCTGTGACTCCCCCATATGTTTTTTTGTTTGTTTGTTTGTTTGTTTGTTTTGCTGAGGCAATTGGGGTTAAGTGACTTTCCCAAGGTCATACAGCTAGGAAGTGTTAAGTGTCTGAGGCCAGATTGGAACTCAGGTCATCCTGACTTCAGGGCTGGTACTCTAGCTACTGCAGCAACTAGCTGTCCCTTAATGGGGTTTTCTTGCCAAAGACACTGAAATGGTTTGCTGTTTCCTTCTCCAGCTCATTGAGGAAACAGAGTTAAATGATTTGCCTAAAGTCAATCAGCTAGTAAGTGTCAGACATTAGATTTCAACTCAGAAAGATGAGTCTTCCTGACTCCAGGCTTTGTACTGTATCCATTGTGCCAGCTTGCTGTCCCATATTAATATGTTGATTATGAATCCTGCTAGGCTTTTTCATATATTGACAATTATATGTGTAAAATTTTAAGACAAAATTTATTAGTTACTGAAGAAATAGTTTTATGAAACAGACTTTTGGAGAAATATGTTTTATGAGGACAAAGTAATTACAGAGTATTTTTTAAAGTTACTATAAGAGAGACAAAAATGGATAAATGACTATAGTAGAAGCAAGCAATCCTCATAATCCCACTGTATGATTTTAGCTTCTCAGTGCTGAGGCATGGACTGAAGATAAGACAGTGGAGGAGATGTAAAGAGGGCTTTCTAAGGAGCAGAAGAAGGGCACAGTTAAAATTTATATGTAAAAACATGCCCTTCAGGTTTTAATGATTCTATTTTTTATTTTTAAAAAAAAGATAGTAATTTTTTGTCTCATTATTATTTCCGTAAAGAATATTTCATGTAATTTCTCACTTAGTCAAATAATTTTAATTTCTTTTTATTCTTAAAATTGATTTTGTGCTTCTTATTGTTTTAACAAGGTAATTTTTTAAAAAATTATTTGAATTTCTTCTAAAGAGGGCTTTCTGGCAATAAATTTAGCGTTACTAATTTAAAATTAGGATATTACAATAGTTTTTTAAAGCTATTTTAAATTGTATTCTGTAAAATAATGTATATGTGCCATTTGGTTAAAAATAATCTTGTTTTTCAGTATACTTAAATGGCTTTTTCTCATGCATTGTATTAAGAGTCTTGGATAAGGAATCAAGAGACTTCAGTTCAAATCCTGGTTCTGTTTCTATTTTCTATTAGAGGGCATGTCTTTGGGTCCCTTGTCCTCAATTTCTCCTTTTATAAAATGATGTCTTTAAAGACTAGCTTTTAATTCTATGATCCTGGGACTTAGTGTGGAAGTGAGAGTATTATACAAATCTTCCTCATGCTGCTGTCTTCCTCTAGCACATTCATCATTAATAATAATTATAATTCTGGAAGTACTTTTCATTAGTACATCATTATTGATGATGGTGGTGATGATGGCAACAGCAACATAGTGTAACTGAGAAATGTCATCTTCATTCATATTCCCTCTGACACATATTGACAGTGCAATTTCTTCCCCCCCCCCCCCCCCCCCACTCCTTCAGTCAGGCAATTCTGCCAGACTGGATAAGTTACAGAGAAAGGTGCTGATTGTCATTAATAACAAAAGTCTTTTACTGATTACTGCTGTTCCCTACACTAGTAAAATAAATCATCAATCTGACAAACAACAACAGCAGCAACAATAATAATGGAAGAAGATGAATTGATATTATATTTGTGGAATTAACAGAATATGGACTTCTGTTGCTTTATTGTTCACCCTGTAATATGATGCTCCCACTGGAAAATCTGAAGTACAATTTCACATGAGTATCCTAAGGAAAATCTTAGTTTAAACTTTGAGTTTTTCTTAGAAAAAATAAAGGGACCTGTAACTACACAAAGGGTAGTTCCACACCTTCACTATGGAAACTCTTGCAATATTTATATTATTAGGGCATCTTAATGACAGTTCTAAATCCAGATCCATGATTTCATGGTGTTGGGACCTCCCAATAAATTAATTCTCTTTCCTAATTCAGATCTACAGCTGTTCTGCAACTTTTAATCTTACAGAGTTTTAATTAAGTGACTTGCCTAGGATCATACAGTCAATAAAGGTCAGACATAGCATTTAATATGTTTTCCATGATTTCACATGAATAATTAATATTACATTGCTTGCCTTCTCCATAGATGAAGAGACTGGAGGGAGGAAGAAAATTCAGAACTTGAAATTTGTTCAATTGAATGCTTTAAAAAAAATAAATAAATGATAAAATAAATAATAAATTCATTAAAATGGGGGGGAATAGGTCTTTCTTAATCTGATCCATAACCCCAATCCACCATCCTGGGATGTGTCTTTCCACATAGTGTTTCAATTCAGGTAGAGCATTTTTGAGCAATATCCATGGCTCTCTTTTTTTTTTTTTTTTTAAATATCTTTTCCTTGAGAACCTGTACAATACATGTCAGTTCATGATTACTGATCTTCTATAGGAGCTGCTCACCTGCTGTGAAGAAGGCAAAGGAGAAATTAAAGATGGCCTTGAGGTGATGCTCAGTGTGCCAAAGCGAGCCAATGATGCCATGCATCTTAGCATGCTTGAAGGTGAGAAGCACCTGTATAATATCTATATTTATATGAATCACCTGGAAACGAATGTTCTGAATTAGTGGAAATCTGGAGCTATTATTTATTACTTGTCCTAATTTTTAGCTTTGTGGTTTTATTGTAATAGGTTTTGATTTTTGCTCATTTTACACTTTTAAGCTGATAGGAACTTTGGCATTATCTCTTCCAACCCCCTCCTCCCCCCAGTATTGTAGGAATCTACTTTTTTCCTCCCCCATCTCCCATCCTCTGGTTGAACATTTTATTTAAAGATAGCCACTTCTTAAACTTTTATTTACCCTACAAACTTGTCAAAGATGTGTTAGTCTGGTCATACTAGATTTTCTGATACTTGGCCCGAGAGTAGATTTATATTCCTTAGGGCAAAGTGCTTTTCTTCTCCTTTGTATGTTGCTGTGTTAGCATGGGAGCTGCCCAGGAGTCCATTGTTGTTGACATTCAAGGCAGAGCTTAACCAATCTTAAAAAATTACTTCATCTCTTCAGTCTGCTTTTTAGAAACAGATCAAGAATTCTGAGCAATTTGGTAATTTGTTTATCTTATCTGTGCCTATTTGTTGTTAGAAGTTTGCCTTTTTTTACAAGTGGGAAGGACGAAAAAAAAAGTGCTTTATAAATGAAAAAAATATTTAATTTTTCAAAAAAGCATTTGATGCAGTAGTGATGTAAGGCTGTCTTCTATAGGGAAATATCTCTAAAAACACACTTAGGCAGAAGAATCTTAAGAGATTACACTTATTGCTACTTATAACCCTGTTTTGACCAATGCTTTTTAATTTATCTTTCACTGGCCACTCCAGATTGAATCCTGTGGATAAGCAACACATTTTTCCATTAATGATTTTATCAAATTTACCTAAAAAGCTTCATTATTTCTTATGTCATAGTTATAGGAAATCCCCAGATGAGGAAACACCCTCTACTGACAGAAGTTGATAGCTTTGTGAGTTCTTTAGAGAACTAAGAAGTGAAGTGACCTACTCAGTGTCCCATAGCCACCATGGGTCAGAGATGTCTGGTCTTCTGCCTATGGGTGCCCCTATGCCATCCTATGCTCAATGTAATTTTTTTAAAAAGTATTCTCTAATGCTATTTCTGTATCACCTCATTTAATAAATCATAACCATAAAGTTTCCTTTTCTTCCAGCACATAGTTCCATGTCAAAAACAAGTTAGTATAAGACAGTGTATTTTTGATATCTAACTTGAAACATAGAAGTTGGATATGGGAATATAAACATGAAATATTAGAGACTTAATTGTGTAAATGGAGAAAGGTTGGAAAAGTAAATCCAGGGTAATTTCAGAAGAAAGAAAACATTAACAAGGGATATTTCCTTTTTTTTTTAATTTTATTTTAATAGTTTTTATTTACCAATATATGCATAGGTAATTTTACAACATTAACAATTGCCAAACCTTTTGTTCTAATTTTTCCCCTCCTTCCCCCGCTCCCCCAGATGGCAGGTTGATCAATACATGTTAAATATGTTAGAGTACAAATTAAATACAATATATGTATACATGTCCAAACAGTTGTTTTGATGTACAAAAAGAATCGGACTTTGAAATAGCTGATTAATTAGCCTGTGAAGGAAATCCAAAATACAGGCGGACAAAATTAGAGGGATTGGGAATTCTTTGTAGTGGTTCATAATCATCTTCTAGAGTTACAAGGGATATTTCCTGAAACCCTTTAAATTTTAGGCTAAGAAGTTTGCTCCTATAGACAATGGAAAGCAGTTGAAGAATTTTGAATTTGGAGTCAATGATTTGTACAGAGTAATGTTTTAGGAAGATCGCCATCCTTACTATACATAGTTACAAGATTCAACTGAAGAGCTAATTAATGGAACTACTATGTGTTAGGTGCTTTACAAATATTACCTGAGTTTCTCTTCACAATAACCCTAGAAGGTATATGCTATTATAGGCACAGAAAAATTAAATGACTTGCCTAATATCACTCAGCTACTCAGAGGGCTTTTGAATTTGGGTCTTCCGCAGTCCAAGCCCATCACTCCATCCATTGCACTATCTAGCTTATCTTATAACAAGAGATAAAAGGTAGTTTAGGGGGGAAGAGATTTTAGCAGCCCGTTGGTGGGTACATTAAAAGTCTTTAAATAATATTTTTAAAACCTTTATGTTTGACATTTCTTACTTTTTCTTTCATATTCATTTGTCTTTCTCCTCCTCCCCCTCCATTTTTCAGGGTTTGATGAGAATATTGAATCTCAGGGAGAACTTATCCTTCAGGAATCCTTCCAAGTGTGGGACCCAAAAACTTTAATTCGAAAGGGTCGGGAGAGGCATCTCTTTCTTTTTGAGATGTCCTTAGTATTCAGTAAGGAGGTGAAAGATTCCAGTGGAAGAAGCAAGTACCTTTATAAAAGCAAACTCTTTGTAAGTATAGTTATCCAGAGTGCTAATCTTGAAGCCTAAATATAAAAAGTGTGTTATTATATGTTATAGATAAACACCAAAAACTTTTTTGGTTGGTTTAATTTCTCAAATATTCCTAAACTATAAATCATCTTTTAAAAACTGTTTTCATATCTCCATCACTGCAATTTTCTGATACTATTTGGCTCACTAGAGGGCTCTCATATACAATTTTGTGAAAACTCGTTAGAAACTTGCTTTCCAGTGTTCAGAGAATATTTACTAAGATCATAGGAAAACATTAAAATCACACATCTAGAATACCAAGGGAGTCAAGCCCTTCTTTTTATAAATGAAGAAACTGAAGGAAATTAAATATTTTACCCACAGTCTCAGAGATAGTATTTGAACCTAAGTTTTTCTGACACCAATTTAAACCATTTTCTGCCCCATGTCACATTTAACTTAGTTTAGCCATATACTGTCTGATTTTTTTTTCCATACTTACTCACTTTTCATTAATTAACAGAAAAATTTTTACAAACTAAGTGTCTAATTGTAGAATTTTTCTCATCAGTATATACTTTCAACAGTATATATCTTCAACAGATACACATGGTGCCCTTTTTCCTTAGTAGTTGAATGCTAGGAATAATAATATTAATAGTATTAACATAACATTTTAAGATTTTTATCCTTTCCTATTAACCACATACATACTTTTCTTGGAAATGCCTGTAATCCATGGTAGATTCTAAGTTGGGGTGTTTTTTTTTGTTTTGTTTTGTTTTGTTTTGTTTGGTTGGTTTTTTACTTCCTGACTCATGTTGAAATCAACATGTAATTGTCCTGGGGGCTCCGATGAAAATAGGAACTTTATTCATCAATTTTGTTAGAGAAAATACGAATAATAAAATTTGGTTTTGTTTTCTTCTTTCTCAGGGTCATTAACACTGGTTCACATATCCTGGTAAAATGTGGATTTTTGACAAATTGAATCATCATTATGCATTTAAACCTTTAAACCAAGATATTTTACACACACACACACACACACACACACACACATTTATTATTCAAAATCACAGAGTAATAGTTATTAATACCTATGAGTTATCTTAATGACATTTAAAGAGTCAAACATTCTGCAACTTACAAGCTCAAATTCATCATTTTTGTGCAGTTTCATCAGGCTTATTCCTTTTGGCAATGTCAATTTACAGAATAACTTACATCATTTTAGAACACATTCCAACTGGAAAAGAAAAAGCAACGTTGCTGAGTAGTAATTCACTTTAAGTTCCTTGGCTTTAAAACAGTCCCTTGAGACTAAGCTAATATGTTTTGGAAGCCAATACATCTTCATTTAATTTATTTTGTATTTTAGGATTCCCTCAGAGTTCACCTCCAGGACTGTAGATTGTGACTCATTTCCTTTTGCTGGAGGAGAAGAAATATAGGATTTACTTGTTTAGGAGAGGGAAAAAATACCGATAAGTAAGCACTCCAAATACAAATTAGCCCAGTTAATCTACATTCTACAGATAGGAATTTAACTCTTAAAATAGCTACTGACAATCAGATGATGACATATCTCAGGATTAGATATTCTTTAATCTACTTTTAAGACATGACACAATGTTAACCTTCAATTTTTTTTTTGCCTTAAAAAATTGTTTTCATTAATTCTGACAATGTAAACTGGTTGAGCTACATTAAAAATGGGGGGAAAAAGTTCTGTTCTTTTGATATCTATGGTTTTCCAGATCACTTAACCTCTTCTTTCCCTGTATCTATACCAATATTTTAGCTATTTTGTAATTCATCAATTCTTCCAAGAGTGGAATTAAAGAAAATGAAATTAGAAGTAATGGATTTAAATGCTTTTTAAACTCCTCTAGTAAATGAATTTGTGAAAGAGGATGTTGAAATTTTTGGCTGAAAATTGAGCGTTTTATGATTTTTATCCTATATCACTATTGTCTATATTTTATTAAGTATTATTTAAAATACTTAGATTACCTCTGATCTTATTAATTCAGGTGCTTTCTCCATTGTTGAAAATTACAACTCTTCTATTTGCCACCAATTTTGACTATAGAATTACCTTTAAAATTTGCTGCAGTCTTGTTTGTTTGAAGTCATATATAATTGTTTCTGTATCTATTATTTTGTGTTTTTTCCAGACCTCAGAACTGGGTGTTACAGAACACGTTGAAGGAGATCCTTGCAAATTTGCACTGTGGGTAGGAAGGACCCCAACTTCTGATAATAAAATTGTGTTAAAGGTATGTCAAGTCTGACACTTGGAAATATGTTCAACAATTCAGTTCAACAAATATTAAGTATTTACTATATGATTATGTATGATTAAATATTATAAACATGATAGAACTATTCTCAAGAAATTTGTAATATAGCTGGGAGAAACAACATGCAAGCAAAGACCTGCAATACAAAGGACAATGTGTTAAATGCCAATAGATAGAGTGCTGTAAGAAATTCAGAAAGAATTCCATTTCATTTGATACAAAGGATAGTGAGAAAGATTTAATGGAAGAGTTGGCATCTTACCTGACCCTTAAAGGAAAGGGAGAAATGGGGTAGAGATTTCTTTCCTCTGATGCCTGTACTTGAGGCACTGGAGGATGGTGTGAACAAAGGGAGAGAATGGAATGAGAAAAGGCGATGGCAGATAGGCCAGTTTGGCTCAAACACAGAAGATGTCATGGGGAGTAGTAGAAAACAAGATTGGAGCCAGATTGTGGAAGGGTCCAAAAACCAGGTTCATGAGTTTACACTTTATTTTCTGGACAATAGGGAATGTGAAGAATGGATTGAAAAGGGAATGGATATAGGAATGAACAGGAATAGGAACTATTATAGTAATCTAGGCAAGAAATAATGAGGACCTGAACCAGAGTATTTGCAATGGCAGTGGAAAAGTGACTGAATGTAAGATAATGGAGATTGGGTCAACTTTACTTGGCAATTGATTGCACATGAGAGTTGAAAATGACTCCCCAGGTTATAAGTATGTAACTGGGAATATGTTTATGCCTTTAACAGCAACAGAGAGAAGCTGGGAGAAATGGGGGGAGTGGCCTCTTGCATATGTTTCCTATGAAAAAACATATCACAATTATGTATATGCCTTTTTAAAACATTTGATTTTCAAGATAGCAGTAACTGTCTTGCTTGGAAACTTAACGATAAAATTCCTATATTGACTAAATACAACTAATGAATGGTGGTGTGTTTTAATTTTGCTGGGAAAAGAGAGAGAGAAGGTTCATTTTTATTTCCCTCATTCCTACACTGCTAATCAAACAGGTCTGACTTCATAGTCAATCAGAGAAGTGAGATATGGACCTGAAACTGAAGACTTAACAAGTTGATGGATAGTTTCCCAAATGTTGACAAAGGCTCTACCTGTATGTCTGACTGGTTTGGCTACAGTGATAAAAATTGGTTATTAAGTATGCAGAGATTCTTGGTAACTCTTGGCATAAAAGGTTCTTAGCTTACTCCTTTGAGGTTGTTGGAGAGAATTCATGTTCTCTGTTAACTTTTCTTTTGCAAAGTGAGGATAATTTCAGAGATGCTCTTTAGGGTGTGGTGTCAAAAGTAGAATGATTTTTGAATGGATTACTGGTAAAAGTTTAGGTTTTCCTAGTCTCTTATTGAAGAGTTATTTAAAGTCATGTCGGGAAGTGGCTTGTTAGTGAAGAACTACAAAGAGTTTTTTAAAATGCAGGTGGAGTTCTCTTCTGAGTTGTTTAGAAGGGCCAGAAACTAAAGCAGCAACTTAAGGATGTCTGAGGTTGGGAAAAATATGGCTAGAGATTTATTACAGAGAAATATTGGGAAAAAAGCCAAATGCTTAATGAGCCTCTAGTATGTGAATCAGAATTTCAGCTATTTCATATTTGACTTTTAAAAATGTTTAAAAAAACAAAAAACAAAACTCTAGTCTTTGGTTCTTTTAAGAATTTTCTGTTGAATAGTTTCTTAAATATGGACTGATTTTATAAGTATTCAAGTCCTCTGTGGAACTTATTTTACTTAATTTTGACCAATTACATATAGGAATGCATTATATAGTAATACATATCTGGATAGTCACAGAGTCAGTGTTTGTATGATATCTCTGGCCCAATGTCATTTACAAATCAGCTAACACATTGCTGAATATTAGGTAAATGTGATTTTTAAGTTTTTTGAAGTTTATAAGTATGAGTATTATGGGACCATAAACTTTACAAAGATATATAGTCATAGCTGCTTCATGTGCAGAGGCCAAGAGGGAACTATTTATGTGCATGTGTTAAAACTTATGTAGAGCCCACCCCCTGTCTTCAACTCTGAGCGGAAAGATACTTCTTTCAAAATGGTCATATGTTCTTTGATTTTAAAAAGGCATCTAGGAAATTTTTCCAGATATCATTGCCAAATATGGTGCCTTTAAGATATTATAAAAGAAGAATCATAACACAATCCAAAAATAAGACTTCCTGTATGTTACAGAGGGTGAACACAGTGAACATCTTCTGGGAAAGCTTATATTTCCAGAGGTACTGAATACTTTGTGGGGAATCTTTGGCAAGAGTTTTCTAACTTTCTCCAAGAAAGTAAAACATAATTTACCCAGGGAAGCTAAAAGACTCTATGATGTGAGGAATCATTGATAATTTCTTACCTGAAATTCCTATGCATGGAGTTGTTATGTTTGTTTCATAGATGGGAAACAATATGTCTCCTTTGTGCCATTTACTTAGACCATTACTATATATAGCTTAAAACTAATCATTTGCCATTTCCTTCAGCATGTGAAACATTTTACTCAGTTATCGAAAATGAGTCTTATTTCTTTATAAAGTTGTTCCTCATTTTGTTTTTACCTAATTGTATTTTATAATTGTTTCTAAATCCAATTGTTAACAAATCCCTTTTAAATAATTGGCATTATAATTTTTCAAGACAAGCTTAAAGTTTCTCTTTTCCTGATTGTTTCCAGTCTCTGCCAAATTGTTTCTTTCTTGCCCTAACACAGATGATATCTCTTTAACTCCTGATTGTTTTCATGAGACATTCCAATTCCAATAGATCAGAGGTTCGAAGTTTTTTTTCCTTCTCTGACTCTCTTGAGAATACTTTTCATGGGAGGAAGAAAGAGAGCTAGAAAAAGGGGATGGGGGAGGTAAGATTTCAGAGAGGCTAAGTCAAGAAGAAGAATAAGGAGGAAGTCAAAGGCCAGCTCATTCCTTTCCCTGTAAAGAACAAATAGTTCTATAGAACTACTTTCTGTAGTAGATGATTTTCAAAAATGATAACTGATTTTTTAAAAAGAGAGAAGGATAGACAGTTTAAAAATTGTGCTATGAGTTTTCATTTTCTTTGGGGGGATTTTTTGTTTATTTAGTCAAACTAGTTTTGTCCATTTTTATTAACAGATATCTTTTCCTGGTTATTCATTATCTGTTGTCCTAAATAATTTGTCACAATCATTTCTAAAAGGAATCATTTTCATGTAGTAGTGGGATAATGCTTTCCAGAAATCAATTCTTATGGGACAAAGATCTCCTTTTTATGTATGTGGCAAAAAAAAAAAAAAAAAAAAAAAAAAAAAAAAAAAAAAAAGTCAAGCATGACAGGTAGATATTTTCTCAGAGTATTTCTCTTAAGTTTTTAGTGGAGCAATAAAATGATATTTTAAATTTAATCAAAGAGCAAATATAATACATATTTTAATAGCCATACAATGAACCAGTTGACAGAGCCCTAAACTAAGAGCCAGTTGGAGTGACTAGTTCTAATCCTAGGGCCATTGTTTGTTCTTTAGTGACTCATGTACTGTAATGCATGTCCAGACGGCCTATTCTCTGTGATTTTTATGCTGATAATAAAAAAGTCATTGATTTGGGAGCATGACAAAAGTATCCGCTGTCTTTATTGTGGATCTGAAGTATTATCTAAGTATAACGGTATGGCCTTTGCAGACTCTTAAGTAGTCTTATTTTCAGGGTGGACAGTGCAAATGATAGACACAGTGAAAGTATCATAATATTAGGTAAGCATAAGGCAAAACCTAAATCTCAAAAAAGAGACATAGCGAATGGACTGCTGGACCTGATCAGGAATATTAATCTTCATAAGTTCAAATCTGGCCTCAGATACCCACTAGCAGTGTGATCCTAGACAAGTCACTTTAATCCTATTTGCTTCAATTTGTCATCTGTAAAATGAGCTAAAGAAGGAACTGGCAAGCCATTCCAGTACCTTTACCAAAAAAACCCCAAATGGGGTCACAAAAAGTCAGACACTTCTGAAATGACTGCACAATAGCAAAAAAAAAAAAAAAAAATTGAATTAAAATAAAAAAATATTTCTGGCAAAGGAATGGTCAGAAATTAGAAGTTGTTATCTAACCACAAAAGCAAAACCAGTTTTTGGTCATATTGTGTAGTTGTTTTGAAACAAGAAATGGCGTGTATGTGTGTGTGTTAAATGAATGTAGTATGTCTTGGTATATTTTAAGTTCTGGGGGGAATTATTCTGCCTCAAAATAGATTCATAAGTTTTTGCTTTTTAGGCTTCCAGTATAGAGAATAAGCAGGACTGGATCAAGCATATTCGAGAGGTAATACAGGAAAGAACCATTCATTTGAAAGGAGCACTAAAAGAGCCAATTCATATTCCTAAAACAGCTCCAACAGCTAAACAGAAGGGAAGAAGGTATGTGGTCATTCTTAATGTGCAGAATGGCTGTCTGCATTAGAATTCAAGCAAATAAAGGATTGTTTTTAAGCTCTTATTTAATTCTGTAGGTTCTACTCTTCTCCTTCCCCTCCATCACTTACTAATGCCAGAGCCATCTGCAGTGGTCCTGATCTATATTGGTCACTGGACCCAGCTGGCACTGGAGGGAGGAAGTAAGGCAAGTGATTTTGCACAGCTCTCCCTCACTTAAATAAATTCTCTTGCATGTCATGGCATCACCTCCCTGATGTCATGGTTCCCTTCAAGAATAAAGGACAAAACAACAAAAACAACTTTTGGATACTTATGTGATATTGTTTGGTGGGACATAAACAATGACTGTTTTCTATGGATGATGAAAGTTTTCACAATGAAGAGGTCAATATTGTGTCCCCTAGAAAGATGTTAAGATCTTCCAAGAGTCCTTGATAAATAGAGCCACAAAAATAATGATTCATTGATGATCACTGAAATCTGAAATGGAGACACCTATTTCTTTACTTCCCAAAGGGCTTTGCCACTGTCATGGAGGATTCTGGAACTTCTATATAAATTCTTAATGTCAGAAGAATTCCTTTTAGATGGTAAAGTTTCCCAGATGCTCTTGTTTGTTAATGGCATGATACTAATTGAACTTCCTCACACCACAGATGTTAAAAAGAAATCTTCCCAACAGCCAGCACAGAGAAACAAAACCAAATTTATAAAGTTACTGCTTCTCAGACTATAATGTATAAATGGTTCATTACTCCACTGAATTAGTCCATCAGTATTTATATCTAGAAAATATACCTCAAAT
Source organism: Sminthopsis crassicaudata (assembly GCF_048593235.1). Lineage (NCBI taxonomy): Eukaryota > Metazoa > Chordata > Mammalia > Dasyuromorphia > Dasyuridae > Sminthopsis > Sminthopsis crassicaudata. The sequence continues at coordinate 328,887,045 of NC_133617.1, read as the reverse complement.
CAACAGTGAGAGTCACCCAGAACTATAGGAGGAAGATAGTAGGATTAATTGCATTTAGGAAATTCTTAAACACTTTAAACCAATCAAAGTGATTTCCTAAAATTAAATCCATCTTTTTCAACACATTTTAAATATTTCTGGTTTTGCCATGTGACTGATCTATAAAGATATAAAAATTGCTGGACACCCGAGGAGCGTGAAGAGATGTGTGAGGAACATATAATAAAGAGGTTGTAGCATATCACCAGTTACCCTAGAAGTCATCCATGAAATATATGATAGAGAGGGGATGGACCAATCAATAAGCACAAAGCAAGGAGTCAAAGATAGACAGCTCCAGTGCTCCATGGTGACTCTCAGAATATTAAAGATGCACAACCTTTAATATTTGGGGTTGAAGCTTTATAGAAAACTTATAGGAGTTCACATAGAAAAATTCTACAAAATGAGGCAGAGATAAATTATAATTTGTGTTTTTGGAGGAAGTATTATCTCCATGATAAATATTTACCAAAGTATTCAAGTCGTTTGATACATATGGTCAGATTACCTTCTCAATTACCACTTAAAATCATTTCTGTCCTATTTCTAGTATGGTTTTCCATTTTTATGATAAAGGGATCTTTCCTAAAAATATTAACTCCTGTAGTATATATTGTAACATAAGGAAAAAAAGTAGAATTTTTAAAAATCTATTAATTTCCAAAGAAATTATAAATGGTTCAAATTGTTCTTTTTTTTCTGAAGAAAAAAATAACATTTTTAGTAATTTAAAGTCAATTTTATCTTCACAGGGATGGAGAGGATTTGGATAGTCAAGGTGATGGCAGCAGCCAGCCTGATACCATTTCAATTGCTTCTCGTACTTCTCAAAACACCCTGGACAGTGATAAAGTAAGTCATAATAAGAACAATATTCAAAGGTTTTCAATGATTAGCTTCTACTGAAGCAACTCTTTTTTCTATTCATAGCTGTTTCATCAGTTAAATGATCAGCATTTTAGAACCGTAACTACATGCCAAATGTTGTACTTGGTACAGTGGTATAGTAGTGTGTGCAATCTTTTAAAATGCCGTCCAGGTGAAAAGGTTTTAAATTTCAAGTTGTAGGAACAACTCTGCAGTTATTGACTCTAGACAATTTTTTCTTTTCTCCTTCCCCAGATACGTAAATATAAGTTAAGGAAATATACAGTTTATTACCCTAGTTTTTAGTTTTTAGTTTCAGGGCATCAGATCAATCTCAAAATGGAACAATATGAAGAAATATAGTTATTTCTTAGTATAATCCAAGAAACATTTTAATTAGTGGGGGAGGGGACATAGAAAGGGAAAATATATTTTATGAAAAATGACAGTGCTTACATATGAATGAAATTTCCACTATTAACTGAGATATAGATTCCAGTTTTATAGTATCTTTCTTAAAATGTGAAAAATAAAATACTTAACTGAAAGTATACTTCTGAAGTTGTAGTGGGGTGAGGGGGAAATAGGAATGGGAAGAATATGGATAAAGGGAAGGATTGAATTTAGTCATTAAAGTAGAATATCTGAGTTTTATTTTTGTTTATTCTTGTTAAACAAAACTTATTAATGATCATAAGTAATATTTTCTTTGTCTAGTTTTTTCTTTTGAAACTAGCTTGCTCTTATACAAAGGAAAAATATCTGCCTCACTGTCCCCTAGAAATTCACAGTATAGAAGATTTGAGTCCAGTTTTTTTATTTTTTAATATATCTCAAAGTAAAAAAGAAAAAAAGAGAAGTTTTGGATTGCATAGAGAATTACACAGAGAAAAATCTAGTGAGTGTAGTATTTCTGCTATGAATATGAAATATACTTAAGTAATGCTAAAATTGTATTATTTAAGGGATTCTTTTTGCCTCAATATAGTAGTACCTCTTATCTAGAAATTAGCCTGGGTTAGCATTTCAGAACATCAGCTCTGTGCTGGAAAGAATCATGAATCTAGGTAAGGAGGTATAAAAATATTCTTTTTTTAGAGAGATGTTCCTTTTTAAAGACGTTCCTAGTTTTGTAATTTTTTTTTAACTTCAATAACTTAATTAGGAATCCCCTAAATTCTTATACTGGTAGATTTGACCTCCAAAAGCATGATCACATTTAGGCAAACCTATATCTTATTTTACTTTATTCAATGCCTAGTACTTCGACTTTCCACAAATGTTTCTTAGTAGTTGTAATAATAACCAGAAGATAAATGACGTGTTCAGACATAATGCACTTAGCATCTGGTATCATTTCTCTCTCTGCAGGCCCTACCTCTGGCCACTTACATATAGTGGGGAAAGTTTTTTCTCTGGGAAACATTTAAAGGAAAAATGAATGTGTGAGAATAGATTCAAGGGTCAAATGAAGTTAAATATGTGGAATACAGCAAAAAGACAATAGGAAAGAAAAGAATTTTCAAAACATTAGTATGTACTGAATGAGGAAATTAGAATAGGCAGGAAAACTGAGAGAGAAGACTTTGAATGTGAAAGAAACACATTTGTAATTCCAATAAATTAAGCCACTGGATAAATCAGAGCAAAAGTCAGGGATGACATGGCAAAGCTCAAAGCCATAGATTCATCCTTTGACTGCTATCTCTTTTAAACTTTCTTTTAGGAAATATGTGGGCTTCTAAAAAATTTTCCATTGTCTTTTACATTATTTTTTTAAAAGAACTAAGTATATTAATCATTAAAATTAAAATTGTTTGATTGCATTAAACTCAATCCTAAAAGGAAGAAGAGGCATGTTAACATCATTGCCACAACATTTGCAGTTGTACCCCCAAATACTTTAACATGATAGGTCAATCTTTCTTTGTAATAGTACTATTTTCCCCTAGTGGTGATATTGAGATATATATATATATATATATATATATATATATATATATATATATATATATATATGTTTTTATGTATATATGTATATACATACTTACCCACACATGCATATACATAATAAACCATCTATATGTATGTATCTATCTGTGTATATACACCCACATGTACATATATATGTTTTTAAAGTAGGTATGGTTTCTTTTTGAAGGAGGCGGGTAAAGGGGAAGGGAGAGAGACCGAGAGATCTATGTTCCGGACACTATGCTACATAGGAGAGAGAGAAAAATAGGTAAATAGGGCTTAAAAGAAACTTAATAAGAAAGACAAGGTATATAAAAGCCAAAGTTGGAAAGAGCTTTTGGATGGTAAGTACAAACTAATAACCTTAAGACAACCCTGTAAAGTATAAGAGTGGACCTTGATGAAGAGGAACAGGAAAAGGAGGAGGATGACAGTAATATAGTAATGGTGAACATTTATACTTACTATATGTCAGGTACTATATTAAGTGCTTTACAAATATTCTCTTATTTGATGCTCATATCAATCCTAGTAGGCAGGTGCTCTTTCTATTCCCATTTTATATTTGAAAAAACTGAGGCAGAGAGTAAATGTCTGAAGCTAGGTTTTGAACTAGTCTGACTACAAGCCTAGTGCACTAATCATTGTGTCATTTAGCTACCCCTTAGGCTCAGAGGCAGTCAGAGCCCAGGAATTTAGGGGTGAGAGTCTCCGTTCAGGTGAAAAAATGTAAAAGGAGGCTGAAGTATAAGCAGGGATTTGCTGATAAATGTTTAAATAGCTCTCTGGGTGAGAAGGTGAGGCTGGGGAACAATAAAAGGAAAAATGCTACACTTAAGTTTAATCTCCATTGTTAACATTTTCTGCATCACTTCCTTAAGTCTAGACAATCAAAATAATCAATCTTGATATGTAAGATAAACATAATGCCAAGATATTAATACATAACTAAATCAGCATTTGAGAGCTGGTTCAAGTTCATTCTGCCATAGCTTAGAGAAAGCCAGGAAGTGAAAGGTGTGGAAGGCAATCTGTCAATCAGTAAACATTCATTAAGCATCTCCTATATGAAGGGCACTGTCCTAAGCACTGGGGATATAAAAAGAGTGAAAAAAAACAGGCCCTGCCCTCAAGAAACTTCTAATCTAATTGGGGAGACAGTGTTCAACCAAATATAGACAAAGCAAACTAGAGGCAGGATAAATAAGAAAGGGAAGATCCTATAATTATCCCTTCAACATCCCACTTTCCTTTCCTCATCATGCTTTCAATATATATTTCAACTTATTGCAGATCAGCATAAGAAATAAGAAATGATAGGAAATTTGGGAACAGTTTTATCGAAGATGAAACTGAAAAGGTTTATAAACTTATAAAATATATATACAGTATTGTATTAATATCAACAAATTTTATCTATTAATACCATAATAATTCAGACTTCTCTGGTACAAAGGGAGGGGCAAAAATTTTACATAGATTTTTCAGAACATGAGGATACTTCACTCTTAAACCTTGCAATATGGAAAGTAGAATTACCTTCAGTAGAATTAAAAGGAGCTGAAACAGCCTTCCTGTAAAAGATGGAATTTTAGTTGAGACTTGAAGCCAGGGGAAAGATTTAAGGAGTGTGAACATTACAGGTATGTGAGACAGCCAGAGAAAACATCCAGAGCAGTGAGATGGAATTTCTTGGCCAGGAGGTCAATGTCATTAGGTTAAAAAGTACTTGGAGGAGTTTGGTTTATGAAGACTGGAAAAATAAGAAGCAGCTAGATTATGAAAGGCTTTAAATAAACAAATAGAAGAGTTGCTTTTGATGCTGGAGGCAGTAGCAATACCGAATAGAGAGGGAATCATAGTTGCACCATCATTTTAGGAAAATCACTTTGACAGTTGAATGGAAGATGAATTTGAGAGGGGAGAGGCTAGAGGCAATGTAGACCCACCACCAGGTTATTGCAAGTGTCCCAGTGTGAGATGATGAGAGCCTTCACTAGAGTTATGGCAGTATCAAGGGAGAATAGGGTGTGGACACAAGAAATGTTATAAAGGTTTTGTTTGTTTTTTTATAGACTGAACTGGGAACTATTTTCAGTATTGTATCTGAGAAAATGCATTCCAAATTTAAAATTCACTTAGAAATGAACATTTCTAACACAACTGGTTACTAAGTTGGTTATTGCCTACATTCTTCTTTTTAGATGAATATTTTTGTGATTATCCAGTGTTTACTTTTAATGTGTTATATAGCTAAGTCACTTTATCACCCAACATTGATACCACATTCCATCTCTCTCCAAAAATAAAAGTTGTGTGTTTGCAGAAATTAATTTTCTTTTTCTGGGAGTCTTTACAGAATGTCTTTTTTTTTTTTTTTTTTTTTTTTTTTTTAGAATTGATTTTCAGATGTTTCCTGAAGGCTATAAGTTACTGATTTATTTTTCATTTCTTTCAATGTTATCCTGTAAACTTCATTTCTTAACTCTTGAATTTCTAGAGAATCTACATCTGCTTCTAGAACTATTTCCTAATTTATTTGAGTTCCCTAAGAGAGTCTTGCAGGTGCTTATGGAATAAAGTTAGTGATGACAAGGCTGTCATAATACTTTATTTACCTGTTCCTGTACCAAGACTCACTCTGTTTTTATTAATGGAGTTTGGGTATGTGTTAGCCCTCCAATCCTACCCATTAAATTCAAAAATACTAGTTAAAGTGATCTGTCCTTTCAGAAAAGGAACTGGGGAATGTACCACAGGGCAAAATGTTATTTACATTGGATATTTTTGTTTGCCTGCTTTTCTTTGTTACTATGGAGCATTCCATCTCTGAGAGATGGGGCAGTATTTCCAGAAATTACTGTAGTTTAAAAACAAAGGGCACCAATTAAACTCAGCTTTTAAGTTCAATAAAGGAATTATACTACTAGGGCATCAGAATGTTCTTCGACCTTTCAGTTCCTCTGAACTTCATTTTGTATCAAATTAAATTGCCTGACACTCAGTGCTATAAATTTAAAAGCCAGTATCAAGATAGAAGTCAGTGAGATTTTATTTAAAAGGGCAGTGATATTAGTTGTCTCACAGGCCTTTGGGTAATTGTGTTTTTTTTTTTTTTTTTCTTTATTGTTGTTAACTTCCAGTACTTTTTGGTAGGAATGGATACATTAAAAGAGTGAATAGATAGCCTAAAGATAGGACTGTAAGTGTAAGGGGTAAATATTTTGAGAACTGTGAGAACAAAGCTCTCACCAAGCTAAGATGTAATCCCATTTAAATACTCTATTTCCCTGGACTTTAACATAATAGTCATTTGTCTTTGGTAACATTCCTTCTTGATAAATCATAAGGTCCCCTCTACCATTATATGCTTGCAGTCTTGATTTGCAGTCTCTTTCCAAATAATTAGAGCAGATTGATCTGGCAAGAAAAAAAAAGAAAAAAAAAAACTATTTAACCATCTCCTGCCTGCTTGATTTAATTTATGATGTCTGTTGTGGGTTAGGTTTTAGTAGAGAGTTTGGCTTCGTTACAGATGTTGGGTGGGGGAAAAGAATTGAATCAGCCTCTTGGAGAATTCCTAAGGAAAATGCTATTTGACCAGGGCTTTTAATAATTCTCAGATGAGGCAGTAAAGGTTGCTAGGAAAAAAAAAAAAGTCGGCTGAGGAGGAGGTGCCAGAGAGACCGAGTTTCCTAAGGAACATTATCATCAGAGCAAAACTTAGCCTTAGCTTAAACAAATACATTTCCTTCTTTGAAAATATCAGTTTTGAAATACACTTTTTCTGTGCTTGTTGGAATTGCTAGAATATGGGCCACATTAATTTTCTCCATACCTATTACTGCCAATTTTCATAATTCTTATATGATAAGTAACAATGATCACATGAAAATGTGTCATTATTAGACACATTAGAATGTTTTAGAAACTTACGAGTGCTTGCCAGATTCTGAGCTCATTTGTCCTGAAAGTATTCTTCTGGTTAGGGAAGGGAGAGGAGCCTAAATTATATTGTAAACATGAGGAAACTGAGGCAAAGGTTTTATAGCACACATGCTCAAGTCCACCTTCCAAGACAGTGATAAAGCCAGCAATGAGATACTGATGCAATCAATGATTTGTCCACTCTTAGATTATGTAATAGCATGCTTGAGCCAAACTATTTTCTTTGCAACTAGAGACATTCTCTATTCTTCTGTGCCAAACTCAAATCCCACCTCCATTGTGAAGTTAACTCTATTCTACTTAACTAGTTGAAATCTCCTCCTCCTGTGAACCCCAAAAATACATTCTTGTGCCTGTCCTATGTCCCATGTCTCTCTTATACTCTAGTTATTTATATATGTATCAATGCTTCATAAATAATTGTTTTCACCATTAGATTATAAGCTTCTTAGAACCAAGATCTACATCTTCTTTATTTTATTTCTCTCCTTCCTCTGATATCCATTATCTTACTTGGTGCTTTGCATATAATAGACAAGCAATTATCTATTGAGCAAGGCTGGATCTAGCACATCTAGGACAGAATTATTCTTTTTAAAAGCAAAAACTGATGGTCTTTTGTTTTAAATTAATTTAGAAACTGTTATCTGACTAGGGTGTTTTTAAGGACTTTTTAGGGGGAGAGGGGAAAGAAAACTGTATGATACCTATAGAGAGAAACCATTAATTCTTTTGTTAAATTGAATTCAGCAATATAGGCCTGAAATATTATGTGTGATGGGGGGTGGAATTAGATGGAGAGAGAGAGAGGAAGAAAAAACAGGGAAGAGGATCTGGGACTTAAGCACTGCCAGAGTTACTCTTCCTCGCCTTTATCTGACAGATCACCAACAATGGTAAGAAAATGAATCTGTAAAATTGACTGAGGAATGGAGGAATAAGTATGTAATTTAATTTTTTTTAAAAGCTCACTAAGTCATAAACAGAGAATCAGAATAATGTCATGTTTGTCATTGTTCTGATACTTATGCTAGTAGTAATAGCAATTGTTGTTGATAGTAGTAATAATAGTAGTATTAACAATAATAATAACTAATATTTATTTGTCACTTACTCTGTGCCAGGCACTTTGCTAAAACCTTTTCATTTATTATCTCATCTGTTCTACACAACAATCCTGGGAGGAAAGTATTATTATTATTGCCAGTTTACAAAAGAGAAAACTGAGACAGATAGAGGTTGTTACTTTCCCAGAGTTATGTAGCTAATAAGTGTTTGAGGTTGCATTTGAACTCAGATCTTCCTGATTCCAGGCCCAAGATTCTATACATTGTACCATCTCACTGCCTTTATATGTCTTGAGTACTCAAGGATAAAACAATTGGAAAAAAATCTTGAAATTATTGTGGCTCTCATTCATTCATTATGACTATTATTTAAGCATTTCCTTACAACCCCAAAAGGCTAATGAAAGGAAAAAAACTCTCCCTTATCCTAGGGTCCATGGTCATTGTTAGGTTAATCAGCTGCCCCGAGGCAATCTTTTTAAAACATGTTCAGAAACAAGTTTAGTTAGCTCTAAATAAGTTTAGATTCAGATGATACACTACACAAAAATCTGATCTCAGCTTTTCATGACTAATTTGATTGAACTGATATATACTGGAGGAGATAGGGCACTAGGAACTAGACCAGAATTTTGACCCTGGGCTCATACCATGATATCTTTGTAAGAGAAGAAAATCTGTGGCAAGCCCTATGATACCTCAGAGTTCAACCACCTTCTATATTCAGCCTTGCCCATGTTTTCTTTCTCTCACTATCAAATTGCACTCCTCAAGCTATTAGCCTCCAGTGATCCACACTGAGTCATATCTTCTTTCACAGAAACATATACTTGTAGCCCACATACTGAAAACACTGAATGCCTCTGCTACTAAGTACCACACTCAAAGCCCCCTGACCAGCTGCCAGATGGCATACTACCATTCTAGCTACTCCCAGTTATATCTAAATACAAATTCTCCTATTCCCATAAAATTGCTATCACTTGTTTTCCCTTTGGAACTGCTCTGTTAGTGGTAGGAGATGAGAAGAAAATCTGCCATCTGAAGCGTTTCCATGTTTAGACATGGTAGACTGTATAATAACTCATCTATAGAATTTGAATTAGGAACTCACAATTGATAGATTTGTTTTATGTTAGTCAGTGATTTTTTTGTTTTTGTTTTGTTTTGAAGCAAGTGTTTATATGTCCTATATCATCTCTTAACTTGATAATGTGTTTCATGTGTAATAATAAAACAGAAATAGGATAGCCCATAGAAAACACAACAACAATTTGAAGCAAAGATAGTCACCAAAATTTTTGGTAACATCAGGTGTATCCTGTAGAAAAGCCAACCTAAGCCAGAAAGGTTCTCCAGTTATTAAGTTGTCTTGTTGCATTTAAGGTGAAATAGCTCTGAATTTTTATAGGTTTTTTAAAATTAGTTGTTACAATTCACTTGGGTCTGACTCTTGGCAACTGCCTCTGAGATGTTAGGTGTGTGTATATTTAAACTACAATTGTTTAAATCATTTTGAGAATGAGACAGTAAAATTGAGCTGGGGAATTGGGGCTTTATGTAATTTTTAAAATATCAACAAAAAGGTTTTCTTTTATCAAGGAATTTGATTGGATTGGTCCAATTGCTTTACATAAATTGAAAACATTTTAATTATAAAGGTCACTGTCAGACCATTAAATCTTTAAATATAATTCAATTTTGAAATTTTACACTTGAAAGAAAATATTTTTTTCTCCAATGTCCAATCAAAATGACTGAGTAATGGTGGTTATTTAACTGAAATAATAATCCATTTATGAGGTAAAATTAGGAAGAATTTGCTGCATAAAATAGAGGAACCTGAATTTTCAGCTATGTCAGAACTCCTGCTTGTGAATAACTGTTCTATATGCTCTGTATTAGTCTTTCAGAAAATAAAATGCAGTGGTGGCTCTTCGGAACCTTTATGTAAATTGAGTTTCTTGGATAGCAGAGGATTGACCTCTTTAAGAACAAAAAACTAACATTTCAACCATTTGTTTGGAAATCTATCCCAGCATTTCTCTTCCTTTATTAATCAGAATATATGGAGTTTTACAACTGAAATTAATAAGTATTTATTTTTTTCTTTATTTCCCCTATCTTGTAGAAGAAAAAAAGAAAATCCTTATAAAAAAGCATATGCACTCAAATGAAGCAAATATTACTACTTATTACTTATTTTATTTATGAAGCATCATGGTTAGATATACTGTGGAAAAAACAGAGAAGCTCCTCCCTAAAACACAGACCACTAGATGATGAATTCTTGTCCTTGGTGATTCACATAACAAAATAAAATACACCAGGCCCTTGGATTTATGAAGATCTCTCTCCAGTTCAAGTAATTTTGATATAGTAACAGAAAGTGAGGGATAACTGCTAGGAATCGTAGTTTTTAAACCATCTACAAACATTAACTTGATTATTAGTACTCTACATGTGAGACCCTCAGTCATATGAATAATTACATTTTTACTCTAATTGAAATGAGAAAAAAAGTTGTAACTAAATGGAATGATGGCTCATGGATTCTCCCCTAAGAAGTGAATATAGGAGTTGGCAGAGTTGATTTTATTATACATCCAAACAAGAAAAATCATTTCATAGGAAACTTGGTCAATTCATTTTGCACTGCTCAGAATGAGTATGAGCAAAAAGACCACCCATGAAGATAATTGCTGCTTATGTGCCAACATCTGTTCACAGGATGAGGAAGTAGAAAAATTCTACTAAGAACACAGTGAGACTCTCCAAATTAAACATGCAGTAATACTTGGTGTATTCAATCCTGAATTGGGCATAGGATACATGGAGGAAAATGAGGATGAAGATGAAGAAAAAAAATAGAATGCAAAGATTTATAAATAATGTATATCATAAATGCCTCAAAAAGAGATCCAGGAGACTCTGGACAGGTTAAGTCCTGCATAATAGCACACAATATGAATCTACTCTTTTAAGAGTTAGAAAATGAGTAGTTATCAATATTGAGAGTCTTTTCCAAATCAATTATCAGTAAATATAAAGATCAAAATGAGTAATAAGTTAAGAGTAAAAATTAGAAGGTTGCCATAGAAGACAATGAATATGAAGAGTTCAGAGAAATTTGGAAGAAGTTATATGAATTGATATATAAAAGAAAGAAAACAGAACTAAGAATCATATACTCAATCATTTACATGTAAATAAGCAATCTAAAAATAATAAAATACAACAAAACACAGGCTACATACAGTGGACAATTTTGGTTTAAAATCATTTGAGGTAAATCATACATCCTTCTTTATTTGTTAGTAAACTACACTGGCACCTACTGTTGCAAATGTACTTTAGGGGTTGTTTGTGGAAAACTACGTAATATTAATAAAAAGGCATAATAAAATTATAAACAGAAAAATAGATATGTAACTAAAGCAGTTCTAACTCAAACTATTTTTTAAAGTTATTTGTGTCCCAGAATGGATAATGGACAAAAGAACAGATATCAACTCAAATTACCATGATTTCCTATACCAGATTAGCTGATGTCAATTATTTGCCACAGTGAGAAGCCAAGAATCTAAAAATATGCCAGAGTTGCAAACTTCCTAACTGGAGAAATATGGTAGCCAGGTGATATTGAAGAATATAACCTGACTTATAGAACCTTAAACATAGAAGGAAGTTCAACTCTTTCATAAGAAAGAGCAAGAACTGTTAGAAAAAATGTACAGAAAATTTGATGAGTGATTCATTTAAGCTAGCTCATCCCCAAAACATTTAAGGATGAAAATGAAAAAAGAACATAAACCAAAAATGGTAAAAAATAATATTGAACTGTTACTGTAACATAGTTCAAAAAATCATAATTTGGCTTGCACATTGGACTATATTTGGATATATGAAATCTAAAAATGGCACTAAAGAAACTAGTGTTGATAAAAGTAGCTGTACCAAATCTTACACACTCAGAGGACCTTGATGCAAGTGAAACAAATTTGAGGATGTTGAGAGATAGCTAATATCTTAAGATATATAGGGGAGAAAAGATTATTGAAATTCATGGGAAATATCTCAGACACTATCACTAATGAAAAAGGTAATCAAGATAGCAGTAACTACCAACTCACCTATTTTCTCATTATTACAAAATGTAAGAATAAGCTACATGTGTCCAGGACATCATCTTGACTCCTGATCTGACACTCCATCCAGTGTGTTACCTAACTGTACTTGAAAGAGATCATAATAGAAATAACTTTATTCATTGATCTTTTATCGCTGACATCAAGGGAGGCATAAACCAGGGATACTTGCATCAAATGTATTTACCACCATCATGGAGAATGTTGCATGCAGAATCTGAATGGAAGAAAAGATATATATACATATATATATATGTATATATATATGTATATATGTATATATATGTATGTATATATATGTATGTATGTATGTATATATGTATATTTTTTTTAATGAAAGCAAATTGTTGCAGATAATCCTGTCTTCAGAAGATATGGTACTGATTCTATCTTTCCCTATAACATTGTAGACTCTCCTAAATGGGATCCATACTAATTTAAAATTGTTCCAACTTTTTACAAAGGAAAAACTAAATTATATTGTCTACAGCATGATATATGGTTGAAAGTGTAGTAATTATCCTAATTCTTCATTCAGATCATTTTTGTGATAAGCTGTACTTATAGATGTCTGTTCATCATTTGTCATGCTCTGATAATTTTTATCATAGTATCTCAAAGATGGAAAGGGAATCTACCACTGACAGCCTTGCCCATTTAGTACATACTTCACTGTATTACTTAATCCAAAAGTAAAGGAACATAATAAAAGTAAGACTTGGGGTTTAAAACAGTACAAAATTAACTGTAAAGTATGAGGAAACAGTGTCTTATTATTGGCTAAGTAGCTAACAAGCCTCAAACCTACATGAAATTATTTTGCAGGGGAAATGTGAGGGGGTGATGATCTGGGGTATATAATAACATTATTTTTGGAATTGTACTATGCTTAGAAGTCATTCTATTGTGGCTATTGCCAGCACTTTTAAATGTCTCCATTCCTAATCTCTTTTTACCAAATAAATTACATTTTTGGTTAACTCTGTATGAAATCTCTTTTAATTCACAAGACACTTTTGTGAGGTTCCTGAATGAATGAACCTGTAGCATATGATCCTTCATAATAATTTGGATGTGTTTTGTTCGTAAAAGTACAGAGAAATGGCTTTTATTAGCATGCTTTCCTCCATGTCCTTTTTTAAAATTCCCCACAGAAAGTTGGCCAAAGATATTCAGTTGCAACTGATCTTTAGCACACAAGACTTTAGATCCTTGAGGCAAAATTATTCATGGAAAGGACCCTCTGTATCATCTGTCCTTGCTAATCATAAGCAGCCTTCTCTTCCCAAAATCGCTCATCCCCATCAGTGAAAAATTCCTCCAAAATATATAATGCAAAACAGGTATTTTTCTGTTATCTTTTTTAAGTTATACTGCCCTTGAAATTTAAATCCCTCACTATATTAATCATATTAATAAGTGGTGAACATAACAATGCAAACCAGGATCAAAAACAGTTATGAGATAACCCTCATAGTGAGTAACATGCTTATATTAGTTACTGTATTCAGGAGAGACACTGACATAAAAACTTTTCAGAATTTGAAAAATATATAAGTATCTCAGACACCATTACTAAATCTTCAAGTGGTAAAAGTGTGGCGGGAGGTGGGGGGGGGGAGCTTTAGTCAACTTTTCTAAAGAAGATGGAAAAAACCATTATCCTTCCATTGAGTATATTTTAAGTGCATTTCCATAGAAGCCCAGTTGGGCCTCATATTGCTATTGGTTTTTTGTTGATATTATTGTTATTATTATTTCAGTCATCTCAAATTTTTCATTGGAATGCAAAATCTGAAAAATCCTGGGACAGTTCCCCATTCTTCTACTTTTCTTTCATGTTAATGTTCTAATGTTTGTATTAATCTTGCATTTGTGAATGAAATAGCTGCTTTTTGTAGTTAAATAAAAGTAAAGTAATAAGATAAATTTCTTCTCTGTAGATTCATAAAGGCATCTTCAGTACAACTTCAGCATTTCATTCCATTTTTACCTAATTTGGGTTTCTTGTCTTTTGTCTCTATATTTTAAAAGGTTTTTATTCCATATTGTTAGGGAATGATGAATATTTGGTGTGGCATTATGTATTTTAAAACCAAAATTCTTTGGTTCATATGTATTATTTTTAAATCCAGGTGTTCATAGGCATCCAGCATCCATTTGGTCTGTGATAATGTTCTGATACTTATATGTTGATTGAGTTCACAAAGATATACTGCATTTGTAGTATGAACAATTGTTATTTGTCAGTCCAAGAATAATAGTGAGCTTTTAACATAAAAGTCTAACCACCAAGTGATAGTCACTAAGTGCCACTATTAGGTCCCAGATATAAAAGGTAAAAGAATATCAGTTGTTGAGTTGGTAGTATAAAGATTGAGCCACAATTATTTTTTTCTACCACATATGGTTTGAGCCATATATAATTATTTTTAAAGAGCTCAAGCAAAAGAATGTCAAGTACAGTGAGTACTCCAGAAAGCAATGGGGTGTATGTGCACCTAGCTCAGTGCCTGGCACATATTAAATACTTAATAAATGTTTATTAAATTGAATTATATCCGTCTTAAATTACTAAAGCTACTTAAAGGGCAATCCATCAAAATGTTTCATCATCAGCCATTTTGGGAAGATGGAATGATTTCTATGTAATTTTTAAAAAAATACTTCTGGTGGCTATCACAAAACAATGAGGAACTTCTTACATCCTTTCCCTGTCATTTGAAATTAAAGTCATCCATACTTTTCAAAGCATAGAGATGTTATCATTTGAACTCCTTAACAGAAAAGGTATCAAGTAACAATTATGAATGCTTCACAGATCTATAATTTCCTCAGTGCCAGTGTTCCCTCTGATGAGGTAAATACCTAATGATGAGGTTTATACCTCATTAAAATTAGGATTAATTAAGGTCTAGTGGCAGGATTGGGATATAGGGAGTCACATGGAGCTCTCCTGAAACCCCTTTGAATTCGGCACAAGGATATAAAGTTAAATGAGGTCTAGTGGTGGCAAGAGTCCCCTGTAAATGAATTTACAGGCCCAAAAACCTAGATTGATAAAAAGAGGTTTATTGCAGGGTTTGGAAGCAAGGTTAAAGTCTGGTGTTAGTAAAAGGCATTAGATAGAGGAAGAAATACACCATAAGTGGCGGGACGGAGAATGTGATGCTGGCATCTTTCAACTCTCTGACAAGGGATGATTCCAACTTGGCTTTTTTATCTGCTTGAAGGGGCATCTGGGTGGAGCCCAGGTTGATTCCTCAATAGCCAAAAGCCACCAGGTGGTGGTTGGGTTATCTGAGCAGATCATTAGAATGGGACCTGACAACCCAAGCCAGCTCAGATCTGGTGCGGGCTGGGTGCAAGATACTGGCTCAGATACTGATCTCTCCCCTTGGGGTTTTGACCAGATCTTGTAAATCAAAGGTCAGTCCCAAAGGAAGTTGGAGATCAGACAAGGAATCTTAAAGGGGGCTATGCCCACATCACCTCAATCAGCAAAAATGGCAATTCCATTTTAGTTTGGTAGACTGCTATTGCAGTTGGCTGTTGCAACAGAATTTATTCTTCTAAAACCAACCTGTTTATTAGTTTTTGACTGGTCCTCAGACAACAGATTTAAAATCCCTCTCCAGGCTCAGATTCAAAATATTTCTAGAGTGATCAGACCTGCTGAAATGTAAGTTCTAATGGACTAGCCTTTGAGAGTTGAGGGTCTCCCTAAGCCAAAATAAGACATTAGATTGGGATCTTAATGATGGTAAAACTTTTGATCAAACATCAATATGTAAATCATCATCTGAGTATTTGTAAAAGGAAAAGTGTCATGAAGTTCAAGAATTCCTAGGTATATTCCTGCTAAAAGTTGCCTTCCAGAGAACATAACAAGTCTGAACATTTTTTTTTCTTCTCTTTCTCTTTCTTAGCTGTCTGGTGGCTGTGAGCTGACAGTAGTGATCCATGACTTCACAGCATGTAACAGCAATGAGCTGACCATCCGCCGGGGCCAGACTGTGGAAGTTTTGGAGAGGCCACATGACAAGCCTGATTGGTGTCTTGTCCGAACCACTGACCGGTCCCCTGCTGCAGAAGGCCTAGTTCCTTGTGGTTCCCTTTGTATTGCCCACTCTAGAAGCAGCATGGAAATGGAAGGCATCTTTAATCACAAAGGTAAGAAACAAGTTGTAAATAACCAGGTGTGTTCCAGAAGACATATTTCTTATTCCTTTGTGACATTATACCTTCCTCTGATGCTCAGCAATTCTTTGACTTGAAACCTCTTAGACAAAGATCAGTAGAAGGAAATAAAGTTATTTAATATGTATTAGAGAAAATTTGAGGAGAGAAGGATCAGACAAAGTAGCTCTGTCTTCTAAGATATTTGAATGATTAAAGTCATATGGAAGAAAAATTAAACTTTTTTAGGGGAAGTGGGAGCAAAAGACTAGACTTAGAAGGAATTAGCTGTAGACAACTAGATCCAAGATTATTATGGGGTCAAATTCTGACCTCTTTAAAAAACAACAACAACAACAACAACAAACCTTCTTAACAATTACTCATCTAAAGTGGAATAGACAGTCTGGATAGATAGTTAATTTCATATCAATGTAATTCTTTTTATGAGGGCTGGGTTACTACTTCTCAGGTATATTATAGAGATAAATGCCACTCGGGTTGGCTATATTGCCTTGTAAAGGGAAAAAAAAAACAAATTCTCATTCTTTTCACATGAAGTAGTTTAGCAAAATTTTATTTGTCCTGTTTTTGGACAATAATTTTTTTTGAAATGCTAAGATTAAGACTTTCCATTTGTAGTATCAAATTTCATCTTATTAGATTTTGCCCATTGTTCCTGCATGTCAAGAACTTTTTGTATCCTAATTCTGTCAGTATATTTGTTTTCCTTCCCAATCTTATGTCATCTGCAAAATTGATAAGTATATCTTTATTTTTATTCAAGTCATCAGTAAAACTTTGAGTGACACCAAGCAATGTATCTACATTGCTATAACACTCCACTGGTGGGAGACTCCAGATTTCGTTCCATTTATCACTGTTTTCATCTGATTCTTCTGACTGGCTCCAAATACACCTAAGTATTGCTATTCTAGTTCTTGTTTCTCCATATCATTCAAAAGGATGTCATGAGAGACTAGGTGGGCTTTCTTCACACTTAATTGGCCAATCTAGTTATCATTTCAAAAATAGAAATGAAGTTTGTCATGCCTGTTTTTATTGAAACCCCATTAGCTCTTAGTCAGTAAACAAGAACTTATTAAACACTTGTTAAGTACTAAAAATACAAAGCCAGAAAATGAAATTAATCTGGATTTAGTATTCACAAGCTATCCTTTTAATAATCTGTCTCCAAAACTGTAAGGAATTGAAATGTAGTTCACTGGCCATAGCACACTAGATAAAGTACCAGAAATATGTTAGGAGGACCTGTGTTCAAATCCTACCTCATTAGCTATATAATTTTGGGCAAGTCACTTATTTCTATGTTATGTCAATGTTTGGTATTCTTCCTTAATTACTTGCCAAACTTGCCAAAAAGGGGTGAATATAAAACAATTGCTTTCATCTTTTTGTCTTTTTAAAATTTTGGTTCATCAGTATTTCTTTGGATCTCCATGCTCTTTGCTTTAGAAAGCTTTTGCTTTACTTCCGCATGGGATTTCTATTAACTCAGAGCATTTCATAACTCTGGAGTTGACTTCATTTAGAAGTCAAAGCTTTTGACCATAAAATCCACCTGTCCTTTTTTTGCCTGCTTCAGAAATCATCTTTGCCAAAGTTTAGGGCAATCAGAGTCAGTTCCAGAATAGTAGTTTCCCTTGTCAATTCTGAAGGATGTTAAGGTATTTTACAATTGTCCTTCATGACTATGAACACTGTTTTTAGGTGATGAAGAATG
The DNA here is from genome assembly GCF_048593235.1 of Sminthopsis crassicaudata. Lineage (NCBI taxonomy): Eukaryota > Metazoa > Chordata > Mammalia > Dasyuromorphia > Dasyuridae > Sminthopsis > Sminthopsis crassicaudata. The sequence goes on along the minus strand of NC_133617.1, from coordinate 328,869,076 downwards.
TTTTTTGTTAAGGTTTTGTTTTCATAGTAAAATTTAAAATCAATTTTGCCTTTCATTTAAATTGGGGCAGCCAGGTGGTGCAGTGGATAGAGCACCAGCCCTGAAGTCAGGAGGACCTGGGTTCAAATCTGGTCTCAGACACAACACTTCCTGGCTGTGTGTGCCTCCCTGGGCAAGTCACTTAACCCCAGTTGCCAGATAGATAGATAGATAGATAGATAGATAGATAGATAGATAGATAGATAGATTTGGAAATAACCATGCTATTTGTTCATTTCCATGTAATATTCCTCATACCAGATCACCTGGGATTCTTAAGCTTCTGCAAAAGGTGAATAAAATAATTTACCAAAAGAAAAGCCTTCAAATGACCTTAAAATAGAATTCTGCAGTGACACTTAATAGACAATTCTGAACTTGGGGTCAGGAGAATGTGGATCTTAGTCTTGGTTCCATTACTAATAAATTTAACCTCTTGGGTCATTAGTAATTCTTATCAGAAAAAATGGAGTTATCTTGAATGATCCCACACATGATCTTCTTCCTCTCTAATTCTGTTCATTCAGTGAATAATGATTATGTTCACTCCAAATATGGGTAGAGGAGAGATAATATTTAGTTTGGCTCTCTTGGTAGAGACAATCATCCAAGATCTTCAGTCTTTCCTCTTCTGTGTTAAATCTTTTTAGTGCTATTAAGCCTCCTTCATTATTTGTCCAAACTTTAATAATTCTCTAAGTCTTCATATTCTTCTTTGGCTGTGCGAAGCCCCCATAATGGGCAAGGTAATAGTATTCACAAGCTATCCTTTTTTTAATAATCTGTCTCCAAAACTGCAAGGAATCAAAATATAGTTCACTGGCCATAGCACACTAGATAAGGTACCAGAAATATGTTAGGAGGACCTGTGTTCAAATCCTACCTCATTAGCTATATAATTTTAGGCAAGTCAGCCAGCATTAATTGAGAACTAAATCGTGTAAATGTTACATACTAGTCTTACCATGCTTCATCATCCTAATGTCGTGTTGCTTTCTAAACTCAAAGGATACATTGTTTAACCAACAGTCAGCTTGGTACTTGTGAGTCTGTTACAAAGATGCCAACAGATAGTTGATATTCTCCATTTTGCATATATGCAGCTTGATTTTCTTTCCCAAAGGTACTAGAGAATACTTGGTTTCATTTAACTTAATGCTATTTGTTTTGGACTTCTGATTCCTTTTTTTTTTAAATTGTTACTTCCTCAGCCTTCAACAGATTTACCAACACTCAAGTCCCTGCGTACACCTCTGTCAAGCCACCTCCTCATTGGCCTGCTTAAGACCATTGAACTATCAGCTGTATTGTTTATAAAAGGGGGATAAGGAGGGGTGTGCTTAGCAGGCCAGCTGAGTTCTTTATCCATTAAGTTCAATTTCAATGTCTCTAACCTTATACCTGATCCCTCAGGATTTAAATGTGTATTTGCTGCCATCTCAGTAAGAAATGGGTTTTGTTTGGCTACAGTTTTCCCCTGGAGGCTGCAGAGAAAGGCTAAGACTTTTGAGAGTTGAGCCAAAAACTAGAGTACAAATCTTAATTTCCGGTGAAATTCCCCATATGCTCAAAGCAACATTCATCATTCCCATCATTCAGAGCTTGAGCACATAGTCATCTATTTGGTTTACCTCTTAGCAGGAGGAAAAAGATTTTTATTTTTAAAGTTATACATTATCTTTCTAATCTTTGAGAACTAAGCTGAAAAAGAGTTCCAGTTCTCTTTTTAAATTAACTCACTAAAAGAAGAGTGTTTTTGAATCCAACGATATCAAATAAGACTTGTATTTTTTTAAGTTTATATTGTAACTGTTATACCTTTGCCATATGATCTGTGTATGCAATAATAGTGACAGTTTTTCTATATACACAGGTCTTGACATCAAGAGACTGTGGTGTGAATTCCAGCTTTACTTGTTACATTGCATTGTGATTTGGGGCAAGTCATTTAATCTCTATATAAGGTCATTCTTCATCTGTAAAATGGCACTAGATAATAATGTAACACTTAAGCTACTTACCTCACAAAGTTGATCTCAAGATCAAATGAAATGGTGTATGTAAAGTCTTACATAGGTATATGGCTAAAGATAGACTCAGTATATCATATATTTATTAAACAACTACTACATCCACTATGGGACTTACAGATTTTGGAATATTGTTGCTTTATTAGTGTCACTTTTTTTTTTTCTAATACCCTTTAAATTTAAATAAAGTTTTTCTGTTTTTCAGTGAAGGTTTTATTTATAGGTGGGAATAAAGCAAGTATTATCCAGAAGTGATTATGATAGTAAATAAAATAAAATCAGCAAATTTTATGGGGGAAAATATTTTAAGCAATAAATGAAAATTTAAATTATCTTATTTGGCAAATTTGTCTCAAATGATTTGACATAAGCTGAAGATGATTTTAGAGCTTTTTAAAAAGTTATTCCTACTGCTATCACCTTTTTAACAAAAAATTTTATTGATGACGTTTGCTTATTTTAAATTTCCCTTTTTATTATGACTTTCATGATCAAAAATATGCATATTTTTATGGAGAAAAATATTTTCTCTTAAACTCTATATATGAAAGTGTTAAATAGATTATATAAAATCTAAATACAGAAATGTGATTGATAGGCAGAATGCTATTACCTTTCTTGTATAAACAGTTCATTCCTTACTTAGTCAAAAAGCTTTTAGTGTTGAAAGTGGGGAGGGACTCTGAGAGTTTTTTAAAACATATTTAGTTATGGTTTATTTTCAATTTTTACTCAGTTCTGGACTAAAGGGGTAACTATTATAGACTTAAGAGGTAGTCAATAAAAAAATCTTAGCTAGGCAGTATCTAAGGAATAAGATGGGTTCAGAACCAGAGTAATGTGCTATATTTTATAATACACACTTTGTTAATACATCTGATTAAACTGGACAAAAGTGAATTATGCAACTTTTGTTTTTCTTCAACAAGAAATGTTAAGCATGAAATAAAGGCCAAGAATGTAAGAGGGTCATGAGGCTACTGAGACACGTCATAAACTAATAAATACAATGTAAATGTGAACTGTCTTTATTATTATTCTCTTGAGAAATGCTTTCAGTATTCTATAAAAACATGTATAGAGATATGACTATTAATAGTTTTCTTCCTCAAAATTTTTTTTTGGAAAGGTAGCCTTTGGATTCTAAATCACCATCACTGTTTGTATCTTTGCTTATTTCTCATAGTATCTTTACACACATATATACTCACACACACAATTGTGAGTGTGATTAAATGATATGAATAAATAGATACTGGTTCATTAGTCAAATCTTATTAAAAGTTATTGGTATAGGGGCAGCTAGGTGGCACAGTAGATAGAGCACTAGCCCTGAAGTCAGGAGGACCCTGTGTGACCCTAGACAAGCCCCAATTGCCTCAGCAAAAAAAAAAAAAAAAAAAATTAAAAAGTTATTGGTATAGTGTCCTGCATACAGAGGTGTGTACTGGCAAAATTTTTGATTTTGAAGTTGACTGACCTGGATTTCAATCCTACTTCTGTGAAATACCTTGTGAAATACACTTAAACTTCTCAGTTTCCAAACCTGTAAAAATATAAATATACATATATATATATATATATATATATATATATATATATATATATATATATATATATATATATATATATATATATATATATATATATATGACTAAACTACAGGTTCTCTTTAAATAATAGCTTTTTATTTTCAAAATACATGCAAAGATAATTTTCAACATTCACCCTTGTAAAATCTTGTTCTCCTAATTTGCTTATAGTATTATTCTTTATAGCTAAATCATGAATCCCATTTTGACCTTATTTTGATATAGGGTTTTAGGTGATGGTTAATGCCTGGTTTCTGCCATACTATTTTCTGATTTTCCCAACAATTTTTGTCAAATAGTGACAAAACTGGACAAAGCTGGAATCTTTGGGTTTATCAAACACTAGATTACTATAGTCATTGACTATTGTTTTGTAAGCCTAATTCCACTGATCACCTACTTTATTTCTTAGTACCAAATGGTTTTGATGACTGCTGCTTAGTTGATTGTCTAGAATTTTCTAAGTATACCATCATATCATCTACAGAGTATTGATTTTTTTTTTTCTTCACTACCTACTGGAATTCCTTCAATTTCTTTTTTTCTTATTACAAGAGCTAACATTTCTAGTACAAAACTGAATAGTAATGGTGATAGTGACAACCTTGTTTCACCCCTGATCTTATTGAGAATGTTTCTATAAACTCCAGGTTGTAAACATGCATCTATCAATAAATTTCAGGGATTCTTTGAACTTGGCTAGGAAAAAAATTACATCTTCATTTTCACTGACCTTTAACTTTTCCTTCCATTGTAAGTAACAAACATTAATCTTAGTAGTCTTTAGGATTCACAAGATTCCTAAAGAAGGTCCATGACATAAAAGATGATCTCCAAAGTTCCTTCTGTGTCTTAGTCATATAACATATAATTTTCTTATATTTTATATAATCTAATTCATTTGAAGAGTTGTATCCAGTTGTGGTGAGTTTATCACCATATCATAATCTGTCAAATTTATGATAGTAATTGCAGACTCAGTCAAATGAAGTGCTTTTTTAAGGTTTATAAAGCACTATAGATATATTATCTCATTGATCCTATAAAATAAATGTTATTCTATCTACTTAAACATAATATTTTATTTTATATGTATTTAAATTTTAGTATGCCTCACATTAGATGTATTACACATATTATCTCCATTTTACAGATGAAGAAACTGAGATTGAAAGATGTTGAGTTACCTAACCATGGGCTTACCCAGCCAGTAAATGTTGGAAGCAAGATTGAATTAAAACTCAAGTCTCTACAGATCCTAAGTCCAGATCTCTTTTCATTATTATGTAATTAAACTCTCTATAAAAGTAATTAAGGAGCTAAGAAATTCCTTATAGGATTGAAGTTTTGTGTTTAATAATTTTTTTAATTATGATATCTTTTAGCCTAAGATAATTAAACTTTTATATTTCTCATCTTTCTTCTTTACTGTAAACTTTCAGTAGCACAGGAACAAGAATAATAAAGAACTCAAATTAGAGAATGGTGTCCATTTAACTGATCAAGTATAGGGTCAATAGTATGAAAGAAAGTGATTCCAAAGCAGTAGATATGTTGTTGGACAAAGAAAATAAAGAGAGAATGACTGGAGGTCACAGTGAAGATGTAGAGTAGGAATGAGGCAGAGGCAAAGATAGAAGAATTAATTAGGAGGAGAGAAGGAAACCAGAAAGAATAGCCAGTATTTGAATGTTTGTTGTCATAGGGAACAAAATATAGTCGATTCAAATATAGTATGGTTCCTAGAAGATAAATGCATTCACTAGTGCCTATTTTTCTTGTGGATTGCTTTGACTTTCCCTTGAATTAAAACTCAATTTTAGGTTCTTGGTCAGTGAGATGAAAACAAGGCAAAATCTAACTAAAGGTGGGGGCTTATTTCATCAGAAAAATAAACTCTTCTTTGACCTTCAACAGCCTGGGGATGTGGTCTCCATCCTCAATGGGAAGCAAAGTTTGAAAGGTAGGAACAGTTTAGAAACTCAGTGGTACATTGAATTGTTTGGTAGCAAATTGCTGTTTTCAAAGGCAATTTTGAAACAGGAGAGGTTCGGAACATTTGAATAGGGACTTTTATAATCACTGTTTGGGAAGCTGGGCCTCCTAGGTTTGTGGGTGAGAAGGCAGGTCATCTCCATGGGGTGCTGTATTTCTTTACCCTTTTATATAGCTGTTGTATTGTACATTTCATCTACTTTCTTCCTGATTTCTCTTGCAAGACATATCACTAAAGCCCAGATAGGTCCCACATAACAAAATTAGGGTGAAAATAGCATTTACCATTTCTGAAGAAATTAGCTTTAACATCCTCAGAGTTTTGGTATGATAAAATTTTCTCCTTTGTTGAGTTATGTATAGTAGTATAGTACCTACAATTTACTTTGGAGGCATTGAAAGAATGATTAATTTGAGATGAATTTGACATGAGAAAGGGAAGAGAATAACGAACTGGGAAATAAAATCTCAACCCTGCTGCTACCTTGCCAATCTAATCTTACCAATACAAAAGTTTTAAATAAGTGTACTGTATTTTGCTAAAGCACAAAATTAGTTCCTCACAATACAAGTCAGATTGCTCTCTTTTCTTAAAATAATGAAGCAATTACAGGTAATTTAACTATGAGAGTCATTGGATTAAAAGTTTCTTCTAAATCAAGTGGGCACAATCAAAAGGGATGAGAAAAAAAATTTCTCTTTTTAAATACTTAGAAATAAAGCAATGAGTTTAGTTTGGTTAGGTTTAGAAAATATGGATCTGGTTATTAGTAGTAACATAGTTTAGAATTTAATGTTTGTTATGCTTGTTGCTTTTCCCAGTAAAGTGGTTTAGGTTCTGTTTTTTTGTTTTTTTTGTTTGTTTTTTTTAACAACTGAGAATTATGATGTATTAAACCCATTAATCTCAATGATACTGCATTCAGGTTGTTACAGAATTAAAGTCATTTGGATATGCAAAAGAAAGAAAGAAATTCTAAATCAGCAGGAACCAGCAGACTTTAAGCCATTTGTTACAAGAAAGAGAGAGAGAAAGAGAGATGAATTTTTGAGTTTTATATAGACCATGTTACTATCCTACTCCGTAAACTTTAGTGGCTTTATGTTTATTCTAATATTAAATAATTACATATTTAATACAATTAAATAATTACAATAGATAATACAAATTAATACAACAAATAATTAATACAATTAAATAATTACAATTCATAATCTTTCTCTCACCTACCTTTCTGGGGTTGGTATATATTACTCCTCTGAGTGAATTGTTTGGTCCAGACAAGGAAAAAAGTATTTATTAAGTATGCCAAATAATATGCTTGTCCTGTGTAAGTACATAGTTATAGTAACCGTGTACTATGTACTATATAAAAGACACTGCTTTAGAAATATTATCACATTTGGGAGCTTCCCATTTTACAGTTGCCCAGTCACAGAGCTATTAAATGTCTGAGACTGGATTTAAACTCAAGTCTTCCTGACTGCAGACTCAGTACTCTATCCACTCTGTCACCTAGCTAACAAGCTAACTTTCTTGCTGTTTCTCACACATGATACTTCATTTCCCTTCAACATATCTTTGCAGAGGCTGCTGCTGATGCCTGCAATGTTCTCTTTCACTCAGCCTAGTTTCCTTCAAAGCTCAGCTCATAATATACCCTCCTTTCCTAGCCCTTCTCATCAGCTAGTGCTTCACTCCCCAAATTACCTTAAATTTCTTTTGAACATTCTAGAATATCAGTTCCTTGAGGACCTGTTGTACCTGAGTTTTTGTATTCTCTAGAGCTTTATATGCTGCCAAGAACAGAGTATTTACTTTAAAAATCATATTTTTTAGTTAACTGATTGATAGTAATTAAACTATTACTGGAGTATTGCATCTCAGGGCAGTTGTTTTGGGAGGCACTTTTAAATTATGGAATGATTATTTTATTTGGTTAATTTTTGAAGTTTTTTCATGTATTTTTGGGAAATCACTTTTCTAACTTATTTAACGCAGTATACTCGATTTTTTAAAGTTTGAAGGAAACATGTCACCAGTGCACATAATTCTGATTTGATAACAGGACAGTCTTTTAATGGATCAGATTCAAAAGGTTCCTTTCATCTATTCAAGGCAAGGAAAACATCACCCCATAATTGTTGAATATTTCCAGAACCCTCAGAACAGAACTGTGGTCACCTGTGTGTTCCTATATATTAGAATTATAATCAGAATACAAAATCCCTCCCCCACAATGCCATATTTATAACTGTTCAAGAATTTAAACCTGTATTTTAAAGTATATTTTTAAGAAATAAATTAATATTGAGGTCTTTTTTATAATCTTATGAAATTATCATGGCAACTGAGCTCATTCTGCATGAAAAACTGCTAATCTGCATCTCTATGGGAAGTAAAACTGAACACAATGGAGCTGAAATAAGAATTGAAAAAAAATTGTCCCTGTGCTGTGCACTTTGTACCAAAGACTGAATGTTAAATTCAAGACATGTTATTATGGAAAGTTGTACATATAGTATATAATTACTGAGTCACAGTGGACTATTTATCTGTAAATGCTTCATGTTTGAGGTTCTTTTTTTTAATCAAACTTTAAATCAAACTGGTTATTAAACCATTATAAAAACCCCTATGTAGCTATTTTAAATATTCACATTAAATGATCATAAAATTATATATGAAAAATATTAGGTATAATAAGAGTATTTAACCATCAGCCCAATCTTATTTTTAAATGTCTATGAAATGATATTTAGTGGAAAATATATAATTAGACTACAAAGAGGTCATCAGAAGCTAGATATTTTCAGTAGCAGAAATGCTCTAGTGAATCTTAGTCCTAAATTGGGTTTGCCTTCCCAGCTTAATATTTCTGAATTCTACTTCTCAGTATAATCAGATAACTTAAGAAAAATCTTCCAGGTTGCTTCTGGTGGCATAGTAGATAGAATATTGGGTAACCAAGTCACAAAGACCTAAATACTAAATACCTCTGAAAATTACTAGCTGTGTGACTCTGGGCCAGTTATTTAATTCCTTTTTGCCTCAGTTTACTCATCTTTAAATTGTGATAATAATAGGTTCTACCTCCCAGAGTTGTTGAGGGGATCAAATGAAAAAATATTTGTTAATAGTTTAATAAAAGCTCGTTTTCTTTCTACTTTCTTTTTTTAAATTTTTTAAATTAATTTTTATAATTATAACGTTTTCTTTGACAGTACATATTCATAGGTAATTTTTTTTTTTTTTTTTACAACTTTATCCCTTGTACTCCTTTCTGTTCCAAATTTTTCCCCTCCTCTCCACCCCCTCCCCTAGATGGCAGGCATTCCCATACATATTAAATATTTTATAGTATATCCTAGGTACAATATATATGTGCAGAACCGAATTTTGTTGTTGTTTTTGTTGCAAAGGAAGGATTGTATTCAGAAGCTAAAAATAATCTGAGAAGAAAAACAAAACAAAACAGTGTTCACAGTTTATACTCATTTCCCAGTGTTCCTTTTCTGGATGTAGCTGATTCTGTCCATCATTGATCAATTGGAATTGGATTAGCTCTTCTCTATGTTGAAGATATCCACTTCCATCAGAGTACAGCCTCATACAGTATTCTTCCTACTTTCTACCTGTTTGTAAACACCAGATTTGAAAAGATTTTTCTAAGAATTTGGAATTTAGTTGTGAAATCTCTTAATCTAACTCAGATACCATGGATTATAAAAAGAGAATCAAAAAGGTTAAAATGGAAGCATTTTCCAGTAAGTGACTTCCTAAGAGTTTATGTGTGCCTAAGATGAAAAGACAAAGATATATTGCTTAATCAGAAAGAGAATACATCCATTCCCAGATAATCTTTAACCTATTGTGTCTGGTGAGACATTTAATATAATGGAAAGTAACCAGCCAAATGGTAAGGTAGGCAAAATTTAGTGTTTACTTTCTTCCCACATGCTGCCATCCTATTATTTGCTCTATACCTCTCACAATAAGTATGGCATTTGATTTTGTTAATTAATACATGTTTCTAGAACTTCCTTTCCTATAAATACTCATGCTAGAAATAGACTAAACAATATCCTGTTGGGTATAAACCATTAGTGTTGTGCTTAATGAAAGAATATTTCTCCAAAGAAGGGAGAAAAAAAGAGAAGAAAAAGTCCTTTAGATAGTTCTGTGTTCTATAAAGAACATAGAGAAAGCCTGATTGTTATTTTTTTCCTTAAAAAATATTCTAAACAAACAAAAAAACCCATGTCTACCAAGAATCATAAACTGGACTTCCATTGACTATAATATGTTAAGCCATACATAACCCCAGAGTTTATGGATATCTTTTTCATTGTGATAAAGTTATGAAATTTGAGCTGTACTTAAGTCTGTATCTTTATTATTCAATTCAAAATAGGGGAAGAAGAGCTTAATATTTCTGAATTCTACTTCTCAGTAATCTGGTACTTTCAAAAACCTTCCAGGTTGCTCTTGGTGGCACAGTAGATAAACTATTGAATCTCAAGTAAGTGACCTGAATACAAATTCTACCTTGAAATTTGCTATGTTTTAGGATCCCCATTTTAGGAAATTTACTTCTTAAAATAATTCAAATAAATTTCAAAATTTCCTCAGAAAGCTGATATCTTGATCAGATTTTTGTTGAATTTTTTTCTTTCATTACTTGTGAAAGGTCAAAAAATTAATAGTTGAAACAGGTACATAGTGATATAGAAATCATTCATGTATTATTATTCATGTTACTGTTCTAGATCCATTATAAATCCTAGGTGTTATAACCAACCTGTTTTTAACTTGTCAGACTTTTAAAGATCTTATTTCATGTAACCTAACCGTAGAAGTCATAACAGATTAATGTGAGACAAAACAGAGAGGATCTTTTCTGGTTTGGCAGAAAATCATTTGGCAAGCACTATTCATGACTAGTATCTTATCACGCAAGGAATCTGAAAATGAGGTTCTATCATTATAAGAGGATTATGGCCTGAGTGGTTCATCTACATTCTAATCTAGGCAATTATATTTTCCCTTTCTAACCCACCCTCGTTATTATATTAGCCAGTTAGCATTTATCTAACATTTTGAGGTTTGCAAAACACTTTACAAACATTATCTCATTTTATCCTCATAACAACTTTGGGAGATAGTACATTTGTTATCTCCCTTTTATAAAAGAGGAAACTGAGGCATTAAGTGACTTGCTCAGGATTATAGAGCTAGGAAATGTCTGAGGCCAGATTTGTACTCAGGGTCTTCCTGATTTCAGGTCCAGTGTTCTGTCCACTACACTGTCCAGCTAGTTATCTTGATACTCATAGGATTTTTCTTCTTTTCTTTCTTTATGTGTGCTAATTTGTGCTTCTATATAATTTGAAATAATTCCTTTTGTTTTCCATGCGTTTTTTAAAAGAAGTCCTTTCAAAGTGGTAGAAGAATTCTATATCCAATCTCATAAAAAACACATGGGTATTGTTTCTTCTGAAAGAGTAGCTCCTGTCAATATATGCGTATTTAAACACACAACACACATACACACACATACACAAACCTTTGAGTTGTTCTTCCCTTTAAAAATCTTAAGATATCTCTAAATCCAAAACACATCTTTATTTTTTAAGAAAAACATTGATGTGATTAGATGATTTAACTTTTAGAAAGAAATGGTTATTCATTCTACTTCCCTATGTACTTCATATGAACTATTCTTCTAAACACTACCATTTTACAAATAGATAAATTGCCCATCACCTAAACTTAGTTACTGTAAATTTTAAATTACTTCCTTTTTTTAACTCCAAAATTTTATATGCTTGAAAAGTAATAATAGTCATAATAGAGGCATTATTCATATAGATTGAAGATGGGCAAAGAAGATAGGAGCAATGGTTTATCTTTTTCTGTCTCAGCCTAATCTGAGTGGACTTATTTTCTCCTTGTTTAGATGTATCACAACCTAGCTGTCTTGGAGTTTTATTCAGTCTCTCGATTGTCTGCATTTGGTCTCATTGTGGTTTGGTTGACAGTGGCTGGAAAACTTCAGAAAATTTGGTCGTTCCACAGTGCTGACTATTCAAGGGAATCATTATTCTCCCAAAGCCTTTCCTGCTAAACATAGGACAATGAACACCAAAGTGTTTATTATTTGAAGGGCCCTTTCAAACATTTTGGGGGATGGTATACAGGCACTTTTGCCTTGGCTGCACTACAAGGCAATACTGGAATTTACTTAATTTTTTTCCTCATTCTCAAGAAGTACATTCTTGTGATTATAACAAATGTGCTATAGAAGCATTATGGAGTATATGGAAGAATTCCCACCAACACTTGCAAAAGTTTGTTTGGGGTTTTGGCTTATGGAACCAGTATATTAGCATATCATCCAAAGTACAGGTAGGCTTTGCATAGTCCAGGCCCTCAACCTGAACAAAATTTCTGCTATCTGCCAAAAGGAGAAATAAAAGAAATTAATTTAGTTTCCATTTCCTAGAATGACCATTTGTAACTCTAAAATTTCTGCAGATGGTTAGAAATTTTCATAAGTAACCTTGTAAAGTTTATACAATGAACATACAAGGCCCAATCTGTCTGTCTCAAGGAAATAAAGAAATTCTTTCTGAATTTTGGTATAGATTTTAATTATTTGTAAACTACACAAACTTTTAAGAATGTTATATACAATATGAATTTTCTACAAACTACCAGAGAGTTTTGAGCTAATATATTATCCAATATGGACTGAATAAATAAGTATTAAATAAAATAAACAAGTATAATTGTGTACATATTTTCTACTTCAAAATTTTAATTCAAAGACAAAAATTTAAAAGGTGTTTGCCTTAGAACTCAAAAAAATGATATCTTTCTCAAATCCAGGAAGTTATAACTAATTAAAATATACCCATATAATCTTTCCTCTTTAAAAAATTGTCATCTTCTTTGAAAAACCGTATATACAACTGCTCCTTTATTTTATGTGTATGTGCTTTCCTCACTATTATAAGGTCTCTGAATTTGGTAACATTTCAGACCTTGCTCTTTCTTTTTTTTTTTTTTTTTTCTTAAGGGTTCTTAGTTTTTAGAATGTACATATGTAATATTATGACTTCTGCTGCAGTTCTGTGAGTTGCTTACACTTCTGGTGTGTGCAGGGAATGGTATTAGATGACTTAGTTTCCAGAATACAGAATGGGAGAATGGGGCTAGGTCATAAAGATCCTCTAGTTATCCCCACCAAAAAAAAAAAAAAAAAAAAGACTGAATGTTTGTTTTGTTAAAAAGAAAGAAAGAAGGGCCTAGATAGTTGTTGGGGTTTTTTAAGATAGTAAATAAAGGGACCAAAAGGGTCCTTTTGGCTTGTTGGCACTCAAATGCAGTTTTTAAAGGGCCTAATAAAGGTGCTATTGTGGATTGGCAGTCGTACTAGGAAGCAACAGGAAATAATGTGCTGAATACAGCCCTAAGAAGTACTGTTCTCATCATCCCAATCCTTGCAGTCTGGGTAGTGTTATCTGTAGGGTGAAGGAACTAGAGAAAATTTCCTAGAACAGGGATATCTTTGTACATGGAACCTGAGAAACTAAATCTCAGTGGATGCAGCTGTGCTTCAAATGCTGAATCTGTACATATATTATGCAGAATGAGAAAGCACAAAACAAAGGAGAGAAGGGAGGAAGGAGAGGTGAGCAAAGGAATTTAGAGGCAAAAAGAGGTCCAAAGTCCCTACTTTAATAAAATAATTTCCTTTTAACTTCTCAGTTTCTATACATGTAGAATCATTTGCTATTTTTTAATTACTAGTATAATAAGGATATTAGAGATTCAGTTCTGAAAGATTTTTTTAGCACATGATGGATAATATATTAGCTCAAAAAAACTATGGTATTTTGCAAAAAATTCATATCATAAATAAAATTCCTAAAAGTTCATGTAGTTTGCATTTTAATATGAATTTAGCAGCTAATTAACTGTCTTATATGTCTGACCTTTTGCTTTTGAGATCTGGGTGGCCTCTATTCTATTTGAGTTTGCACAATTCCAAGTATGCCTTTTTAAAATAGTATAATCATAATAGAAAGGTTTAAAACCCTTTTGACAACTATTAATCTTACATATAACTTCTTTAAAGATTATACTTAAAATTCTATTTAAAAAGCATCATTTGCACACTACAGATATGGAATTATTTTTTAGATTTTGTTTCCAGAGACCTACTTTGTTGGAAAATATTAACTTGCTTGTGTCTACCAGATTAATGATATCCTCTCATCAATAAAGATTCTTTCAGAAATTAGTTATTAAAAATAAAGCTCATAAAAAGGTTGTCTTTTGGTTTTTCAGAAGTCCATAGAAAACTTAGTCAAGAAAAAAAAGCAACCTAGCAATCGAAAACAAAACAAAACAAAAACAAAAAATAATAGCCTTATCCATGAAGTTCTCAATTATCTTCCTTTTTAAAAAAAATTATATATACTTCTCCTAATATCTCTTTATGCCACCCCTTTTTGTCAAAAGTTCAATTACCATCTCAGACAAGAGTCTACACTGGGAATAGTTATGATCCTTAGTTCATCATTCACTTTTGATCAAGCAGTTTCTAGTTTCTTGTTAATGGTCACATCTAGACACAGATCACCTACATCTCTTCTTTAGCCCTCTCCCCCAAGAAGTTCCCATTCTCCCCAGGATACAGGGAAAGAACCCAATCTCTCTTATACCAGTCTCACAGGAGATGATCTGGGGAAATAGAAAGTCATACAAAGATCATTCGATAAAGAGACCCCAGAAACCATTTCCTATTTAATTGCTATGGCTTTGGAATTAAATATTTTTTGTTTTTACTTTTGTCTATAGAGACAATCCATGGAAGACAGCCTACCATATCACCAACATCAGAAGAGACTATGTGGCTGGTAATTATAAGCCTCAGGATCGTAGTTTCCAGGAGGGGCAGCAGCTGATGAGATTACATCTCCAGCTGTACTACCTGTAGAACTATCCTAATGTTGGTGCAAGCCTCTTCTTTCTTGGTCTATTCCCAATCATGACATGATTGACTGTAATTCAGTTACTGTAATTTCACAGTAGGAATAAATGAATTAAAAAAATGCAAGTAGGAATAAATCATAATTCTATACGTGTAGAATTTCCATTGAATATTTTTATCAGCCTTGTCCTTGTGATTTTACAGGATTGTTAATTCCCCTAGAACATAGAATACATGATCTTTTCTCTAGTATAATCTGTTGACCTTACCAACATGAGTACACCAGAGCAAAATCATAATGTATCCATATCCTCTCAATGTGTATAATTTCAGGACTCTGCATTTTTATAAACACTACATAAATGAACCATAGGATTATAGACTGGTAGGTGGCACAAACGGATAGAGCACCCAACCTGAAGTCAGTAAAACTTCAAATCTAGCTTTGGACACTTGCTTATTTGCTTTATGACTTTTGGACAAGTCACTTGATTTCCTCCTCTGTACAATGAGCTACAGAAGTAAATGGCAAGACATACCATTATTTTCACTGAAAAAAAAAAAAAAAACAACACAAAGATTTGGACACAACTAAAATGACTGAACAGGGATTATAAGAGCTTAAAAGAAGCCTTAGCATTAACTAGTCCAGAGTTGTCAAACTCATGTCCAGAACCAAATTAAGATATAATTGGGAAATATTTGAAAAAATAAATAAAAAACAATATAGATTAACACAGATAATGTTAATTTGTGATTTTATAAATCAATATGATGTCTGGGTATCCCTTTCTACTTGAGGTTGAAACTTAATCTAGTCCAGACTTTTCATTTCTCTCTCTCTCTCTCTCTCTCTCTCTCTCTCTCTCTCTCTCTCTCTCTCTCTCTCTCTCTCTCTCTCTCTCTCTCTCTCATACGCACACACAAGGTTAAATGGTTTGCTCAAGGTTACAAAAGGAGTAAATGGCAGTGTACTCAAACCCAGCTCCTCTAACTTCAGATCCTTACTTTTTCTCCTGTATTTGAATCTATAAACAATAGAAAGCCTGGGTTAGTGAGTAATCTGATTTGCACTTAAGGAAAATCATTTTCATAGAAGAATGAAAGATGAGGTGAAGTGATGAAAGACTTTGAGACAAAAGGAGACAATTGCCATTATCTGGAGGGGAAAGTGGAGAGGGGAAGGTGATGGGATGAGTGCCTAAATTAAATGGTTAGCTGTGTGAAAAGAGAGAAATGGTAAGATGTGAGAAAATTAGCAACATTTGAAAACTGATTGAATATACGTGTTGAGAGAGAATGAGGAGTCCATAGTTTTACCAAGGTTACAAATCTCAGAGACTAGAAAATTTGTGTGCTTGACAGAAACGGGCAAGTTTGGAAGTAGGAGAGGTTTGGGGTAGAAGATAATGAGTTGTTTTGGAGATGTTGCATTTGGATATCTCTGGGAGATCTAGCTTGAAGTGGTCCAATAGGTAATTAGTGATGCAGAATTGAAGCTGGATATAGAGATCTGTGAGTCACCTGTATGTATAATAATAATTAAACCCCTGGGAGCTGATGAGGTCACTGACCAAAAAAGAGGTAGGGATGGAGAGGAAGTGGGTTGGGTTAGAGACACTAAGAGTCAGACAGACTTAGGATATAGCCTAGGCAAATAACCCCAGAGGACATGATATAGATAATCAAACATGAGCAAAGCAAATTGATTAGTAACATTTAGAAAGAAGAAGAACTAGAAGAGAACAATCCAGAGAGAAGAGAGAGAGCAGGTCAGAATGTCAGATGCAAGAGAGAAAATTAAGAAAGATAAGTGAAAAAATGGAGTGAGAATAAAGAGAATCCAAAAGAGAATACAGCTTCCGTGGGAGAATTTGTATTCTTCTCCCTGCAGGTAATTAAATAATTATGGGTGACCACTTATAGGGAAAGTTCTAGAGGATCTACCTATTTCCAGATAATCTCTAAACTCCTTGTAATTCCTAAATTTCTGTAGTTGGACTGTTCAGAACTTAGCCACTGGTAACATAGCTTTCAAGAATTCCACACTACAATGAGGCATTAATTAGAATAGAAACAGAAGTCATTGTCTAAGTTCTAAAATAGAAGTCATTACCTTCTCTTACTGATCAAGACTCCTCTTACCCAATCTGTTTTCTAAATTTATTTATTTTTGTTGGGGGCAATACTATCCTTCTAATTATCCAGATCTGCTCCTTTAGAGTGATCCTTAACTCTTTCCTTCATCTCACATATTGTCAGTTTGAAAGCCTGCTTCTTCAACATTTCTCACATAGCTCTGTTTCTCTCTACTCACAAACTTACTCATGCCCTCATCCCTTCTTGCCTGAACTATTACAAGAGCTTCCTAATTGGTCTTCCTGCTTCAAATTTCCCCTCTTCAGTTCAGCTCCCACTTAATTGATAAGAGGAAACAAATAAAAGAAAACAAATCTGAATAGTCCCTTTCTCAAAATATTCCAGTGGCTTCTTATTTCCTCCAGGATCAACAATAGCTCCTTTGGCATCAAAAACCCTTCACAATCTGATTCTATCATATCTTTCCTTCATGCACTCTTCATTGTAACCAAATTTGGCTGTCTTCACACTAATACTCTACTTTCTCTGTCTTCACACAGATGAACCCCATGCTTGAAATCCCACCCTTTACCCTTTTTGTTAGAGTTGTTAGTTTCCTTCTAAGCTCAGTTAAAGTAATACCTTTAATATGTAACTTTTCTTCAATCCCATCAGCTATTAGTGCTTCTCAATTATCTTGTGTATATTTGTTGTATATAACTTATTTATATTGTTTTATATAATAGAATGTAATATTTTTTTTTGAAAGGAAGCTGTGCTTTACTGTTTTTGTATTCTTAATTCCTAGTATATAAGATTACCTATGATAAATGCTTGTGATTGGCTTGACTGGTTTTAACAGTGAATATGGTGTGTATGTTTGTGTATACAAACACACACACACACATAAGTTGCATTGTTGCACTACAAAATAGTTGAACTTGAAACAGACTATTTATTGCATTGACAAGGCATGGGAAGGAACACATGGAAGCTCTTGTCTAAGTAAGGAAATATGATAGAAGCTTGAGAAAATACACACCCAGGGACAAAATAGAAGATGAGATTTTACAATCCATTTTCCTAAAATTTACTAAGAAAACAGATGATCTGAAAAAAATCAAGTGAATGATTCATTTTCTTTGTGTACCTCTCCTGTAAAGAAGGTATATTGTTGTTTTCATAATTAAGGAGTGGCATTTTAACATAGCAGTACAACTAGTTGGAACACTACATAGTTTTTGTTTCTTCTATTCATTACAATAAATCAGGAAGGCACAGATTCATTTTGTTTTTTTGGATATAATATTCTTATTCAAACATTAACAGAGCCTAAACTCAGTGAACCAGTCCAGACTGAATGGCATGAGTTTGCCTATCATTTTATATTTCATCAAATAAAGTACAGTGTCTGCAAGAGGAGGGAAATAGAAGCATCTGGTTTACCATAGGTCCCAAGAATTTACTTGAGCTCCAATTAGAGTCACTACGGTAAAATGTAATAGAGTGTGTCAGGATATTCCCAGATGTGATACAGCACTGTGGGGAACAGTACTCAGAAGTGAGTCAGAAGAGCATCTCCTCCAGCTGAGAAGCTGCTTCAGAGACAGAACATATGGGCTTGGAAGGTTGAGAGCTAGCTGCCTTCTCTCTCATCAGTTCTTTTCCTTTCTATCAGTCAGTCAGTCAGTCAGTGCCTTTGACTGTCAGTCTCTCTCTTTTGTCTTATTTCTTTCTTTTGTTTGTGGAACTATTTTCTCTGAATATTTGCAACAGAGTTAGCACTCTGCCTCATGTACTGTAGGTGTTTTGGACTACTAGTCTCAAAACAAGCTAGCTGTTTACCATGCCCAACGGAATTAAGCCGATAGATTCTCTGGACTCACTTTCCTCTGTAAATCCAACTTTCTGCAGCAACGGGCAGCCTGGAAGCTGTAAATACTGGATCCTCGACTTAGGTAAAGAATATGAGTTAAGATGCTATAACATTTTTCTTTGGGGGCTTTTACAAAAATTCAGTGGGGCAGCCTAATAATTTTTTTGTGCTTAAAAAAAAAAAAAGAACTGAATCATGTATATATGTTAGCTGCCTGCCTTAAACAAATTAGTGGGATTATAAAGATAAATATTTCTATTCTATAAAGCTTCACCACTGGAAAGAGTTCTTAACACAGTGATTTGAACATAAGTTATTTAATAGAGATTTGTTTGATTAATTGTCTGGCCATGGAGCATTTGCAATTGACTACCTTTGGGGAGTTTATGGTTATATTTTAATTGAAATTTTAATAGAAAAATTAGAGGCAAGCTAAAGTAAGCCAAACTGCAGATTGCTCTCTTCTTTTACATGGTCCTATATTTTTTTTGTTTTTATGTTGGCTAAAAATTAAGGAAGAAAAATGAGTCCCAAGTTATCTGAATGTAGATAAGCCCACCCCCTTTTCTTATAAAAATGAACCCATAAAAATGCATGACAGTAAATTATATAGATTTCTCTCTCTAGTAATTTATTTTGAGTCAGAATTTAAAAAGGAGAGAAAAATCATTAGCTGATGAACAGACAAAACCAGATTCCTTCAATTAATTGGTACTCAAAAAGGAAGGAGTTATTTAATGGGGAAGGCAAAACTATGCAGAAAACAAAACATGCAAGGGGGTATGGATACCTGTATATTTTCCCAAAAGACACTATTTTTCATGTTATTCTGACTATATTGTAATCACTGCAGCTCCCAAAATATGATAGTCTTTCATCAGAAGTTTTTGACATCTGTCAAGACAACGCAACCTTTAAAATAATGTTTCTCAAATGCTACAACCTGTGCAGCAGCTGGAATGGTTACCTCGTGGATTCAGGTAGTGCGGGATTCAATTCAAATTCACTTAAATGCCTGGCCTGCCTTCAGCATGAACACACCCAAAATGGGCAAATTAAAGTATGACAACACATGACAATCCCCTGAGCTTTTCTGTGCACTGCCAAATTGATAGGGATGTATATAGGTTTATAATAAGGGGCAAGGTTTGGGATAGAAACAAAGTGGCCAAAGGAAGGGGGGAAAAAAAAAGCTACTTTGAAAGCAAAAAAGATCCTTTGCATGCATTGGCATATGAAAAGCAACTGACACTTTATAAATTACTTTTTTTAAACTGAAATTACTAAAGAGAAAAGTATGAATAGAATAGAATGTGAAGCTTATAAGGTGTTGGCTGCAAAAATTTTATGTTTACTGGTGTGACTAGGACTTCTGTTATCTAATTTTTCTATTTCTTAATTCTGGGCTTTTCAGAACTTCTAGAAAGGTTCTTTACTGTAAAATTTTGGGATTTCTCTGTGTTATTTCAGTGATTCCTCACACAAGCTTTTTGCTTAAATAAAAACAGACCAACAGATACCTTTGTAGCCAACACCCAAGACAGCAATTATCAGGGGTTAATTTATGGGGCTAAATATTCACTCACTTATCCCTCCACTATTTGTCCCACCTTAACTTCTCAGCCAACACTGAATGCTACTTGGATTTGACTTATCTTACCTTACTTCCATTAACCTGCCAGATTTTTCTCACTTTAAGTATCTTCCTAGAAATGCATCTTATCACATAAATTGCTACTAGTCTGTTCTTTATTTAATCAAATGTTACTAATTTATATAATGTCATAAAACTTAACCATTCAAATGTACGGAAGTTAATTTAGAATAACAATTTTGAAAACTAATCCAGTTTTGCTTTCAATCCTTCTTAAGTAAAAGCACTGCTGAGGAGATAATTCTCATAAAGAGATTTTTTTTAGTTGTTTTTCCCCAGTATATTAATTTTATCTTTGTTGTATCTAGGTAGATAATACATTTGCATGTTATTTTCCCTTTTTAGGAAATTAAGCTATCTTGGATTTTCTAGCCTAAAGGATTTGTCACTTACATTACAAAGTAAACTTTTCAAAATAATCCATTTTGCACTATGGCATGGCATTCTCAATTTTGGCAGACTTCTTGGTATTATGTATCAAAAAAACACATTGACATTCAATATCATTGGTTTTTCTTCGAAAAGACTGGCCCAGGTTCTTATGCTCCATTTACCTACTTTGTCACAGGCAGCCAGGAGGTCCTGGTTGGATTTAAGATTACTTTGGACAACTCCTACTCCTATGGAGATTTGCTAGCTCTGAGATTTGCAAATGTGAATTATCATTTCCTGCTCTTAACATATCCATATCATCACCACATTTCAATTACCCTGAGAAATTCCATTCTTCAGACTGGATTTCTTCCTCTTTGGGAATTGAAGAAAACTCCCTATTTGATATGGCTCAAGTGGTTTGGTTGATGAATGAGGTGTGTTGGACAAATAGATATTAATCATAACTAACACTTGCCATATTATAGTGGGATTTCTTTCTAGTGCAAGTTGGCTTAGATGGTTGATGAATTCCCTTCTGGGTCAAAAATCCTGTGTTTTTGTGGTATTCATTCTAAATTTAGAGGACAGGAACTTTAAAAAAAAAAAAAAAAAGCTTTAATTCTCTTGTAACTTTCTACATTACAACAGATAATAACAAAGAGAGTTTCCAGTTCATGGAAACTTTTTTCTTTCCAAATTTCATAGATTTAGCTATTAGTATAAAGAAAAGTAATTAAGGAGACCCTGTGCTTTTGGGATATTTTGGGGGGGGTTGTTTGTTTACTTTTGTGTATTATTACCAACTTACCTGAATACTCAACAACTTCTAAATGGTGACTTGTCCCAAGAAAACTTTTTTTTTTAATTTTTTATTATTATATATATTTTTTATAATATTATCCCTTGTATTCATTTTTCCAAATTATCCCTCCCTCCCCCCGAGGACAGTCAATCCCATACATTTTACATGTGTTACAATATAACCTAGATACAATACATGTGTGTAAATACCAAAGAAAACTTTTTTTAAAGAAAGAATTTTAATAGAATATGGTCCTCTTCCCCAGCCCCTCTGCCAGAGAAGTTTTAAATCACACTCATGATTTATGGTCTTGGGAATTCTTTTGAAGGGACATTCTAAACTCATAATGTTGTAGAACATATACAGATTTGTAGACCAGAACTCTTGATTAGAATTTCCACTGATATTTAATATAATAAAAGCAGCCCTCTTTTAATAACCATTTCCATAGGAGAGACTAGATTATAATATAATGGCTACTTTCTGTAAGCAAATGTTAAGTCGTTTTGACCCATATTTCTTGTAGCCATATACCTTCAGAGGAAGTGGCAGTACCCATTGGCTATAGTTACCCATTGAATCATAGGGGGGGGGGGAATCCATGCTTCAGTTTTGAAATGGAAAAATAATTATGAATGAAATCCAAGAAAGAAATCCCAAAGTAACCTTTTAAATTCCCAACAAATCATTAAAGAATCCCACCCACCCCCCTTCTACCAAAGTTCTTTCTTATGCCCACTAGGAGCCAGAGAGTCACATGATTTTATTGTACCCTGGGAAAATGCTGTTCTGGTGCTTTATAGAGTACTTACTGTACATATTCAGTGGGAAACACTCATTGTCTACATGTGAATTAGCTGCGCTCAGTATAATCTATATGGATTAAATTAACCTCTTGTTTGCTTGCCCATTTTATTTGCAGATGTTTCTAAGACCAAGTAATTTATATAGCCGTGAGCCAAGAAATTTTTATGGCTAAGCAAATGTGGGGAAATGGAGCCCAAGAGAAGATAAGGTCCAGAAGGACTATAAATTAGCTCTTTCTGGGGCCCAGTAGGGAAACCAGTAACACTGATAAGGTGGTAGAACTGTTGAATTTATTCTCATTCTGAAATAAGCATAGACTTTTACAGCACAGATGGAAGTTGTTTTGCCAGTGCTATACAGACTCTTCTAACTAAAACAGGGGAGAAAGAAAGAAAGATCCAGCAACATTCTCTAAAGTTAAACATGCCAGAATGCTGTTAGTTACTACATGTTTTTTTTTGTTGTTGTTGTTTTTTTTGTTTTGTTTTGTTTTTTGGTTTGTTTTTTTTGTTTGTTTCCTTACTTAAATCTGAAACTGTAGAAAGAGCACTGATTTTGGTGTCAAAGGAACTGGATTTTAATCCTGTCTCTTCCACATTTTAGTTGCATGATTTTGGACAAGTTATTTCATCTCTAAGGACCTTACTTTCCTCATCTGTAAAATGAAAGAGTTGGACTGGATAAGTCCCTTTCATCTCTAAATTTATTAGATATTCTGGTCATAAATTTTTACCAAAGAAGCTTGTTTGGGGGTAAATTCAAGGAATAATTTCTTATTAATTCCTATGTATATGGATAAAGAGTTTGAGTGGATATCTTGCGCTGTTCCTTTGGCAAAGTATGTGATACCAGGTGAGAACATTATATAATTAATCTCTAAAATATAAATCTATACTTGATACATTTTCTTAGAAAGAAACTCAGGGGTTATGTGTCTCTTTGTTTCATAGACTCAGCTTCAACAATAGCATTAAAATATTCAATGTAATATATACCGTGTAAAGTCAATTAAGCAAGCCAGTGAGAGCTCCATCCTGTCTTCAACAACAACACACATTTTAAACTTTTTTTGGGGGGAGGGGTATTATTTTTTAGTTTCTTTATTTTTTGAGGCAGTTGAGTTTAAGTGACTTGTCCAAGGTCATACAGCTAATAAGTGTTTAAGTGTCCTGAGTTCAGAATTGAACTCAGGTACTCCTGACTTCACAACCAGTGCTTTATCCACTGTGCCATATAGCTGCTCCATTTTTAGCTTTAACATCCTTTGTTGTGTAACACATTTCTAAATATATCAATTCTGCTCAGGTTCAAGGGCAATGCCATTTAAAGCTCATCATTCTGAAGAATTCCCTCAAGAATGGATAAGTAGGATCATAAGCATAAGCCAGACTGCCTGGATAAGGTTGTAATGGGCCATGGAATGTGTCCATCTAGACTTGACCAACTTCCTTTTCCTGTTTCCAAATAGGGAGAAAAATACAGCAGTCCAGATGCTTTTAATTAACTTTGTGCAGTTCTGACCTCTAAAAAAAAAAAGTATATAAGAAGAAGCTTGGGCAACTCAAATCTGCACTGAATGCATCATTTTTAAATGATGTGTTGTTTACATACTTTTTAAATTGGGTTGGAAAGGAAGGGTTGAAGGGGAATAAGCCTTCAATGAGAAAATAAACCCAAAGGCATCTTTATAACATTGCCCTGTCTAGTAGCTGTCTAGTTGAAGAAATCCTTATTATTTGCTTTTTGATTTATCTTCTCCTATTCTGTTAAAAATGGATCTAGCAATATAAGTTAAAATCCTCCAGGCATTTATTCTCTCTGAAGAGGTAGTTATTGAATAAAGAAACAAAGAATATTAACTTCTTGCTCTTCTTTCATGTCTTAATGACAATCACTTATTAAAGAAGAGGAGCTGGAACTGGAGCACTGAAATGATTTTAATAGGTGATTTTTTAATAATGAAATAGCATCAGTAAAATTGCTATCATAAACTGAAGCTCTTTTTCTTTTTTTGTAATTTTCCCCTACAAAACAAAATTATTTCAGGTTTCATTTGACCAAGTAATTTATTCTCTTTATCTTAAAAAAAGTTATTCTTGATTTTATTATTGCATGTTACCAGATCTTTCAAGACCTGGGTGGATGAAGTGTTATTAAGCAATGTATTAATTAATGCAAAGATTAAAATGTGTACTTTTAATCAAGGTTAAATAACAGAACTGTACTTTTCACTCTTTTCTTTGTGGGCTTGTAATATTTTCTTGTTGCCTAGAATAGCTCCCGTTCCTCCTTTCTCTTCTTGTTCTTACTGTGGTCCTTTATTTAGTGAAAAGAGGGAAGGAGAGGTAGGGCATACAGAGAATGATTCAATGAAAAAATTAAAAAGAATTTTTCCTTAGAAAGTTGACTTGCTTTTGGATTAGTCTTAATATAGTTTAAGAAAAAAGATCATGTTACAAATGACAAATTTAACTTGATTTGAGTTCTGAATAGATGAATACATTCATTTCAAACTGTTTCAAAATCTAGTGTGGAATTCTCAAGGAATTTTTAAAAACACAATTAATTTTAATTCACTCTGACTTTTCAAATATATATTACAGAACATTTTTTAGGAAGTGGGGCAGGAAGCCAAGAAATTAAACCCCATGAAGGTGATATCTTAGTAGATTAAAGTAAAAGCAGTGAATACATGACTTTTTTTTCCCTTCCATATGTGGACTCCAAGATTACTTTACAAATCTATTCTAACTTAATTGGATTGTTTTAAGCTTGCCAATATATAAGGGGTTTTGGAGGTAAGGCAGAGCAGAGGGAGGCATGTCAAAGTAGGAGAAAGGGTGGGTAAAATATACACTGAAATAGAATTCCCAGAGAATTTTTACTGGAAAATCATGTTCTTCAGAGTTTAATGTGCTAGGTCTTTATATTAGTTGTGGTTTTGTTAAAAGCCATATAGTTGTTTCCCCTCTCTCTAGCCATACAAACTTCTAGTCTAATAGTGCATCCCTTGAGAATATGATACTTTGTTTAACCTGTCCTTTAAACAAGGTGAAGAACGATACTGCTTGGCAGTATATTTAAGCACATTCCAAGATCAGTTCTTTTGGTAAATACTGTCTAATGAATTAATAAGTATTGTTAAATAGGCCTACTAGAATATTTATAAGTTATGGGGTTTGTGCCATGTTTGAGTTATATTCTAATTCCATTCATGGGCTTACTGGAATCTAGATAAAAGTTATAATTTTTTGCCCTGACATTCCAGGCCTGTTCTTAATCAAAGAAATAACTGGGAAAAGAAATCTGTCATCACCTGAAATAAATCAACTGTATAGTTTGGGGGCCCCCTAACCCTTAATGTCCTGAATGTAGCAAAATGTTCCATTTCAAACATTGGTGTGGTACAAGGGGTGAGAAGGGATGTGTGCTCCTTTTTAACACTATAAATTCACTGAAAACTGAATGACAAGAGGTTCTATTTGTCACATGTAGTGTCATTGCACTGATTCTCCTACTTAGACAATCAGCTGGTCCAGTGCATTTTTCTAATAATGGATATGTGACAGATAATTAAGATTTTAATAAAATAAAGTTCCTGATGCCTGCTCTTAATAAAAGGCCCTGTTTTAAATGTAAAAATTTCTCTAAATGGAAGTTCCAGAAAAATTTTAGTGCTAACTGTTTAATAGAATCTGTCTCTTATAGTATGCTACATGAGGCACATATTCATATTCAACTTGAAAGTTTATAATGTAATTAGAAAGGATGCTTATTTTGAGAAGGGGTTGTTTTATTCTTTGTACTTCTATTTTCATCACTTAGCAGAGTGCCTGATATACAGTTAGTCAGCAGGTATTTATCAAGTGCTTATTATGTGCCAAGAATTGTGCAGTAGTGACTTAGTAATTACTTATTGATTATTGATTGAATATCATAGCGTTGAGGGAAAGGAGGGCATTTAAGAGATCACCTAATTGCCTTTTTCCTCATAAAATAATTCCTTTCCCCCCAAACAATGACTATATCAGTATAATAATAATCAAATAATATACTGCCTAAGGAATGAAATAAAGTCCAAGATTGTAATACAAACACCTCTCAACAATGATTGAGAGATTATTAGATCACATATCACTGCTTCATCTGTCTATTCTCAAATTACTTCAAATTTTACTTTGATGTGTTTTTTTGAGGCTTAAGAGGGGTAAGGGGCATTATTTATTTGTTTAATAAAGATCTGAGGTCCTAAAAGCATGTTCTCTTCATGCTTAAAACCTTTTTGTGTGTTTATTTTCAAGGTAATCTTCACATTTCCCAACTATAGTTTTGTGTGTTGTTTTTTTTTTTTGTTGTTGTTGTTGTTGTTGTTTTTAAATCTGTAATGGAAGGTATCCTTCCAAAGTAGGTGGGACTAGAAAGGAAAGTCATAATTTGCATTTTATTTAAGAGTGGAAAAGTTATTTTGCAATAGATATTTTTAGTTTTCTTTGTTCTTAGGTTTATTTTGTGGTGTCTTCACCTCTTGGTGTTTTGACTGTTGATGAATTTTTCAAGTCCTATTGCTTCTATATATAACTTTATTTTAAAGAGGATACTATTTTCAAGAGGAACAGTAGAGAAGGAAGAACTAATAGTTTGAATATAGTAAAAATGTCAGAGGCCAAATAGGAGAATTTTGTTAAAAAGCAAATGATTGATAAACAACAGAAGCAAAAGCAGTAATCAAAGTACTATCATAAAGAGAAAATAAATGAGATTTTAGGAAAGAGGTTATAAATGAGCCATGAAGTACAATTTAGTAGTGATGGAGGGCTTTGATTATGTGGGCCTATCAGAGCAGTGAACAGTGTTTTTATTTCCCTTAATGATCATTTCCTCCCTCAAAAGGTGAAAGAATTAAAGAGGGGAATGCCTGCTCTTGGTCTAATTCACATTAACAACAAAAAAATAATTGTTAAGAAATAAATGGAAAAATTTTGTAAAGAAGCTACCACTGCATCTTAGCATATGTGGCATAAGAGAGGAAATTCAAACACAATCTCACACACACTCTGGATTTGAGTAGAGCTAACAAAAATATTTCCTTAACAAAAATATTTCCTTCTTGGTTGCTTTCTTTCCTATTTGACCATTTCTTCTCACTTTCCTTTGCAGGATCTTCATCTGTATCATATCCACTAACCATGGGTATTCTCCAGGCTTTCATCTGGTCCCTTCACTTCTCTCTCTCTAAAGTATACTTTGTAATTCCATCATCTTCCATAAACTCAGTTATCATTTCCATGCCAATTACCCTTAAATCTATATATCTAGCCCTGGTACCTTTCCTGAGCTGCATTACCAGCTGGCCTTTGGACATCTTAAACTTAACATGTCCAAAATAGAATTCGTTACCATCTTACCCCACCCCCAAATTCCTCTCTTCCTAACTTTCCTTTCTCTGTTGATGGCACAGCCATCCTGCCAATAAACCTCAATGTCATCCTCGACTCCTTGTTCTCACTTATACTCTCGTGGTATGAGTTATCTCATCAAATTTGTACCTTCATAACATTTCATATAAATCATCTTTCCATTCACATAGCTTCCACCCTAGTATATGCCATACTCTCCTTTCTTTTGAATTATACTGCAGTAGCCTTCTAAGTCATCCTCCTGCTTTATAACCACTCCCCATTCCATTCCAGTCAACTGCATTTCTTCTTTGGGGCCAAACTAATTCATTATAATTTCCATGCATACAATTTCAAATGTTTTGTTGCTGCTGTTCTTTGCATTTACAGTGTTGAAATCATTATTTTCTTTCCCTATATCTGTTCACTTCCCTTTGCCTCAAGAATTGTTAGAATAGGTAGGATCCTGTGGATTCAAATTCTGAGGTTAGAGGAACATTTTTACTAATGACTTATATAGCTATTGAAAAGCATGGCTGGCATATCAAAATTAAAGTTGACACATAGCTGAAAATAGATAGTAAACTGGATAAGTCAAGATCCAAAAATAATCTGACCTTTATGGATAGAATTCAATAAAAAGAAATATGAGGAAAAGAACTAGACCAATGATTTATTAATGTAGGGAACTCCCACTAACTCTGCAACTCATAAATACTGAAAACTTTTAAGTGAGTTGCCCATGGTAAAAAACAAACAAACAAAAATCATTACATGCCATTATTAGGCAGGTGGGTTGCATATCAGATGGAGCACTATATTTGGAGTCAAGTAGAGCCAACTTCAAATCCCACCTCAGATACTTACTTATTAGTTGTATGACTTCGGCTAAACTATTTATCCTTTGTCTGCATCGTTTTCTTTATCAGAAAAAAAGAGAATAATAATAGCCCCCTGTTTCATTAGATTGTTGTAAGAATCAAATTAGATGATATATGTAAAGTACTGTCCAAATAGTTGCTATTATTATTAGGATGATGATGAACCTAGGTATTTCTGGTATCAAAACTAATTTTTTACCCACTTGCTATACTATACGAAACTTACAACTACAAGATAGAAGCGTTGTGGCTAAATAGCAAAGGTCAATAGGAGTCAACAATGTAATATGACAAAAAAAAGTCAATGCAATTAATCCTTGGCTGCATTGCCAAGGCATAGTGTCCAGGATAGGGAAACAGTATTATCATCATTCCATCCTATTCTGCTCTGGCTAGATCACATCTAAAGTATTCCTTTCAGTTATGACTGC
Organism: Sminthopsis crassicaudata; assembly: GCF_048593235.1. NCBI lineage: Eukaryota > Metazoa > Chordata > Mammalia > Dasyuromorphia > Dasyuridae > Sminthopsis > Sminthopsis crassicaudata. Next base: position 328,840,117 of record NC_133617.1, on the reverse strand, counting down.
CACATTTTAGGAAGGGCATTAATAAGCTGGATGGAGAGTCTAATGGCAAATTATCTCAAGATGATTCTGTACATGTATCAATTGAAGATACTAGGAATATTTATTTAGCCTGAAGAATAGAAGATTTAGAGAGCACATGATAACTGCCCAAATATTTTAGATTGATTGGAGCTGAGACCAGGAGCAGAACTAAGAGCCAATGGTCAAAAAGACATATTTAGCATTAATGGGAAAAAAGTTCTAATCATTAAAATCATTAATTAGAATAAGTAACCTGGAGAAGATAGTGAATCCTACATCATTAGAAGTTTTCAAGCAAAGACTAAAAAACCTCTTGGTAAATATGTCATAGAAGATGCTTCTTGTTTAGCTCTGAATGAAATCAGTGGCTCTTAGGTGCCTTCCAACTTGGAGATTATATGATCTTGTAGGAAGTAAAAGTCAAGTGAACAAACATTTATTAAATGCCAACCAAATTCGAAGCATTGTGCTAAGCACTGGGGATACAAAGAAAGATAAAAAGCAGTCTCTGCTATCAAGGAGAAATACATTATACAAGATGCTCAAAAGATAAATTGGGGAAAATTAAAAGGAAGGCACTAACATTTAGTTAAATTACAAAAGGCTTCTGGTAGAAGGTAGAACTTTATTTCTTAAAGAAATATGGGGAAGCTAAGAGGATAGAATTAAAGAGGGAAAGAGTTCCAGGAATGGAGTACAGCCAGTGAAAATACATGGAGGAGAGAGAGGGGGAGAGACAGACAGAGAAAGAGAGAGTGTGCACATTGCATATGAAGAGGATCAAGATTGCCAGTATCACTGAATACCAGATTACATATTGGGGAGGTGAAGGCATATAAAGTAAAGAAAGATAAGAAAAGGCCATCTTAAAAAGATTTTCAAAAACCAGAGGCCTTGTATGTTTGATTCTTGACTTTATTGAATAAATGTATGTTCCGTGCTTTAGGAAAATCATTTTGACAGCTGAGTGCAAGAGTGAGAAGAGATTTGAGCCAGATAGACTCACCAGAAGTCTGGTGCAATATCTTTGCATTAAGATAGGCCTACACTAGGATGATGGCAGTGTTTGAGGAAGAGACAGGTTTTGTATGAGAGATGAAATAAAAGGACTTTGCAACAGATTAGATATGGGGAATGAGAAAAAGAAGACAAGGATTCTTGACCTCCAGCACTTCTGGGAGGATGGTGGTAACTTCAGAAATGAAAAGCAAGTTAAGAAGAAGGAAGGAAGATACTGAGCTCAGTTCTGGAAATGTTGAGTTTAAGATGTCTATAAGACATCTAGTCAAAGCCGCCAATAGGCACCTGGAAGTATGACTCAGAAGATTAAGAGAAAGGGAGATAAAAATATATATAACTTGATTTCATGTATGAATAAAGATTTCAGGTACAAATACTTTCTGGATATCTAAAAACTCTTCTCCCTAAAAAAATGTATGATTTTTCCCACATTTTTTAATAGATGGAAAAATTGAAATTTTGGTATAAAAGGGCCTGGTTCTGGTTCTACTCCTTTATCTCCCACTTTTAGTTTATTGAATTTAGCCATGTCACTTTTCTTTGGGCCTCAGTTTTCTCAGCTGTAAAATAAGAAACTTAAAATAGCTGACCTGAACTCGCCTCCCCTCCAGTGCTAAATGTTTGATCTGACATTCAAAAGTAATCATTCAGTCTAGATCCTTAATCTTTGTTCTTATGTTTTCTTAAGTTAAAAAAGTTATGATTTATAATTGCCAGCCAGTTCATAAGTCTCTCTTTGCTTCACTTTAATTCTGTTTACAAACTAAAAGATTTCCTTCCCATAAAAATAAACCTCTTAAGCAAACATTATAATTTCATCTCAAGGAAACATGCTCAGGGCTTTTAATTTTTTTCTAAAAATGAGGTTTTCATTCATGTAGAAAGAATATCATACTACAATTTATACAGAATAATTCTATTTACTTTTAATTTCTACCCAAAAACACATAGCAATCTCTGTAAGTTGTTTTTCTTCATAAATAAAAGCAGTGGTCACATTCATACTGTTAGGTGATTTTTGAGAGTCTCTAGAGATATTAGGGCCCATTCAAAAGATTCTTGAAGAAACAAATGATACTTTATATCTTTGGGGAATCCATATTAAATCTAAACTGTTCTCAAAACCAATTAGAGCTCCAAAAAAGAATATTTTCTTCAGGTTTCATCAGATCAGGGATAAGTGAGATTGAGTTGGTGCCCCTTAGAATAATCTTGGGCTTCCTTATCCTTCTCTATGCCTTATTCTTGGGCTAAGAATTTTTGGAGACTCCATCTAGTAATTAAAAGTGGAACAAGTGTGACCCTGACTGTAAAGTTTTCTGACCTATCACTAAAAGTATTGTAGCAGATACTAGACCAGGTATTTCAAACTAGAGACCTCAAAATTCCCATAATGGGAGCTGAGTCAGATTAAAATATAATTGGAATTAACAAAAGAAACAGAAAATATGGTACAATATTGGTAACCTTCATTTGTAATTTTCTAAATCAGTATCCTGCCTACAAGTTTCTACTTGAGATTAACATCCCTGGCTTATATGATCATCTTTCCTGAATATAATAAAAGGGCTTCCTTCATTATGGTTAAAAGATGAAATTTTACAATTGTAATGCCCTATGGTTCTATTCCCCACCCTCTTACTCCTCACCACCTCTACAATCTCACAAAAATTATTATTTCTTATGATTTGGTGGGGGTTTTTAAATATTCTTTCAAGTTTTTGTCATTATAAAATAATGTTCTCTACAAAATTTAGTAAGATAATTATTCTTATTTTAAAAATAGAAAAATGATCTTTGTCAACATTAATTTTTTACTATCAAAATATACTCAAGTGTCACACGGTATTTTGAATTTTTTTTTCTGGAGCTCTATTATATGAATTGTGAAAATCCAGAATAATACATTTTGGTTTTTCTGTGAGTACAGTCAAGCACAGAATAAGCTTTCATGTTTTAGTTCTTTCTGTAGCTAAAAGAAAAGGGAGAGAGCGTAGAAAGGAAAGAAATCTGAACTAAAATTTGTTTACAACTACTCACCTTGTTAAGTCTTACCTCTTTCCATGTAATCAATCCAAAAGAAGTACAGGAAAATACTGCAACACACACACACACACACACACACACACACGCTTTTATTTTATTCACACAATCTCATTTTTCAAGGATATCTTTGCCAATATTTTCTGTCCTTAGAAATTATGAAGAGGACAAAATAGCATTGAAAATATTCCATAATGGCAAGGGACAGGGGTGATTTTATTAAAAATGCACACTACAAATATTGGGCCTCCAGTATTCAAAGTATTAAATGGTTAAATATGGTATGGTAGAAGAATTCTTCTGGTAATATGACCTACCTATGTTATGGGGAAAGCCTGGAAAATTTCTGTTTTTTATTTGAGATCTCCTCAAGAGACAAGTATCATGATCTTGCTTACTGGAGTCATTGGTGATATGAGTAGGGTGGCTTAAACACTGTACATTCATGTGTCAGTCAGAGATGGATTGTCTATGAACAGTCAAAGTCCTTTGTGAATTCAGGTGGTTAGGAGAACTCTGATTGAGCCCTGCAAGGTTTGATCATTCCTAGTGCTTTAGCAAACTCCAGTGACCATATGTTCTTAATTACTGAGTGAACTGATTCACATTGAGGTTCCTATACTAAGCCTTTACTTGAAACCAGAGTTTTAAAGGAGCACTTCTCTTTTTCCTTGTCACATTTACTTCATAGTTGAAAGTCCTAAGTCCCTAATCCTTTGCTATCAAAATCATACAGATAGCAGCACCTTAAAGAAGCCGCACTACATATTCATCAACACTAAGCAATAGTAAATATTGCTATGGATGATCTTCTCATCATCCTGTTCAGCTGCTTTTGTCTTACCCAGTCAGGTTCCATCATGTAGCTCTTGTGATCCTTTATTACTTACTAACATTAAAAAAAAAAAAAAAAAGTGTGCCTTCTTTCAGGGATCTGCCATCTATCATGTGACAGTCAAACAGATAACTAATTAGTTATGTTGTCTTAAGCTAAAAAGTTATGATTTATAATTTCCAGCTAGCTCATAAGTCCCTCTTTACTCAGTCTTCACTTTAATTCTGTTATCACACATGGATAAGAGTGAATTTTAATAGAAATGCTTTGGAGACCATGTTTTAAACCAAAAGATTCAGTGTAATCACAGGAACATGGAGCAAGAGTGAGAAGTGGAAATTTTGCAAAGACTGAGCTACACCATTGAGTCCATACCCCTGCATCAAATTAGTAATACCTAAATATTTGAAAAATAATCTAAAGCAGTGGTGTCACATTCAAATATAAATGGTGCTACTAAACCGTAAAGATTCCTCTGGGCTGCATATTGAATTAGAAAACTACACATTTACATGTTTCTTTTTATTAATATGTGAATACATTTAAAATCATATATAAGAACTATGTTTTAATCTGGTTTGAGAGCTCTCTGGAGAGTTTGGAGCAACATATAGTCCAATGCCCTATTTGTCATTTCTGATCTAAAGCTTTTATATTAGTGTTATGCTGAAAAGGGAAAAAAAAAATTGTGAGTATGTGTGTGTGTGTGTGTAATGTATTTATTCTGTAGGTATGTAGAGCTGATAGATCTGCAAGCCAAATCAAAAATGATTATCAAGCATTTACTAAGTTCCAAGTATTAAGAACCACTTCAAACAGAAAGGCATATCCTGGCTCAAAGAATTCGCATTCTATTGTAAATTCTAATAGCTTGAGAAGATTACACTTAAAGAAAATGGAAAAAATAGAGAGTATTAGAAATGAATATATGTGGGAGAGAAAATCCTGCAGAAAAAAGTCAGATGTGCAGCTCTGCTATGGAATGAATTCTTTGAAGGCCTCGACTTCCTCCTTTAAATAGAGATTGAGGAACTAGCTAATCAGTTTTAGGAACTAACTAAACCAACTAGACTCAGAAATTTTCTGAGGCATAGGGTACTTCCAATGTGATAAGAGTCAGGGAATAAAATAAACTTTCAGAGGAAGGAGGGGCATATTTAATTCTCCAATAAATCAAAAGTTTGAGGCAGTATTTTCTAGAAATGTCCATTTTTAGATATTTGGAAGTAAGCATCAGATTTAAAAGATGGTATTTGAAATTGGGATTTAACTTTCTGGATCATAGTTTAAGATTTTTTAAGTGAGCAACTCCTGATCAAGGATGAAGTACACCTAACAAGAATAGTAATAATACATTTGATACATTCTAGTCTTTCAAATTTGATTAAAAGGAAATTACCCTGAAAAAATGAGAGGGGAAATTTTTCTGTACTTATGCAACAGAATAGATACCATAAAATGCAATTGTATCAAGAAAATATTTCAGTAGAGATGTCTAAAAGTCCACAGTAATTATAGAAGGGGAAAAAAAAGAGATCATTAATAAACTCCATTGCCCCAGATGTCTTTACTCTAATAGAATATGAGTAACAAGCAAGTTGAACTAACACAGAAGAAGAAAACAAGAAAAGTTACCCTTTCTAACCTTGTAGGTATCATTGAGTATTGTTGGAAGTAGGATTCATGAATAGAATATGACCGTTATTGAAAAGGAACAAGTTAGGCAGCCTTGTATATTGAAGTTGGCATTGTGTACTAAGTTAACAAGAATCTTAAATAATGGAAGAACAGATTTCAAACTGCTTTTCCAGGGGAAAAATGACCTAAAACCAGAAACTCTAATTCTACAAGAGAATCCAAGTTGTTCAAGAACAATGAAAAACTTTTGCAAATAAAATTATGAAGATACAAAGAAAAACTATTTCAAGGAAAAGGGGAAAATCATCCAAAGAGACTGATATAAATATATTGAGAATTATTATCCAATACACATATTTTAAATATGTAGGTAGATTAGAACAGAGGAATTCTCTTTATACAGTTTAACTATGTGTGTTGTATGTATGTAATTATATTGCATGTTTATTTTTAAAGTTTTAATGATGCTGTTCACCATTAATTTCTGAAATGTGCCACAATCACTTTGAATCCTCCTTTGTAACATAGAAAAACAGTTAAACCAATTTGACTAACAGAATGACAGTAATGGTTCATTTCATAGTCTCCTAGTTGAAAGAAGTGTTTTTCATCATATTTCTCCAGGAGCAAAAATGTTCATTATAGTTAAATCAAGTTAGTGTTATATTTATATAACACATACACAAGGCACTCACTCATATGGAAGTCAGAATAATCAACACAAGGACATTCTCAAGGTCTTTGTGAAGAACTTTGGTATCAATTGTGAGACATGGGAGACACTGGCATAGTATTTCCCCATGCCTACATCAAAGAAGGTACTCTATGCACAAAACAGAATTGCAGGAACTTTGTAAGCAAAGGCAAAATTACAGTAACTCAAAAGAAAGTGAGAGGTGCAAATTTAGAGATCTCTCCATTCCAAATTTATACAGCTATTTGTGCCCACTGTGGGAGAGCCCTCTGAGCAATATGGGCCTGATAGTCAGATACAGTAGATTGATCTTACATAGTGATGTCATTTTTTTTTTTCTTCAGATCAAATGGCACCCACTTTATTTTCAGGTTCTTTACATACTTGAGAATGTCTTTCTTATCTTTATTAGTGTACAAATACAATATTATCTTTCAAAATAAAAATCTGGGAAGAATAACTAGTAAATGGATAGAAAAATATCCTGATAGACTTGATCGTTGAGCTGGGATGAAATTTAGTTGACTGATTTTTAAGTCTTACATTGGGTTAAAAAAATCAATTTCACAACATATTAGAAGGAGGAAACATGACTAGACAATACTTTATCTTTAAAAGACATGAAGAATTTCATGGACTTTTCAGTGTGAATCAATAATATGATATAATAGCTAGTAATGCAATCTTAGGCTACATTAATAGAGGCACGGTGTTGAAGACTAAGTAGTTTATAACTACCTTCAAGTATTTGAAGTACTGACACATGGAAGAAGGATTAAAATTTGTTTTTATTTTCTTTATTTCTTTTTCTTTTGCCTTAGAAGTCAGAACCATTAAGCAATAAGTAAAAATTGCAAAGAGGCAAATGTAGGAACATTTTTCTAGATATCCCAAAATGGAATGGGCTTACTCTCCATCAAGAAATATCAACATGTAAAAATTTTCTTTCCAATTATCAGAAATGCTAGCAGACATAAATTTATTTAGTCATTCTGCATCTGAACCCTAATATACATCCAGTAGCCTAGATCTGTCTGGTTTGAATACAAATACTCTGATAGGGTCATATGAATTCAAATTCATACTAATCAAAGCACCAATTATTTAAAAAAAAAAAAAATTAGTTCAAGCCAAAAGGAACTATGCAGTGAGAATTCTAATAATCCACTCATTAGAGTCATCATTCACACTAATCAGGCCCTACCTGTACAATAAAATTATTGCTTTCTAAGTTTGGTTTCATAGAATTATTTTTTCTGACATTAATTAAAATTCTTTAGCAAAGAGCTATTGTTGTAGATGAACATTGCTTTCAATACTTAACAACTAGGATTTTACATTAGACTTCTGTCTTGCAAGGATGTATCTTATATATGGTAAACACTCAAATATTTGTTCCATTGAATTGAATTGGTCTCTATATATTGCTTATCTTGTTTGAAGTAAATAGAGAAATCAGCAAGACATCATATTGATAATGTTTTTTCCTTAAATCTGACTCAACTAGAAACTAAGCTATGAAATATCTCAAAAAATAGTGGCCAGGTTAGAATTGGAACTTGAGACAGATATTTATTGGAAAAATCCTCCAGTTTTTAATGCATAAATCTGTATGATGGCATTCCATAATCAGAGATGACATTACTATTTGTATTACTCCCACATGAGTGAATTTGGCTGACATTTTATGAACGATCCCTGTCATAGCATGCTTATTTATAAGGTAGATAGGGACACTCAGAGCAACCATTCCCTAGAGTGAACTTTGATTGTTTCTGGCTATTCCTTTAGGCTATCAGTCAGTGAAAGGCTATTTATCTTTCAACCAACCTTTTAATAGTTTTTTTTTTCCCCTGCCTTTTTCTGTTGACCTTTCCCGTGTATTGAAACATATGTTTCATTGTTGCAAAGAAAAAATAGAAAAATGCAGTTAAATTGCTCTCAGGTTTAGGGATAGATTATATCCAGGACACTATTAATGAAAAATAAAATGGCATTACTATTAATTTATTACATGTAATTATCTTTCCCCCCCCCCTATTTTGGTGCCTTATAGCTTTCTTTAAAACATATTAAAGTTGAAAACTCTTATGATAGGGTTAACGTGAAGCTAAAAGTCTTCCTAGCCATCAACTAACAGGATATGGTAAATTTATTTTTTTAATTAAAAAAAGTCTTTGTTATTAATCACAGATGTCCAAGACTTGGGAAGTAGGGGGGGAAAAAATCTCCCTTCCTCCAATAGCTTAAGAATTTTTGTGTACATTCTCTGAAACCTTATCCTTCAGAGCTTGAAGGGCAGGGATCCCTGCTGCTTGTCCTTTTTCCTTATTCTTTTCCTCTTTTCCTTTCTTTTTATAGTAGAATCCTAGCATGGTTTCCCTGTGAACTCTAAAAATGGTCCGTTTGGCTTTACTTCATGTAAAGATAGTATAGATTTTAACTGAAGCTCTTGAGATTTCAAGTAGACCAGCAGTTTAGAATAAAATTACTTTCTCATGTGCACACCTGGGTAATTTTAGAAACAAGGATGAAATTCTGAGATTTATTTTATCATTCATAGGGGACATAAATCATTGATTTAGGAGAGGCAAATCAATAATGATTCAAACATCCTGCTTGCCAAAAACTTCTGCCAACTTTTAAAATTAGTCTAAATTGTGCCTTTCCTCTTTCTGTTTTTGAGGTTAATGGAATGCAATATTGGTAGTTTATTTTTTTGTTTTACCTTAAACATACATTCTCTCTCTCTCTCTCTCTCTCTCTCTCTCTCTCTCTCTCTCTCTCTCTCTCTCTCTCTCTCTCTCTCTCTCATTTAGAGAAATCAGCTTATAGAACCTGTACATTTAAAATGGAAAGGATGAAAACTGAGTGAATATTCATAATTGTGATTGCCTAGCTAATGTCTCAGTCTTCTGTGAGCATACTAAATGAATTTAAGGTATATACTACACATGAGCTTACACAGCTCTCTAAAGAATCAAAAATAAAATCTAGGTTTTATGCCCAACCTATTAAACCATACTACCCAATTCCTATTTCCTGGTGCCCCACACAACAGAGTTTAAAGGCAGCTTATAGGGAAGGGAAGCTGGAGAGAAAGGGAGAGTAAAAGAACTTGTTTCATGTATAATCTTGAGTTTTCCTTTTAAGTGAAAAAAAATTTCCCATCCTAGATGGAAATATTTGAATTGACACAAATAAACACTTTGATTGGTATCTTGTTTTCTAGCTTGTAAGCATCTTTGTCATATCAATCCCAAACATATATATAATGCCTTGTACCAGCTTAGAGTCAGCAAGATGGCACAATGGATAAAGCACTGGAGGGCCTGAAATCTGGTAGACCCGAATTCAAATTTGGCTTAAAATCTTTAATATCTGTGTGACCCTAAAGGAAATAGCAAATCACTCCAGTATCTGTGCCAAGAAAGCTGTATGGCTTGTTATAGTCCATGAGGTCATGAAGAGTCACAAGGCTGAAGAACTGGAATAGCCCTGTCTTGTGGTGGTCAACTGTCAAACTGTGGCATGTTAGATTGAGAGCTAAGAAAAGAAATGTTTACTTCCTATGCCAAATTATCCTCTCTCCAAGTTCTGCATATTTTTTTCCTTTATGTAACAATGAATTTTTCTCAAGAAGGAAAAAAAAAAAAAGAAACAATTTTAACTTTTATCTCATCCCAACTTTGTAATTATCCATGGTTGATAGCTTCTTTCTTAACCATAAGTATACCAATAAAATAAACTGATGTAGTATGTCCACTTATGTATTTTAATTTAAAAAGTACCACATGGGAACCAAAACAGCAAAACGTTTCATTTAGCATTACAATGCCCCCGATCACATATGTTCAGTCAACAGCTCTAGTGAACCACTGACCTTGAACAGAACAGTGCCATTTCTAGTAATGTGGTGAAACGTTTAAGGCCATGAATATGTTTACTATACTTGACCTTCCAGATGAAGAGGAAATGTCTCTGGAACATACCTCCTGAAGGTAAGAGAACAAAAGCATACACAACTGAGAAGGAATGTGTGTAATTTCTTTTAGTTATAATGTACCAATTGAAGTAAACCATATCAGCACCCTTCCCAAATAAGGCTAGGCTAAAGCTTCTGTAAGAATTTCTCTTGTTCTTCATTCTGTATTGTATTCAAATTGACTGCAGAATGATATAAGCACATTTGGAATTAGGGTAAGATGATTATGGGTCCTGACAAAGAAGCAGAATCACAATTCACTCTTTGTTCCAAAGAACTTCCCCACTCTTCTCTCCACCTGCAAAGTCTGACTGTTGAAAATGGTTTTATGTCCATGTTGAGGTCATATATAGTCAACTTTATCTCTATCATTGAAGTTCTATAGAGTTCTATAGAACTCTGTTCTGACCACAAAAAAACATGAATTTAATGGCACATTGAAAATTAATATTTGGCGTTGGTCTCAAATTTAATTAGAGGTAATGGTTATTATTATAGTTTTATAAATTATGTAAATAGTCATCATAAGATTACAGTTAACTTTTTGATTATTTAATTAGACAATTGGGATGGCTTTCATTAAAAACTTATTCTAGTACTTCTTCATGGAATGTAGGTAAATCAAGGTTCCTGAAAGTATGTGGCAGAGCATAAGGAAAGGAGAAGGGAACAAGCATTTATTAAGTGCCTCCTGTGTGCCAGCTACTATGCTAAATGCTTTATAGACATCTCACTTGATATAATAGGAGCTAATATATAGCATTTTAAGATTTTCAAAGTCCTTTACATTTATTATCTCCTTTGAATCTAACAATAATCTTGTAAGGCTTGAGCTATTATTAATCCCCCATTTAATTATGTATATAATTTTATATATTATTAATATAGTATATTTATTATTATTATTTATAATTGAGAGATAATAATAGCTCTTATTTCACATGATTCTTGTGAGAATCAAATGACATAATAATTGTAGAGTACTTAGTAGAATTCCTGGTATGTAGTAGGTGCTATATTATTTAATATCATTATATGATATATAATGATATGTAAATTACTCAATTCGTCTATTTGCAAATCCTCAGTGATTCCTTACTGCTTCTAGGACAAAATATGAAAATTTGTATTCCAGTTTTAAAAGTTTCACAATCTGATTACTTTCCATTCATTTCCTCTTACTCCCCTCTTTTTATCCTTTTTATATAGTTTTTATTCCAACTAAAATGCCTACTTTTGCTTCCTAGGCAAAATATCCAATCTTCCACTTCCAGGATTTGCATAGTATGGACTTCTCTCTCATTTCCTAGCTTCATTTATCTTACTTAAAAGCATAGCTAAGTTGCCACACAGAACCTTTCTAGATTTTCCCTCACTCCCAACTGTTCATGTTGAAATCACTTTGTATTTATAAATAAAATTTTCATTAATTAACTTGTGTCTCCTTCCCACTCCCCAGTAGCATGTAAACCCCTTGAGGAAGAGACTGTTTCATTTTTTTTCTTATCTGAATAGTGCCTAGCACAACTGTACTTTACACTTAATAGATGTTTAGAAAATGTTTGTTGAAATATCAAGTAAAATAGAATTCAGAAGATTAAATATGTTCTGAAAAGAATGCATGAATAACAATTATTTTGACATAAGTTGAAAGCCAGACACACACTGATGCATAAATGGTTTATTTTTAGCTAACTTTTGTTTATTTCATTCCTAGTTCCCTTTGAGACTCAGCTCAATCGCCATCTCCTTTTTTGACTTTCTTCCCATTTAAGGAAAAAAAAAAAACCATGGGATCCTTTCTTTCTCTGAATATACATATTTGACTTTTAATATGATATTTTTCACATTCTGCCTGCTACAATTATTTTTGTGTTTACCAGTGTTTTTTACCTAGTTTTCTCTGTAAATGCTCTTTGAATTAATTAATTAATTAATGTTCAGTTTAGTATTTAGATCACTGAAATACTTCCCCCCCCCCCATTTTTATTGTTATTGCATTTGATAAAACAAATTTCTACTTGTTGCAACATTTTTGTAAGATCTGACTTTTTTCTGTTTAATGGTGAAAAAAAGTTGCAGCTTGTCTAAACATGACATGAATCCCTGGCTTTTAGTTATTTATTTATATTCCTAGAAAATGAATAGAACCTCTACGTGAATTGTTAATGGAGTCTGGGAAAAGGCTAGATTTTTAGCTTAATGGTAATCATCCTTAAAATACATCATCTGTTTATAGAAACTTATACTCTTTGCTGATTAATACTTCACTACCTGATACTCCATAGATTGCGCAAAAAGGAGGAACCATTGTGTACACCCAGTGTCTGGAATGTTGGTGGGAAAGTGCTGTTGGTTCTATGTACATGTAATCACTAGATTGGAGAGGGATTAACTCTCTTGCTTTTTCATTGAAGAAGAAAAAGGCTTCCAGTGCAGCAGAAGTAAATACATCTAATCCAAGTATTGGTGTAAAGGACTACTTTAAAAGACCGTTAAATGTGTCTACTTATTTTTTTTTTTTAAGATTTAGAAAAGATTAAAGAGGAAATATAGGTAATCATTTTTATTCTTCTTCACTGCCTAAGACCAACAAAGCAAAATATTTTATTCTATTTAAATGGTGGCTAAAACCCACAGCCATTAATTAGTGAAAGAGCTATTTTGAGCTTCTTATTTCCAAATTGCAAACCAACCATGTAGAACCTCACTGACTTTGTGGTATATCAAGTACATTTGGGGAATTTCTCAGCTGAAAAGTCATTAGGTTATAGACTAATGATAACAGGCTACAATTAACTTGAGGTGAGAATATTTGCTATGAGACAGTATTCTTGTACCAAGGGTCAATTATCTAAAGATTTCTTGTTTTCACGAGCTTTTTTGTTTGTTTTCTTGGTTTTATGTTTTTGTTTTTTGAAGAATGGTAGCATTCTTGAGAAGATTATTTTTCATTGCTGAGATGTTGGTATCACAAGATTTTTTTTTTTACTTTCTACAACCTCTGACATGAATTAAAACAAAGGCACTATGGTACAGACTAAAGAGCACTATCTTATCTGTCTCTGGATTTGGAAGTCTTGGGGTTAAATGCCACCTTTGATACTATATGTGCGAATTTAGACAAATCACTTATTATTCCTGAGCCTCAGTTTCTTTAACTGTAAAATTAGGGTTGTCCTATAAACTTGTGATTCTATGTTGTATTGTTGAACCTGTACAATACAGATTAGTTTCATCAGAACATAGGGTTAATTAATAAAATCAAGCCATTTAGCTTCCCTTTGTTTCATAGACATTAGTTGCTAAAACTTAATTATTTAGTAACTTTTAAAATTCTGTTGGTCACAGAGGAAATTGAGTCTAATGGAATAAATCAAATCCCATTCCTAACCCCACTTCCCATTGAAGGTAAATATGTCATATTGATGATGAGTCATCAGCTACTTCTTCAACCAAGTCAAAATAGACTGTGTATTGTTTGTGAGTTTATTTTTTTTTAAAACGACTATTTTCTTTTCATTAATATATGCTGCAATGAAATTGGGCAGACCCAGGGTATAGTAAATGGGCTTGTAATATTCCTATGACTATCATTGTTAATTATCAGTTGAGTATATATTCTTTTGTTGTTCACACTTTTAAGTTAGGAAAAAACAAGTTCCTTAGAATTTTTTTTAATTATGTGAAAATAATATTTGTTTGTTCTTATAATATTTTCTTCTCAAATAGTATTTGAACTTTTTTTTTTCTTTCTAAGACTTTGTTGCACCATGATTTTCTAGATATTTCACTAAAATCCCAACTTTTTCTTTTGCCCTTTCAGACTCTCTTTCTGTCTCCAGTAATGACGCCAGCCCTCCTGCTTCTGTCACATCACTTCAGCCTCATATGATTGGGGCACAGAGTTCTCCAGGTCCCAAGCGTCCAGGTAACACCCTGAGGAAATGGCTCACCAGCCCTGTGAGACGTCTCAGCAGTGGGAAGGCAGATGGGCATGTGAAAAAGCTTGCCCATAAGCATAAGAAGAGCAGAGAAGTCCGAAAGAGCGCAGATGCTGGCTCTCAGAAAGATTCAGATGATAGTGCTGCTACTCCGCAGGATGAGACAATAGAAGAGGTCAGTATCCTCCTTTGAGCTACAAACTCAGGTTTACCCCCAGCATTAAGAAAATTAAAAGACCTCTGTCCTTAGATTTTTATGTAAAGTTTCAGGTTCAAATGCTTGCCTCATGGTTAAATTCATTTGATTTTCTTCCCCTTTACATAATAGCGCCCAAATCATCTTTCCCTTATTCTTACTGATTTTTGCTTAGAAAAATAGGCTAGTGCAGAATGACAAAGAGCATTGGAGCAGTTCAGCATGTTCACAACCATTTACATGATTTTTACTGACAATCAGACAGGCTGAGCAGCTTGACCTAATATATACAATAGCCACCATATGTCTACTGAAGTAATTATATTAAATATTGGTGTATTTCAGGCCCTTTTGTCCATTGTATTTAGCACACAGACGGTGCTAGGAGTTGCCACTCAATCTTGTAGAACATTTGTCATTCCTTTAGCATTTATCATGTTTCTGGATTTCACCTAACACTACTATGTACTGCCAAAATTTTTCAAATAAAGTACTCGGTTTTGTTTGCTTTGTTTTTTCAGTTTTAATGGAAAAGATGTATAGAATGGTTTTTCTTCTTCCTGTTTTTTTTTTCCTTCAATTTATATACTAGCCTATGAAGAGAAAAATATCAGATTAGTTTTCTATGCTAGCCCAATTGCAAACACTACATCATTCCCCTTCATGAGAAATAAACATACTTAAGTAAGTCAGGAGATTTCTCATTTCCCTTCCTCCTGAAAACCAGGAAACTCCACAGGAAAGAACAGTTAATACCTATTTAATCCAGCCCTGCCATCCTCAGTATTGGTGGCATCAGTACTCCCTACCTTGGGAAATCTTGTCATGGACAAAATGATAATAATTATTTTATGCGGTTTTCCAAATCCCTCATAAGTTTTAATGAAGAGGAAAGGATATAAGGGATGTATCATTTAATTTCTTTTGTACATATGTACTTTTCTGCTGTAGATTTTTCCTCTGTGTGTAATTATATCATTGACTTTGAATAGTGCTTGTGTTTCTTTAAATTCATGCATGTCTTATAAATTCACTTACCAATTATGTCTGCTTAATAGCCTCTAAAGTCCTAATTTTGCTAAGTTTAAAACAGTGATAAAGATTGTGATATTCATATTCTCACTATGTAACCTTGACTGTATTTTTCTCCTTTCCAGCCAAGACCAGAATTTCCATGAAATTTTGTCCTAATAAGAGTGATCTTTGGACTTTGTAATACATGGCATGGAAAACCCAATGAGACCATTTGATTTATCAAGTGCTTTTGCTTAATAGATTTTTTTTTAATGGCAATATATTATTTGCAAGCAAGAACAGAATTTGGGGGAATTGACTGATAAGACAAAGAAATATGTACCTAAAAAAGAGAAAGGGCTAGAGACCACTTGATTGCTTCTTCCATTTTGTAAGAGAGTGAACAAGACACTAACTATCTGGATTGAAGGAAGAGGACAAAAAGTTACTCTTGAGACTCTGTATCTGCATTTCTTCTAGATTTCTTTTCTCTGACTTTCTGCCTTATTCCACTCTTTCCATGTGACTCTTGGGCATTCATCAGGGATTAACTGATAGTGACAGAATTGGCCCAGAAGGTCATGAAGCTTTTCTCCATTTTCTTGCAGAGAGGTCGGAATGAGGGGCTAAGCAGTGGTACACTCTCCAAGTCCTCCTCTTCAGGAATGCAGAGTTGTGGGGAAGAGGAAGGGGAAGAAGGTGCAGATTCAGTTCCTCTTCCACCACCAATGGCAATTCAGCAGCACAGCCTCCTTCAGCCAGACTCCCAGGATGATAAGGTAAAAGATGAAAGGGTGCTACCCCGGCAGTCAGGTTTAGGACCATTAAATCTGAGTAGGGGAAGGTTTTACTTTGCAGAGGGGTTGTATGTAAAGTCACTCAGACAAAAGACTAGATAGGTCAGTGCATGAAATAAATCCATGCAAATTGCAGTTATTCCAGATATGCATAGGTTATTTTCCCCCATCAAGAAATACACAATGAATATATACCTACAAAAACTTCACATTTGAAATAGGAAGCAACATATGCACTTTTAATGCTGACCTCTATAGATTATCTTTTTTGCAAGTTTCAGGTACAGATGCTTGCCTTATAGATTAAACTAATTAAATTTTCTTCACATATACACACACACACAGAGAGAGAGAGAGAGAGAGAGAGAGAGAGAGAGAGAGAGAGAGAGAGAGAGAGAGAGAGAAATTCAAAATCATCTTTCCCTTATGTTTCTACTGGTTCTCTGCTTAGAGAGACAGATTGTTACATTGTAGACAAATTAAGGATTTTTATAGGTTTTTGATTTACCAATGTCAGTTCATTTATCCAATGCAGTGATATAGTCTTTAACAGAATAAAATGAGTTTTATGTGAAACTTGCATAAACAGCAGATAATTCAACACCCCCCCAAACATATTTTTTTCATATTTTAGTTCAGTTCTCTTTGAGACTTGCATAATGCTAATGTTTAGCTTTATAGTTATAAAATGAAATTGTAGTGGTATTTGTTTAGTTAGTTTTTTCCCCCACATGCCAAAAGTCTTTAATATGTAGACAACATACTACTTCCAAATGCTCATTTTGAGAGATTGCTATAAGAATACAGAAATGTAAACTAAACCTCTTAATCTTTACCTGGAATGATTCAAGGGCTATATCCAAAGGGTTATTTTTCAAATACTGTAGTAGTTACAAAGCCCTAAAACAAAGCACATCAAAATGGAAACTTGATAAATACAATTTGAATGTCCTTTCCCACTTGAATTCCCATTGTGCTGCTTAAAATTTTCAAGTGTTGAAAACTGCAGTATGAAGTCACAACTAGTGATTTTTTTCCCCAAATGGGTTGAGGGGGGATGGTGACAGTAACTAACATTTCTGAATAAAGCAGATGTTTTCAACAGCTATGTTTTTTTTTTCCCCTCTTTCTTTTCTATCCTTTTCCCCCCAATGATTGTCATCATCACTGAAGTAGTCAGTTGCTGGATTGCCACATCTTTTGCTGTACTGTGCCTAGATCAATTTCCTGCATGTTTGCTGAACTAAGACCTATCACAATCCAGTCACTGACAACTGTATCTCCAAGGAACAATTGCTGAGGCCAAATTGAGCCAATCAATCCAAATTAGAAGGTTTTTTAGCCACATTTCTTTTGGAATACCTTTTCTCCCCCACTATTCCCCTTCTTTTTAAATTTACAAGTTAGGAGAGCTACACATCTCAGGGAGAAAAAAGCCATTGTAAGTTAAAGGACTTAGTTTGGGTTTGATTCCTTTGACTTTTTTGTGCATGTCTTGAGTGTGTGCAGGCACACACACATATCTGTGTGTTGGGTGAAAAGGAAGTAGGAGGAACTGAGGCAAGACACCATGTAGCCATTTATACATAATATAACTAAACATGAAGTTGGGCCTATGTTGTCTCTCTGTCTACCTCCAAGCTAAGTAACCATCTTCATTAACATTATAGGTAACTTCTATTTTAAAAGGAGAAAAATGTCTTTTTAAGTTTCTGTGATTTTTTAAAACAAGTAATTGCCAGGCAGCGTTTTCATATATACCCAATCAGATCACTTTTTTTTTTTTTTCTCCATTTAAAACATCATTACTCCTCTCATTGGTAGAGTCTTTTATTGATTATTGTATTTCATTGAGTGAATTTGATAGAACCTTATTTTTTTAAATAAAAGTATAGTGATGTTTCTAGACAGCCAGTATATTACCATGTGACTAATTTTTTGTTTTGTTCTGTTTTCTCTTTTTTTTGTAAACTCACTGCAGCACTATGTTGATTTGTGTTCTGTGTCTGCTTTGGCTCAATTTCCTTACCTTTCCATTTGAAATATTTTCCTTTCCTTCATTCCATATTCCTCTTTCATTAGAATGAATCAACTTTTGTCATCCAAAGCGCATGTTTTGATTTATATATTTTAAAGCATCATTGTAAATGTATAAATTTGTATGTGTCCATTTTGTCCAGGAACATATTGTTGGGACAGCTTTAACCTCTGTTGCATGCATCTGTGCTGTCCTTAATATGAAGTGAGGTTCATATTATATACCCTTTTCTAGTTTCAAGTTATTTAATGATACAAGTAATCTGCAAACCTACCATGTTTGCTAATTACTGAAACTGAACTTAATGGCCCCTTACCCAGACTCCTTTGCTGTCAACTCCTTTTACCCTCAGTTCTAGCCATAAATTGGCATCTTATTTATAGCTTGTGAGGCCAGAGATCTTCTGTACTCTGCAATAATCACTGGGGAAAATGGATGGCACAGAAAATGGTGAGCTTGTTCCCCCCTCTCTTCCCAGTCTGGTTGGTCAGTGTGCCCCAGCTCCTTTTCTTCCTTGTATTTATCTATTTATTTTGAAGAATTACAGTAAATGCACTTTGTGGTCATTTTTTTCTTTTTCTGGTTTTTCAAGGATTTGCACTTTAGAATGTTTTTAAGTCTCTATTCTATTAACTTATCAGGTATTGTACATTTTCCCTCTTATATGTTATTTAGGAATCATTTGAAAAAACTAGACTAAGACTATTCCCATGCCCAATCACTTGTTTGAAAAATATTATGAATTTAGATTGTCCATTTAAAACAGATGTGGTCTGCTTTCCACATGTATCCCAGATCAGCATTCATTTAATATTTCATGTCTGAATATTGTAAATTGGAAAGGATGATTTTAAATAAATAATAAAAAAAAAAAAAAGAATAAAACTCGTGGATTTTCTGTCTGGAATTACTTTTAAAAAGAGACATTTGCAGAAGGAATCATTTTGTGTTGAGTGACTAAACTGGAAGCATTTCCTCCCTCTCTTTTCCTTTTTCCTCCCTTGCATTTTTCCACAGACATCATCCCGTTTATTGGTCCGTCCCACCAGCTCCGAAACACCCAGTGCAGCAGAGCTTGTCAGCGCCATTGAAGAGCTTGTGAAAAGTAAAATGGTAAGTAAGCCTGAGTGCAAGAGCTGCAGAAGAGCACTTACCTGTGGGGTAATGTGCCCAAATTCGGATTCCTTCTAATCTGCCACACTTATTTACCAGGAAATGCATCCATAAGATGCTACCATCTTTTATTTCTAAAAATGACTGCCATATGAACAAGTCCCATAAATATTTGAAGAGACACTAAGTTAGAGCCTGTAGTTACTTGAAAACCATATGCCATCTCCTTTCCTCCCAGATAGTTTATGCCTTCTTCATCTGTTACAGATATTTTCCAGTTCAGTTTTTAAAAGCCTTCCTTTTCTGAGTGGATTGAAATCAATTAATATCTTAAGTTTTTTTAGTTTTTCTACCTATAAGTCAGTCTGCTAACAACCCTTTATTAAGCACCTAGCACAAGTAGTTAGGTGACATAGTACACAAAGCACTAAGCCTGGAGTCTAGATGATGTGCGGTCAACTCCAGCCTTAGACTCTTACTAAGCTATGTGACCCTTGGCAAGTCTTTTAAGCTCTTTTGACCTCAGAGATAATGATAAAATGGAGAAAATATTAGCACTTATCTTCTAAGCTTTTTATGAGGCTCCAATGAAATAATAATTGTAAAGTATCTAGCACATAACACTATATAAATGTTAGTTGTTTATTATTATTATTATTATTTTTAGTCAGGGGCTACATTAAGTGCTAAGATTACAGACAACAAAATTAAATAATCTCTTTCATTCAAGGGAAACAACATGCATGTATAAGGTTATAAAAATATATTCAAAGTAAATTAAAAGGTAATTTTAGGGAGAACTCAACAAGACCCTCAGATAGAAGACATCATTAGGCCTAGTTTTGAAGAACACTAGGAATTCTAAATAGTAGAAGTGAGGAAGTAATTTATTCTGTGTGTGGTAGACACACTATGGTTGCAAAGACATGAAGAAAAATGAAATTTCATTTAAAAGAGGAATAGCAACAAGGCAGATTTTGATGAATATAGAATGATGTGTTTATACCTCAAAAGTTAGGCTTCAGCAAAGTTCTTTAAGTTTGACATCAGAGAGAAAAATTAGTATTTTATCTATTTGTGGTTAGGAGCCACTGAAACTTCCTAAGAAAAAGAATGATATGGTCAGATCTGTACTTTGGAAATTTTACTTTGGCTTCTGTACGAAGGATGATTTAGAGGAAGGGGAAACTTGAAAAAGAAAGACCACTTTACCAGTCAGGAATCCAGGCAGAAAGTGGTGAGGGACTGATCTAGAATGGTTTCTAGGTAATGGAGAAAGAGGCAAGAAAGGCTATGGGGGGTAGAAACTGATTAGATCTATGTGATATGAGGGAAGAATGAAAATTGAAGGCTATCTCTGAGGTTATGAACCTACATAGACAAAAGAATGAAAGAGACCCATACAAATAGGAATTTGGAAGAGAAGGATTGGGGGAGGTACAGGAAGTTCTCTTTTGAACATGTTGAATTTGCTTTGCTTTTAGCATATCTAGGTCAAAAACCCAATAAGATAGAAATTTTAGTGCTATATACTTATACTCAGCAAAGTTGTACTTATGTTCCATATTTCAAAAATTAAAAAGTTAATTTTAAGGTTAAGAAAATCATGTTCCATCAAGTCAGGATTAATTTAAATAGCAGGTATTCACCAGAAACCCCCTGTATCCAAAGAGTTGCTAATGGGATAATGAAATCGATTCAGTAAACTTTGCTTAAATATCAACACTGTGAAAGTCATCATGCTAGGAGTTAAGGATATAAAGACAAAAAGAAAATAATCCCTTTTGCTTAGCAAATCCAGTGTGTACACAGGTAAACATAACTATAAGAATAGGGAGTGAGGTGGACAAGGGAGGAATCAAAATGGATTTGAGAAAGAAACTAATTGGCAAAATTGTATAGGCCAACAGTTAATAAAAGTAGTCTCCTTTCAGAAATTAATGAACTCTGGTGGATCTTTTTTTTTTTTTTTTTCCAAAGAAGGAAAGAATGATTTCCAAGATCAGTCAAGGTCCAAAACAGGACATAATCGCTGAAACTTAATTTCCACATCCATACTCAAAGTTAATTTTACTCATTCAATTCTTTTTTCTCTAAAATATCTCTTTTGCATAGTCTCATAAATTGTTTTATCTTGATGATAAAAGTATTATGATAATACTAAATTGATTACTCAGAAATTGATTTTACAGATTAAGAAATCTGTGCTGTTTCAGAAAGGTCTAGACTAAAATTTATTCTGGTGCTATCCTTAAAAAAAGGGATTGCTAGAACAAATTAAATTCCATTTTCTCATTTGATATTTAACTTGAAGTGATATCAAAATCCCTTAAACATTTTAGGAGTAGTCATCTACAATCAATTATGTGATCATTAGAATCATCCTTATCTATTTAAGGAAATACATAAGATTTCTATGTGTGTCTACTTTTTAATGTACACTGCTACTTTTTCATGTATATGAATGTGTCAAAATTACCTATCTTAAAATTTTTATTTAATGATTCATCTAATTCTGACAGGTCTTAAATTTTATTATATTGGTGCCTCCCTTTTAAAATGTTATAGTCAGTTTTAAGAAGATAATAGCAACCTTATTTTTTATGTAAAAGCAGTGGATTAGATTAAATAGTTTTTAAGATCTTCTCAATTTGGAAATTCATATTATCTTAACAGTCATTTCCTTCATTTTTACTTTAAGTACAATATTGAAGTTAATTTTTCTGTTTTATTTAAGTCATCTTCCAATCACTTTTCAGTTTTCTAAGAACTTTAAGCAATATAGTAAATGAACATTTACTTTATCTGAGACTACTCTCTTCTACTTTCTTCTCATAGACAGTTATTTGTATTCTGACCATCCCCTTTTTTTTAAATAAAAGAAATATGGACCAAATGTGGGTTAATTCCAAACAACAGGTTTTCATAAATGAAAACTTCCAGTGCTTATGACTCATTGTAACGTTCACAGGATATGCCCATATCCTATGAGTCTGAATCATTGCTGTACGTATTCCCTTGTGATGGGCTTCTTGCCACAGATCCCAAATCACTCTTGTTCATTTTCTTCTGGCTGATCTCCTAGGAGGTCATTTGCAGTGTAACCATATCTTTTTTATTAGGTGGATTAAATAAGTATGTCCTATAAAATGTTGTCTATGATATCATTGGGGTGTGGTTCATTTACCAAATAGCCAACATTCAAGGAAATTCAAATTACAAATTTAGAAGCCAAGATATATACTATATGTCAGTTTGTCCCGTGAAAGTATTGGTTTCCTGCCATTTCACAAAATGTTAGCAGTGGAAAGGATATTAGATTCTAGTTCAACCTTTTCATTTTACAGAAGAGGAAACTGATATACTTAAATAACTTGATCGAAGTCTTCAAAAACCTAAGTAAATGACAGGGCCAGAATCCCAGTTCATTTTTTCTGACTCCTAAGTTCAGTGCTCTTTGTATTATTAATTATCATTATTATCTGTTATCATCACCACTACCATCATCATATCATAGTTTGTTTTGTGCTTTACAAGTATTATCTCATTTGATCCTCATAACAACCCTGAGAGATAGGTGCTGTTATAATCTGCAATTGTTAGGAAATTGAGACACAGAGAGGTTATGTGTTTTGCCTATGATCACACAGCTAGTTGGTATCTAAGGCTAAATTTGAACCCAGGTCTTTCTTACTCCAATTGCAGCATTCTATCCACTGTGCCACCTAGTTGAATCCAAATGCTGTTACATTTTTAGGGTCCCAACTTCCAAATTCTTTTTTTGTTTGTTTGTTTTTTGAGGCAGTCAGGGTTAAGTGATATGGTCAAGATGATCACACAGCTAGGAAATATCTGAAGCTGGATTTGAACTCAGGATATTAGAGCTGGTGGTCTATCCACTACGCCATGTAGCTGCCCCCATCCAACCTCCATATTCTTTTTTTTTTTTTAAGTTTTTAATTTATTTTTTATTTCTTCATGAAATTATTTCACATGATACATTTCAAATTAATTTTGAGACTATAATTTGTAATCCAACAGTTACGTACAATGTTTTTGTTTTGTTGTGGGTTGTTTTTTGGGTTTTGTTTTTTGTTTAAATGCACAAGATCATGTTCAAATAACTAAATTATGAAAGGGGTTCAATTCCTTTTTAGTCCTGATATTGTTAGGTTTTAGTGACTTTTAATCAATATCCCGATACTCATCTCTCAAGATAGAAAGAGATGACCAAAGTATTTCAGTAATGGTGATTGAAGCTTAATGACATTTAAAAGTTTTGCTGATGGAAATTACTTAAATATATGTTAGGCTTAAGTGTTTTGAAAATCGAAATCTAAATGTTGACATCATGTTCTTCTAGTGCAAATGGCATTCAGTTCAATCAACAATTAATAGTATTTGATCTACATATTCATCAAACTATTGTGCAATGTCTTACAACATTTTGAATGTTTTTATCTCACTAATTAATTTTATTTTTGGAGAAAATTGATAGCTGAAAATGGATAGCTTAACATCATATCAATGGCAACATTTTCAGCAAATAAACAATAACTGTTTTAGAAATTCAGAAACTATGACAACCACCATATTCTTGACTAGAGATATGTGTATGACTGAGCACTCTAGAAGTCAAGAGTAAATACTGTGTAGCTGTAGTGCCTGTTGATGGCACTGCATTATTTAATTCTTTCTTCAGAGTAAAGCTGTCATCTCTCCTCTCTTTTATATTGTAAGGTACTCATTATCTTATCTAGATTATTGAAATAACCTTCTTAACATGTCTTCCCCAATACAAATCTTAATACCACTATCAAACTGCTTTTTCTTATACATAAATCTGTCTCTGGATCTCCATGGACGACCCAATAAAGTTCAGGCAGCTTTATTTAGCACTCAAAACCCTCCCCAATCTGGTATCACCCTGTCTTTCCAGGATCATGTCATTCATTATTATTCCTTTTCACTGTAGTTTACACTCCAACCAAACAGGATAGATTAAATCAGTATCCTCTAATCACACAATTATTTTATTGCCTACTCCTTTTCTCCCACTACTCCAGAGTGTTGAATTCGTGTCCATTATAGCTCAGTTTGAATGCTGCCTTCTTCAGGAGACTTTCCCTCTTCTTCCCAGTCATAATTCCTACAGTATTTATTTGTACTTCTCTAATGAACTGACCTCTATTACTTTGTAATATATTTATCTAGGTGCTACATCCTCCTACCAGATTAAATTCCATGAAATGAGAGACTATCTTCTCTGCTGTCTCTCCATAGCATAGCACCTGGTGCAGTGTCCTTACAAACAATATCTGCCCAAAGGAGTTTGCATTCTAACAGGGGAGACTAATTAGGATCAGAGATTGAAGGCTGCAGAAAAGCAAAAAGGACCGTAAAGTCCAAGAATGGGAATGTCTTCTAAGAAGGTAGCATTCAAGCAGAACTATAAATAATGGAAACAAAGGCATATAGAGCCAGTAGATATCTGAGACAAGATTTGAAATCAGTTCTTCCTTCAGTGTTCTGTCCACTAAGACTATATGTGTCTGTGCATGTACAGATAAAATATACAAAACATACTTAAGTTAATCTTCGAGGAAAAGGAATTAGCGGCAGGTTAGGGGAACTGGGAAAGGTAGTCCTGAAGAAAATCTGGGATTCTAAGAGCAAGAGATAAGAAAAGAATACCTCCTAGATATAGGGGACAACTACAGAAAAGATATCTACAAAGGTGAAATAGCTAGGTGTGCAACTTTGTCCAGTCATTTTCAGTTGTGTCCTACTCTTCATGATCCTATTTTGGGGTTTTCTTGGCAGAGATTCTGGAGTGGTTTGCCATTTCCTTCTCTAGCTCATTTTACAGATAATGAAACTGAGGCAAGCAGAGTTAAGTGACTTGCCCAGGGTCACACACCTAATTAGTGTGTGAGACTCAGGAATGTGAATTTATAAATATGGTTCTTTCTGAATCCAAGCCCAGGGTGTAATTAATGGCATTAATTGTCATATAAAAAATCACAAATGCAAGTTTTGTGCAGTGACCCATTGGACAGAAAATACAGTTGCATTTAGTAATTAAATGTTTACTGGCATATTTCAGGTTTGCCCCTTTTCTAAGGCCAGAACTAAATAGGATGTTAAAATTCATTCAAGAACTTGGTAGTCCCATCCCAACTAGGCCTCTGGATTTCCTGCTTGTTAAAGAGACAAGACATGGAAGGATAGTTTCAGAAGACTCCCTATATGTGAAATAAACCGTTTTTTTTTTTTCTCTTCTGATCAAATCTCTCATGACAGGAAACTTTCCACAGAGCCATCTCCTGCCACCATCTCTATTCAGACTTTTCCCCCTCCGGGACTATAATTAGCATGAGTGAATTCAATGACTGTCCCTAGTGGAGTCATTCTAGCTTCTTCCTCTGTATTTAGGGGAGGGTTTGGCACTTTTACCAGATTGTTGTTTTTCTTTCAAGTGGACAATCATCCTAATGAACTTCAGCTGTTTCTCTGTAACTCCAGACAATTATAAAAGACCAAAATATTCTCCCATTTACTGTCCCAGGCCTTGGTAGTTGTCCTCTCAAAGAATTCATAAGACATGGCCTGTGGGAGTCAAGATACACTTTAGGATACACTTCCTATAGTATAAGCCAAAATCTGTTCAAAATATTTTTAAATCTGAAGAAAACATTATTTCTCCAACTGACTAGATTAAACTAATCTTCTTCAGCTAAAACAACACATAATATAGACCTAGTTGCTTTTCGTTCTGTTTCATATGAATAAGATTTTGCTGTGTTTTCCTTTTTTTGTTCAGAAAACCATAGCTGTGATTGAGAGATACAAGTATAAAAATTTGTATTGTTGGCTTTTCTAGGATATAAGCATCCAATTTATATTAAAATCCTAAGCAAACATAATAGGCATAACAACTATTCCTTTAGTTTATATGAAGCATTCAGTCCAAAGAGGAATGTATCACAATGGCTATTCCATCTTCTGTACTTTTGTAATTCATCCACACGATCAACAAGTAATGAATACCTACCCTGAGCCTACAGAAAATTGTGATCATTGTAAAGAAAAGTAGAAGAGAAATTTTCCTTTAAGGGAGATAAAACTAACGTACATGAAACAATGAGAAAAGTATCATATACTAAACTCGGAGGTCCTGGTTGTAGTGCATTGGTAGTTAGGAGGAAAAGGTGGCCTTGAGTATTAATTGGCTTAGTCTAACCTTTGTAAATATATCAATACTATAGAATGAAATAATAGCTTTCAGAATTTTTAAATGAGTAATTACAATACAGCAAGGCAATCCTTTTGCATCTAATCTAATCTACTATGAACTGTGTCTTTTCATCTAGGTCATCTTAGATTAGCATTTAACTTCTCTAATACTCACTTTTTCCGTCTATAACATAACTGTTTAAAAAGATATTAATTCTTTGATGTATGAATCCTATGATCCCTGTGAATTAATTAAATCTGTGGCCAAATGTATTTTAGGGAAGATAACCCCTATTAGGAAAATTCCCCTTAAAACTCAGAAGTATGGAACACTGCACATTTCTCAAATTAATAAATTAAGTTCTCATTTGTCAGAGATACATCTGAAAAGAATTAACTAAAATTGATGTTGTATGACTCTAAAAGTAGTAAATATCAGAAAGGTATAAGAACTAACTGAAGCTGACTATTATAATTTGCATTATTTATTAAAGTGCAAACTATATTGATTTGCCTATGTTCAGATGTCTTTATGTTCCCTCCCTCCTTTTCGTTCTTCTCTACCTACTTTCAATTGTTCAACTTTTATTTAAAAATATAGTAAGTATAAATGCTATATAATATCAATTAATATTGTGCTAATATTAATATATTATTATACAATAATAATTATAATAAATGTTATATAATTTCTGACCTAATTAATTTACTTATGCCAGTCAATATAAAAGAAAATGGCATTGCTAGTAATAAATATCCTTTGTCATTGTATCTTTTGGGGTTAGGCACTGGAAGATCGTCCCAGCTCACTCTTAGTAGATCAAGGTGATAGCAGTAGTCCATCTTTCAACCCTTCAGATAATTCCCTCTTGTCTTCCTCTTCACCCATTGATGAGATGGAAGAAAGAAAATCCAGCTCTTTAAAGAGACGACAGTAAGACTGACTTTCCTTTAAAATGTTTTTATTTTTATTTCTTTAAACTGTAACCTTAGTGATTGCTACCATTTTGAATTAATACCATTAGAAGTCATAAAGTTTTTCATCAGGAATCAAAGCTTGAAGCATGAATGTGATACTTGGTTTTTATTTTTTTTTACTTAGAAATAGCCTTCCTTTAGTTCCAGGGATATGTTGATTCTATCTTTACCTATAAATTTTCTGCAATCCTAGAGGATTTGCATAAAAACATTTTATAATAATAGTCAATCATTTATCATAAGATAGCTGCTACTGTTTAAAAAAAAACTCCAAAAATATAAGATCTAATATATAAAAATGTACTTATTTTATTTATATATATATAAATATAGGATCTAAACCTTTCTTAGAAATTAAGTAAAATTCTTCATTTATGGATACTCACTAGCTTTTTCAGAGTTCCATTTAGCATGAAATAAGTTATTTCATGTAAGTGATCTTATAGAGTTAATAAACTTCACTAAAGATACACTTCCAGAGAGGGAAGGGAAGGAACACACTTATTAAGTGTCTACCAAGTGCCAGGTTCTGTAATAGGTACTTTACAATTAATATCTTATTTTATTCCAAATAGTATAATTAGAACTGTAGCATCATATATATCTAAAATTTGCTCTTATTTTCTGTTTCCTATGAAAACTTAGTATCACTGGACTGTTAAGAAAATAATGACTTTGGTGTTTCCTTTAATATGACAATTTGAAAGATGTATCCCAGTCTAATTTTGTTATCTGACTTATGGCAATGAATCCAGATTTTAGTGAAATATAATTAGAATGTGTTTCTGTGATTTTAAGTTCATTAAAAGTTTTCTTAGTATTTATCATAGTGACTCCTTTAGATTAGCTATTCAAATTAATAGATTATTCAATGCACAAGAAATTGTAAAACACCCATTTTCAAAACTTAACCTATTATATAGCCAAAAATACAGAACTCCCATTAAACATTATATTTCTCAGTCTATAAATAATTGTCATTGGTAAACTTATTTTTTTCCTTTTTTTACAGCTATGTTCTACAGGAATTAGTGGAAACAGAGCGGGACTATGTACGGGACCTAGGCTATGTAGTTGAGGTATATATATCATCAGTATTTCAAACATATTATCTTAGTCATCTGAGTGTGTTTTTTTTCCCTGGTTACCCAAAGGTAACTGTGTTTAAAGGTAATTGTGTTTTAAAAAAAAAAAATTTAACATTGATACTTTCCACAGGTTTCTAAAAATATTATTCATCAGAAGAACAAACAGGTTCTTCCAAGATATATACTCATATAGTCCTTTAATTTATAAAGCTGAATTTAAAATTCTCTTATTTAATCGTAACAGTTATTCTTTCTTTATTTAATAATTTGTCTAATTTTTGTCAATATTTGAATTGTGGCATCTATTGCCATAATTGAAGCATCAGTCAATAAACCTTTATTAATCATCTGCTACGTGCTGGGCTAAGTATTTGTCACATTAGAGACTTACCTTTTAATTATCCCCTTTGCAAATGTTTTTCATAAAGCTAAAGTGACTATGTTTTTTAATTCCTCTGAGCCAAAGTATGCCACAGTTATAGATCTTATTCCATCTTTAACTAAATCCTTGTATTCAGGAGAACTTTGTTCAAAAAATAGCTTTTGAGACTCTCAAGTAATTTGATGATAGTTGAGAACAGAACAAATAATATATCATTACATGAGAACAGAGTTACTCAGTACTTCCTGTAGCTG
The DNA here is from genome assembly GCF_048593235.1 of Sminthopsis crassicaudata. Classification (NCBI taxonomy): domain Eukaryota; kingdom Metazoa; phylum Chordata; class Mammalia; order Dasyuromorphia; family Dasyuridae; genus Sminthopsis; species Sminthopsis crassicaudata. Next base: position 328,810,841 of record NC_133617.1, on the reverse strand, counting down.
ATACCTACTTTTGTTGATTTAACCAGAAATAACATTCTAATTAGATGAAGGGCTATTTCTAAAATGAGTCTAAAGCCCAAGTCCATTGGTTAAATATCTATGATTATATCATAACTATTTTGACCCAATTTGTTTAAAATGTGCTATTTTATAGTATATTATTAATATCATTTCAGCTTTGGAAATTTGCCTAATAGGCAATATCTAAATATATACCTAATAGGCAATACCTAAATATATACCTAAATACTGCCTAGTAATGCTAGGCAATATTTAGGTATACATTCCATCCCAACCATTAGTTTAGTAAAAATGATCATATAATATTAGAAGCTTTTCTGTATATGGACTTAGGCCATGTAGTGAGATATAGGTGTATAAGTATTTTGCGCAAACACACACACACACATATACACAAAATCATGCCTTTCGCACATTTTTAACTTATTAAAATGAAAATAGTGTGACTTAATAATTTTTGTATTATGAGTTCTCACTAAGTTCATTTTAAGATCGTCTGAGCTGTACATTTTTATTTTTATTAAACTCTAAAGACTAATTCGATTTTCTCACCTCTTTTTTGCACCACAAAGACTACTGTTTATGTTTTTAAATCCTAATTATATTAATTATATAAGATAAGAAATATAAAGAATTTCTTTGAGTTTGAGGTGATTATATATGATGTATATAAATATATAGATAGATACATATACGTGCATATATGTATGTCTATGTATGTGTGTGTGTATATACACACATATATGTGCCTAGTATATAATGTTTGCTCTTTCATATAAGGGGATTTGTCTTTCAGAGCTTTTTTCAAATTTGTAAAACTTCATAAGTTCCTTAGATGAACTTTGAATCAGGAATAATTGTATTAACTAAACTAACCTCATCATATTTTTCCAGAGTGAGTTATATCTACATTTCATTGTTGCTTTTATTTTAAATGAAATGGTAATAAGAAAAGATGTGTATATCTTGCTCTTGAAATTGATACAGTTGAATAAATTTTTTCAAGGAAGTAACTATAAAGTTGGGGGGTTTATTTAGTTTTTATGGGGGGAAGGAATTTTGTTGTATTATTGAGTCATGTCATGGAATGAAAATGAGTTTTTAAAAAAAATCTCTAATTACAGGGATATATGGCACTTATGAAAGAAGATGGTGTCCCTGATGACATGAAAGGAAAAGATAAGATTGTATTTGGCAACATACATCAGATTTATGATTGGCACAGAGAGTATGTATAGCATAATTGATTTCAATTTTAGTTAAGTAAATTTAATTTCTAATTAAATTAAGTTACTTAATGAGTGCATGTTGTTTAACTTCAGATAAATGCTGATTTACTTTGTTTTGCTATGTATTAAGCTAGGTAATTTTTATATATGTTTTATATATATATATATATATATATATATATATATATATATATATATATATATATATATATATATATATATATACAGAGAGAGAGAGAGAGAGAGAGAGAGAGAGAGAGAGAGAGAGAGAGAGAGAGAGAGAGAATCAGAATGTTTTCTATTTATTAAGAAAATAGAAAGAAAATGGAGAAGTGTATTCAGTGCTCATTCCATTTTTACATTGCCCCTTCTTGTTCTTGGCAAAAATAGGCAATTAAAAAAAAAAATATATATATATATATATATATTAATTAAAAACTTCTTTGGATAAGGTGAATAGGAAAGCAGAAAATTGGAATGGCCATAATGTAACCTAATACATAGAGTGCTATATTTGAAAATCAAGAAGACCTGAGTGACCATCCCTTCCATCTCCACCAGTTTACCAGTTTCAATTTTCTTGAGAATTATCATGTCATAGGAAGAATCCTGAACCTAGCTTTAGACAATCTGCATGAAAATCCTGCCTCTGCCTTTTACTACCTGAATCACTTTCCCTCCCTAGGCCCAGTTTCCTTATCAGTAAGATGAGGAGGTTGAACTAGACACTTGATAAGCATTCTTCTGCCTCCGTATCTGTGATCCATTTTAATAGCCTTCTTTGGGCAGAGCTAGTCAATAAGCATAGTTTCCCTTCTGTTTCAGCTTCTTTTTGGGAGAATTGGAAAAGTGCCTTGAAGATCCAGAAAAACTGGGATCCCTTTTTGTTAAGCATGTAAGTATCATATTTCGGTTGATTTTCATTATTTCATTCAAGTAACGTAAATAATGTTTACTCACTTTAACAAATTAGTGACAAGATCAAGTAGGGAATAAAAAACAATATGTTGAAAATTAAATTTAAGTTAATACTGTAGATTTAATGTATTGATTCATTTCTTTAACAAATAATTGCAAAACAAATTAAATTTATTTTTATTGATGTTTACTATTGTTTGTAATCATTTTAAAATTAAATATACATTTAAGTCATTGAGTTGTCAGTAGCATCAATCAGTAGTTGTCCAAAAGTGGCTTATTTCTGTTGAAGATCTATAGTTCTCAAAGAGCGTGCCATAAGCTTCTCTAGGTATGCTGTAAAAATTTGAATATAATATTATGATAGATCAATAAAAATTTATAGGTGGTTTGTAATAAAAAAATTTTCTCATTTGGCATATGTAATATGGCAATAACTATCCCCAAAATAAATAAAACTTGCCTTTATCCTGAACACAAGAAATCCTAAACATGCCAAATCCTGAAATAGCAGAACTTTTTAAAAAAATAAATAAAAAACTGCCTTTGTTTTCAAGGTGAACTATACATATATGAGTCTTTGAACTCTCCCATAGTGTTGCCAAATTAAATAGTCAGTGTCCTATAGTATCCCATGACAAGAAATACTGTGCTCTGAAGGGAAAAAAAATTAGGAACTACTGTCTTAATTGTCTATTCCCAACTGAGTCCATGACTAATTTGTATTAAGACCCCATCTAAATCAGTATGAATGTGTGAATCCAGTTAGATGTCTCATGTTGATGTCTTCCAATATTAAATGCAGGGGGCAGCTAGGTGGCGCAGTGGATAGAGCACCAGCCTTGAATTCAGGAGGACCCGAGTTCAAATCTGGTCTCAGACAATTAACACTTCCTAGCTGTGTGACCTTGGGCAAGTCACTTAACCCCAGCCTCCAAAAAAAAAAAAAAAAAAAAAAAAAAAAAAAAAAACAATATTAAATGCAAATGCTCTACCGATTATTATTTTCTTTGATTTGGCTTTTTTTTTATCTCCATTAGCACAAATGATCAAATTGATTGTCAATTCTTTTACCTGATACATTGTAATATCTCTGGTTATTCTCTACCGATTATTATTTTCTTTGATTTGGCTTTTTTTTTATCTCCATTAGCACAAATGATCAAATTGATTGTCAATTCTTTTACCTGATACATTGTAATATCTCTGGTTATTTCTGCTTATTAGGTTCTGCAATTAAAGTGACCAACTGAGGAAAATGAAATTTTGGTTACTTTCTATTGTAAAGCACTCTATTATTTTTTGAAAGGAGTCTGATTAATTAAACAGAGAACATGTAGCTAATGGGAAATAGCAGAATTGAGTATTACACCGGATCTTTAGAAGAATAACATGTGGAAAGCATAAAAAATAAGTTTGGCTATTCACACATGTCATCTAGTTATATGATTTAACAATGGGAAAATGTTCTTGTTCCTGTCTTGAGGCTTATTTACTTATTCCCTGACTTATCATCTCCACATTCTAATTCTTAAGGATACTGAAACATATTTTTCCAAATTTCAGAAGTTGTAAGACCTCTGTGAACTATAAGAATAGTTTTTCTCCTGTATCATCCCAAAAAAGAAAAGTCTCTTTCCACTTTCAGTTTTATACTGTGAGATCAGACAATTTATCTATTCTTGCAATACCTTACTACATGCATGCACACAATGAATGTGCTAGTTATTTGTATATCTGACATATTTCTAGAGTTTTGTTAATACAGAACTTTATTTTTAAAATTATTCCTTTTTAAAATGTGAATATTCTCCCTAAAATGTTTTGCCTTTTAAGCTGACTTATTTACTTTTCATAAATTTAATTCACAGGAGAGACGGTTGCACATGTACATAGTTTATTGCCAAAATAAACCAAAGTCTGAGCACATTGTCTCAGAATACATTGATACATTTTTTGAGGTAAGTCACACGGAGCAGACAGAAGCGTGGGCCTTTGGACACATTTGTATTCCAAAACTCTAATTAATGTTTTTCTCACAAGAGGTTTAGTTAAACCTCAGAATTCTAGATTTCAGATCAAGTGATATGAATCTTGCACCTGACATTCTTATAACAGGAAATTCAAATGTAAATGTAAACCATAATGGCTTGCTTTCAGAAAGCATAGTTAAAACTGGAGCTACAGCTAGTCTTTAGCTGAAGGCTTTCTTTCTTACCATGAACTCAGAACAACATCCTTTCTGGCTTTTAACCCCATTCTAAAGTTCAAATAAAACTGGTTCATTTCTAGCAAAAAAGAAATCTGTTACCAAAAAAATCAACTAATTAAGCCTGAGTTCAAACAACAACTTCAAAACGTGTAAAACATGAAACTTTGGAGATTCTGAGAAGTTAAAATTACACTAAATTGAATTTAAAGTGATCCAAAAAGGAGTTTATGTTCGAGCAAAGAGTCCTTGAAGATTAGATTTGTTGCCTATTTTGAAGTTGTAATGACTGTTATGATAACTAAGGTAGGATAGGCCATTAAAAAACATTTAAGACTTACATGAACTGAGCTGAGAGAAGTGAGCAAAACCAGGAAAGCTTTGTAATATAGTAATTGCCACATTGTATGATAATCAACTAAAGCTTAGCTCTTCTCAGCAATACAGTATTTCTTGACAATTACAAAAGATGATGAAAAATGCTGACCACATCTAGAAAAAGAACTATGGACTCTAAAGATTGAGGCATTTTATTTTCATTTTTCTGTTATTGTTTTTTTTCCCCTTTTGTTCTGAATCTTCTTTAACAAGGTGGCTAATGTGGAAATACATTTAACATGATTATACAAGTGTAATCTATATCAGATTATTTGCTGTTTTGGAGGGAAACAGGATATGAAGGGAGACAAATCTGAAACTCAAAATTTTATGAAAATGAATATTGAAAACTATCTTTATGTGTAATTGAAAAAAATAAAATACACTGTTAACTGGGAGTGGCAGGGAGAACAAATTTAAGTTAAAGCCCTTTTTGTTTTTTCACCCATAGGATTTAAAGCAACGACTGGGCCATAGATTACAACTCACAGATCTGCTAATAAAACCAGTGCAAAGAATTATGAAATACCAACTGTTACTGAAGGTGAGATCACATTAGGTTTCTTCTAAGGATATTTTTAGGGTTTAAAAAACTCACTTTGTAAAATAGTGAATAACACTGGAAGAAGGATAGCTAGCACGTATATAGCAATTAGACATTTACAAAGTACTTTTCAGATGCTATTTCATTTATTCTTATAGCAACTCTGTGAATAGGTGTCATTTTTATTTCCACTTTATAGATGAAACTACTGAGATGCAGAGATTTAAGTGATTTGCCCAGAGTAACACAGTAAAATGAGACAGGATTTGAATTCAGATTTTCCTGGCTCCCAAATCAAAATTGTACCACTGAGTGGAAGGAAGGAAAGAACAAAAGAAAGAATGAAAGCAGTTGGAAAAAGACGATGTTTTTATTTTCTTTGCAAACTATCAGTAGTCAAAAGACATTTATTAAGCATTTATTCTATTAACCAAGCGTTTGGGATACAAGGAAAGAAAAAACTTAGTTGCTGCCCTCAAGAAACTCACATTCTAATGAGGGAGACAAGATGTAAACAACTCTACACATAAAAAAGTAATGCAGTGTAAATGAAAGGTGTTATATAACTGTAAGGTGCTATTCTACCTACTTTAAAAATGTATTTTGCTTCATCTTTTTGCTTCTAGACTTTTAGAGTCTTTGACAGCTTCTAACTCCTGCTATTTCCTTTTTGATGATAAACTTAAAATAATTTTAAAATCCAAAGTATGAGTAAGGGCACTATTATATATAGATTTGCATAGTAAAGGGTGACTATAGACAGATTTTCTTCCCTCATTCTTGTGATATGATATTTGGAATTTAGCCATAATAGGAGAAATAGTTGGCATGAGGAACACATAGTCATTCTAGGGTAAAATAAGTACAGTTCTTTATTGTTGTCTCTCATTTTAATGCTTTTGAAACATAGAAAGAGCAAACTTCATTTTAGGCATTTAGGCAATGTCATACATTGAGCACCGAGCCTAGCATCATGAAGATCTGAGTTAATCAGGCCCTAGATACTTACTAGATGTGGGACCTGGAGCAAATCATTTAATCTTAGTTGTCTCAGTTTCCTCAACTATAAAATGGAAAGAATAATAGCACCTTCCTCTCAGGTTATTGTGAAGATCAAATGAAATAATATCTGTAAAAGGTTTAGAACAATGCCAGATACACAGTAGCCACTATGTAAATATTAGTGACAGTGGTGGTGGAGGAGGTGGTGATAACTGCTTTTAACTTGAAACACTGCGGCCCTAAGTGCAAATAACTTTCCTTTTGCTTTATAGGATTTCCTCAAATACTCCAAAAAAGCTAGTCTGGACACTACAGAGTTAGAGGTATGCCTTTCTTTTTTTTTGCCTAGATTTTCTTACTTCTCAGCACACAAATTAGTTTATGGACCATCCAGCAGATTATAGGTTATTAATTGAATTTTTTTAGTGTGGCTCCTTGTCTCTTGCACATTGGGTGGAGATGTAGAGGTGGGAGGGTGAATGGGGGAATGACACTTGTGTTGTATTTTATTTATTTACTGTATATTTAATTATTAATTGTTGTATGACATTTTCTCAAAAAAAAAAAAAAATCAACCTTTGTTTTTTCTCCCCACTCCCAACAGAGAGCTGTAGAAGTCATGTGTATAGTCCCAAAGCGGTGCAACGACATGATGAATGTTGGTCGCCTACAAGGATTTGATGTAATGCCAATATTTTTATAAGAACTCCATCTTTGATTTCTGTGACTTTCCTTTTTACTTAGATTAGTGCCAAACTGATCTTTTATTCCAAGCTTCTGTTCCTTTACCTTTCTCAACAATTTTCTTTTGACTTCCTTTCTATTCATTTGATGATGTCAGTCCATCTGCAAGCATGTATAAAGTGCCTTGTATTTGGCACAATACAAAACAAGTCAAAAGGTAACCTCTCTCTTAGAGCTCCCATTCCTCTGTGAAATCTTCCCTCTTCAAACTGGGCAAATGTGAATCTGGGGCCCTCTGCTGTTGCAAGACTGTATTTTTAATTCCTAGTATTTAATGCCCAGTATCATGTAAACCGAAAGTGGACTGTCTTCAGGCATTTTTATTTCTAATTATCCAACCCAACTGCTAACTAGCCCCTTTTATGGTTAACAGCAATTATTTCGGCTGAGCTGTTGGACTCTTGATTCATCTTAAGTCCTACAAATTTCTCATCCAGACAGCTTAACCAATTAACTCAATCTCTGCCCCGAAATTCTTAAAGTCCTTGAACTTGTTGTTTGTTGTTGTTGTTGTTGTTATAGAAAAGTATTTATCTGAATTTCTCAAGAATTCTCTGTGTTAGGATTTTTTAGTATCATAATATGAATTTCTGTTATGGATAAAGGTAGTGATTTTGAGGACAGTTATTTTTGGAGTAGAAACCACTTTAATATTGAGCATCATGATATTCTGAAAAGATCTGCAGATTAATTTTTGTCACCAGTAGAGAAGGAACATTGTTTTGATTTGAGAAAGTCTAATCAAAGCTTGAGGAAATCTTAACTGGCAATTTCTTGTTTCAGGGTAAAATTGTAGCCCAGGGTAAGCTGCTTCTACAGGACACATTCTTGGTCACAGACCAGGATGCAAGTCTTCTGCCTCGCTGCAAAGAGAGACGTGTTTTTCTCTTTGAGCAAATCGTTATATTCAGTGAGCCACTTGACAAAAAAAAAGGTTTCTCCATGCCAGGATTCTTGTTTAAAAATAGCATCAAGGTAAATTTGTGCTTGCATGTGTATCAGGGAGGGGGGAATTCTACATGCATTTGTATCCACAAGCACTATAAAATATTCCTTTTTTCTTTTTGATGATATTTGCGCCCTTACCTTTGAACTTTGATAACACATTTAAAATACTTCCTTTTGCCTATGCTTATATTATAATTATGCATATAATTTACACAACCAATTATACTCATAATTATATGTCAGTAATTTTAGATTTTTTTTTCTCATTTCTTTAAACTCTGCTTATTGTCTAAACAGGTGACTGATATATGTAATCATTAGTCTGTTTCCAGTCCTTTTTCCATCATGAGAATATTTAATTTTAAATCATATTTATGACCTCACCCCTTAAGTGTCATGTAAAAAACATATGCATATAACAATAGAATTGTAGGAAGGAATATGTGCTTATATAATAATAATATAACTAACATTTATATAGCATTTAATATTTGCCAGATATTATCTCATTTAATCCTCACAAAAACACTGGAAGATTGGTACTATCTTTTGCAAATAAGGAAACTGAGGCAATTTTACATTTTATAGATTTTTTACAAATAAGAAAACTGAGGCAAATAGAAGGTTAAGTCTTGTTCAGGGTCACATGCTATTAAGAATCTGGAGCCAGATTTGAACTTAGTTGTTCCTGACTCCGGGCCCTGTACTACCTATGCCCTTCTATTTTACTACCTAGCTGCCCTTAAAGCACACATTTAGACTATTGCCATGATCCTGCTTAAAACCTTTGCAATCCAGTAGAAACTAGGAGAAATCTCCCTTCTAGAACCTGAGGTCACGTCTATAAATAAGCATCAGAATGGAACTTAAGGAAATGTGCTTAGAGTTCTTTAGGGCCATTTCAAAATTTTCTTTCTCTTTCCCTTAATATAACAACTGCATCACCCAGCAAGTTTTGGTGTTTGTATATGTTTTTTTAATTAGCGTTCTATTCTCTGACTTATACATAATTATTGCATCCCCAAAGAGTAAAGGAGAGGTAGCATAATATAGTGTATTGTGTATTGGACTCAGAAACAAAAAGACTGGGTTCAAATTCTTTCTCAGTCACTAACTGTGTGATCTAAACCTATCTTGACCTCAATTTCTCATCTGCAAAATAGGAGTTTGGACTCAGTGGCCTCTTAGGCCTTTCCAGTTCTAAGTATATGATCATGTGAACTTAGAGATTTAATCCAGCCTCTTGCTTATTACATAAATGTCTTCTTTGATATCCACAACAATTGGTGATTCAGCATTAGCTTGAAAACCTCAAGAATTCAGTATTCTCTTTTTGAGAGAACATATTCTTTCTTCTTATAACTATACTAATTAAAAGGTCTTATATTGAGCCAAAACCACTTTACCTAATGCATATCACCCATTCATCCTCATTTTGCCCGTAAGGCCAACCAGAATAAATATAATCCTTCTACATAGCAGCCTTTCAAACATGAAGAAAGCATTAATGGTTATCCCCCCTCCAGTCTTTTCTAATTCAAGCTAAAAATCCCTAATTACTTCAACAAGTCTTCCTTTGGCTTGCTTTCAAGTCCCATCAGTATTTTTTCCTTTCTGTAGAAATATTCCAGTTTATCAAAATCTCTTAAAAATATGGTACCTAGAATTAAATATAGTATCCTAAACATGGTCTGATCAGAGCAGAGTATAATAGAACCATCATCTCTATCACTCTGGATGTTATATGTTTGTACCCTACAATACCATTTCTAGTACATTTGCCTAAGCCACTAATTAAGTAATATTTAAACCATGTCTTGACTTCAGAGGGCCATTATGGCATAGTGAACAGAAAGCCAGCCTGGGTTCAAGTCTCATACCCAACCTATATTGGCTTCATAACCAGGAACAAGTGACTTACCCTCTCATTGCCCATTCTTGTTGTGGCTACAAAATTCAAGTTGAAAAAGAGCTGTTGACCTATATTAGTGGAAGAAATTCCTTCCACAGATGAAATTACTTATTCCTTCCCCCACCACCTGAAAAAATAAAAATAAAACATCAATCAGTGACAGTGGCTGATACCTTGAAATTCAGATCTGGAAATATTAGATTGTGGCTCAATAAGAAAAAAGTTACTTCATATTTAATCTGTTTAAAATACTCTTGGAAAATGAAGAATTAATTTGTTTTAAAAAAAAAACTTTTTTTTTATTTGCAGGTGAGTTGTCTTTGCTTGGAGGAAAATGTGGACAATGATCCTTGTAAATTTGCACTGACATCAAGAACTGGGGATGTCGTGGAGACCTTTGTCTTACATTCCTCCAGTCCCGGGGTCCGGCAAACATGGATCCATGAAATTAACCAAATTTTGGAAAACCAGCGCAACTTTTTAAATGGTAAAGCAATTAATTATACTTGCTCTCTTTTAAGATAGCTATATCTTTCCCTCTTCACCACCAGTTCACCCCATTTTCTTCTTTCTGATGTCTCTTAGAGAATTTTTCCATCTTAACTTTCAGTTGGTCAGATACCTTAAGTGAAGTGAAACTGTCTATTGGGTCTCCCATTTCTAATTAAAAAAAAAAAATTACTGTTTGGTAATTCTACTCCCCTTGTGATAAGTACTATAATCTAGGGAAAAGTCCTTATGTTGCTAGGTGCATGATCATTTTAAGGAAATAAAAGAAACTGGTCACAGTTCATGTTTGGGGGTGGAAAACATTTACAGATTTGGAAATGATCTGGAGAGTTTTGCATTCCAACCACTAAATTGTGTTTCCAACCCACATCCCCTCTGTTAAGAAACAAGAGCTGGTATTGTCATTCTTATGAAATGAGTTATCACAAAAGAATTACAAAACAACTAGAAAGAAAAATGGATCCTATGAAACCCCAATGTGGCCCTAACTTTGGCTATGATTTGAGTGTCCTAGACTTAGAACTGACTTCCCTTCCTTTGCATCAGGCTACATTTGTCCTTTTTCCTGAGTCTTTGTTGCAGACATAGACAGAAGGCTTTTCTAAAACATTTTGTCTTAAGCCCACAGCGTGGAAGATGGTTGATTGGCAGAACATTTTGTGCCTGTGTTTTATGAATACACCCGAAACTAACAGTGCTGTTTTAAGTGTTTAATGTCATAATAACATCGCCTCCACACTTTGCATCTTATATAAAAGTGGGGTAAATAATCACTCAGCAAAATATAAAGTTCATTTATCATCTTTGACTAAATAATAATGTTGGTGGTACTTGTAGTAAGATTTGTGTTAACCCAAGTACTGTGTCCAGATTTCCGATTTAACATCATTTTTTTTCTAAAGTTCTTTTACAGTCATAAATAGAAAATGTTAAAAGAAAGGAAATAAGCATTTATATAGCATGTGCTTTTACAAACATTACTTCATTTGATCCTCATGACAACCCTGAGAAGTAGGTTCATTAATATCCCATTTTTACAATTGAGGAAACTGAAGCAGGCAGAGGTTAAAGACTTGTCCAAATATTAGCTTTCTCATTTAACCTTCTATTTGCCTCAATTTCCTCCTCTGTAAAATGGGGTAATGAAAGCACTCACCTCCCAGGGTGGTCGTGAGGATCAGGTGAGATAATCATTGTAAAGCTCTTAGCACAGTGCTTGATTCAGAGAAAGCACTATATAGTTTGTAGCATCTATTAGTGGTCTAGTATTCACTCAGCCATATTTTCACTCAAGTCTTCCTGAAGTGTATTCATTATTCTACCAGCACTGACTTTTCCTTTTTCAGATCTCTAGGTGGTAAGTTGAAATGATTGTCCTGTGGCTGACTTTGGCCCCATGCTTAATCTCTTTCTCCCTCTCACACTTGCCCCAGCCTTGACTTCACCCATTGAGTATCAGAGGAACCACAGTGGAGGCAGCGGTGGCAGCAGCAGCCCTGGTCCCAGCAGCAGCAACCACAGCAGCGGCCCCGGCAGCTGCAGCGGAATCCCCAGCTCCAGCCGCAGCAGGCCGTCCCGGATCCCGCAGCCTGTCAGACACCACTCCCCAGTCCTGGTCTCCTCTGCAGCCTCAGCCCAGGCAGAGGCAGACAAGATGTCAGGTATGTCCATTCCCAATCCTTCCCTGCCATCTCACAGCAACACCTCCTTAGAAACTGGCCTCAGCCAGCCAAACAGGCATCCTCCCAGTGGAGAGCCAGAGGGTCCAGAGAGAGAAGCAGAGAAAATTCCCAAGATGAAAGTCATTGAGAGTCCCCGCAAGACCCCTGGCAATGTTTCCAGTTCAAATCAGGATGGACCCCACAAGGAAACTCGAGGGAGCATGGAGGACAATCGTTCAAGGAGCAACATAGGATCCTTGACACTGGGGAAGCCGAGACCCGGAGCCATCTCCCCACTGAACTCTCCCCTCGCCACAACTTTTCCTTCTCCTTTTGGCAAAGAGTTATTTCCACCCAGCAGCCCCCTTCAGAAGGGGGGCTCCTTTTGGAGCTCCATCCCAGCATCTCCTGCCAGCCGCCCGGGCTCCTTCACTTTTCCCGGGGACAATGACTCCCTCCAGAGGCAGGTCCATCGCCACTCGTCACACAGCAAGGACACAGACCGCATGAGCACGTGCTCCTCGACCAGCGAGCAGTCAGTGCACTCCACCCAGAGTAATGGGGTAAGAGCGCGGAGCACTTCTGTCCTGCGAGCTCTTCTAAAACCTTCCCGTGTTCCCGTCACTCTCCTTCATACTAACTTCTGGCTCTCCAGTGCTGCCCTGCTCTGAAATAATCAACTGTCGCAGTACCTCCTATACCTTGACACATTAGACACATATATAGCTTCTATGTATGTGTGAGTGTGTGTGTATACATAAACCCCAGATCTGAGCCATATGTATACAGACACAGGAATACAAAAGCCTTCTAACCATAGTTGTGAGTCCTCTGCCTCTGCTGAAAACATAAATCACTAGCTCTGATTTCTACTAACTGCTCTCCTTGCTCTATTTTCGTCTTCCTAATTGGAGAAGGCAAATAATTAACCTCCTCAATGTGCCATCATTAAATCTTATATTTCCAGCTAGCAAACTGTGTTGGGGGGTTTTTTGTTTCCCCTCTACCTCCCTTCCTCACACTTTTTTTTTTTTTTGAGGGGGAAGGGGATTATTTTTACACTCGTTCCTTTATTTATATGAGACCTGTACTTTATACTTGCTACTCTGCTTGATTTTGCTCCCTTCAACCCTAATTGATTTTGCAGCATTTTTTTTTTTGACTCATCTGCTGAGAGAATTTTTAAAAAACAAAAACTCAAGAAAACTTCCAACTAACAACTCAGAGCAAAGTAAACTGAGACAAAATGGGTGGGGGAGTGGAATTGCTGCCAAAAAAATAATCAAGTGAAAATATTTTCTCCACCCAAAGTTTCACTCTAGAAGAGAGTCTGTTTGAGGGCATCTGGAGATTCAACCATCTACATATTTTTGTAGGGGAAGAGGGCAAAGCAGGATTATCAAGAGACTCTGGGTGACATGCCCCTCCCTCACCCCCTGTGAAACGGCAACTACCACCAGGGGGCCTATGGCAATTTTAGTGCCCAGTGACCCACCCAGCCAGTTGCCTGGTGGGGGCACCCCTTCCTATGTGAGAGGAATGTTCTGGTGCCTTGATGTCCTTGTTCACCCCTCACTTCAGTGTTGTGTTTGCAAGTTGATTGGTTGATTTATTGGTCGATTGGTTGGTTGATATGTTGGGATTTTTTTCCTTCATTTTTGGGATTTCCTTACTATCTTGCACAGCTCCTTCCCAGTTTCAGTGACTGTCACTTAGCCTGTAACACTTTTCTAAAAGCATGCACTTGAAAGAACTATTTTAATGAGTAGATGTTCTGATTTCTTTTTTAAATTTCTTATGTATGTTTCCTTTAAAAAAAAAAAAATGGTATTTCTACCTGGGGGGAAAAAAATCAACCTTGCTTTGCATGTATTCTCTTTTCCTTCTGGTCTTCTGTTGAGGGTTCATTTAGATTAACTTGGTTTTGTCTTTTTTTTCTTTTAAAAATATCATTTAAATCAATTTTTAGATTGAAACGGTCAAAAAAATTAAGAATTTGGTCCTTGGTGCTTATGTTGCAATGTAGTCTTAATATCTATTAATAGAATCAACTTTTTTTTTTCCACTTTGGAGAATAGCAATAATTATTTAGCTTTTATAGCCCTTTAAAAAAAAACCTTCAAGATACTTCTCACATGATAAATTATTTTAAATAACATGTTAAATGGGAAGGTAGTTAACCATTTCACACATATAAAAACTAATGAAAATTTGAGATGAATTGTCCAGCCTTGCAAAGTGTATATGGCCTCGTCCAAAAACTGCTTCTATTCCTAAACTATTCCTTATGCTATCCCTTGTGAAAGAGATAGGGACCAGTACCCACCCTAAATCTAACTTCGACACTTTCTCATTATCTAAAAATAAAAATATTAATGAAGGATTTTCCACAGTATTATAGTGTAAGTTTTAGAGGATGAAAAGCACAACTTCTGACCTAATAGCTTATCATTTTCTTCTTAGAGCTAGTTAGGTTCTTACTAAGTTTGTTCAACCTGATATTCACAACATTCCTCTTTCTTTTTAGAAATTTACATTCTAAGGCAAAGCAGATTGCATGTCAAGCACAGCCTATTAATACAAAAATCACTCAGGCTTATTTAGGTCAATAAGATAGGGATGGGGGTAAAAGGAACCTCATTTTTAAGGTTTGCCTGCTCCTACATTCTGCATTTTCTCATTTGGTTATGGCAAGAGAAAGAGCAATTATCAAAAAGTTATTTAGTGGAGGTAAAACCTCATTAATGAAGTAAGTGGGGAAAGTACCTAAGATTCCTCGAACAAAATTGGAAAACCTAAGACAATTAATTTTCCTTTTAGTATTGTAAGTACCATATATCAATGTTTCTTAAATTGTGGGTCAGGACATCATATGGGGTTGTATAACTGAATATGGGGATTGTGAAATTATGATTTATTATCAGTAAAAAATGATTTGCATAGCTATTTTATATACCTATATATATGGTTTCATGGAAAAATTTCTTGGATACAAAAGGGAAATGTGTGGAAAAATTGGAGAAACTCAACCATAGATCATGGCATATATCAACTTTTAAATGTTTTAGTCCTTTACACATTAAGGTTAAAAATAACTTTCTCCTCCTAAATCCTGAGTCCTTTCCATTTAACTTTCAGTGGATAGCCTGGGAATTTGGTAATCACTTTCCAATATTTAAGCAATATATTAGGAAAAATATGTTAAATGGGAAGGTAGTTAACCATTTCACACATATAAAAACTAATGAAAATTTGAGATGAATTGTCCAGCCTTGCAAAGTGTATATGGCCTCGTCCAAAAACTGCTTCTATTCCTAAACTATTCCTTAATACTATCCCTTGTGAAAGAGATAGGGACCAGTACCCACCCTAAATCTAATTTCAACACTTTCTCATTATCTAAAAATAAAAACATTAAAGAAGGATTTTCCACAGTATTATAGTGTAAGTTTTAGAGGATGAAAAGCACAACTTCTGACCTAATAGCTTATCATTTTCTTCTTAGAGCTAGTTAGGTTTTTACTAAGTTTGTTCAACCTGATATTCACAACATTCCTCTTTCTTTTTAGAAATTTACATTCTAAGGCAAAGCAGACTGCATGTCAAGCACAGCCTATTAATACAAAAATCACTCAGGCTTATTTAGGTCAATAAGATAGGGATGGGGGTAAAAGGAACCTCATTTTAAAGGTATATACATAGATATGGTGTATATATATATATATATATATATATATATATATATATATATATATATATACATACATACATAATGCAAATATAAATTTCTCTACACTTGGCCACATACTCATATATACATACATAACACATATAGTTTCATTGTTTATAGGTATGTGTATTAGATACATATGTTGTGTTGTATACATACATAAATTTGTTTATATATATGCCTAGAACTACATGGCCTACAGAAGCTGATATATTGTAATAATAGAGAAAATTGTACCTTGAAATTCAGAGTTTTATATAACTGAAGAAACCTTACAGAGCATCTAGTGCAGTGCCTTCTTTTTGCAATCACGAAATGAAGGCATAGATAGATGAGACTATTCTCCAAATTTCACACAAGCCAGTAGGTACAAGAACTGGAATATGAACTCAGATCTTCTAACTTCAATTCTCTTCCAAATATTTACCCCTTTATATACCCCATTGTTATATACTTGCTTGAAGATTAGATTAGAACACTATAAAATAAAACCAGGAGATATAAATAAAATGTGAATATTTTCAAAAGAAAAGAAAATCTAATTTAGTTTATAAACCATTCTATGATTCCATTTTTATAAAAGCATAACAAAAATTATGCCAACAAAATATCTTACATATTTTTACTACAATCGAATTATATGTTTTATTTTTTTTTCCTAGAAAATTTTTCTGAAGATATGTTTTTAGGGGATATCTCCAGCAACATTTAAGTTAATTATAGCAATGGAACACATTTAAAAAGCATGATGTAATGGAAAGAACTTTGAGCTGAGAGTTAGGAAACCTAGGTTCTCACCCAGGTTCTACTATTAACTCTTTTGGGTAACTGTGAGCAAGTTGCTAAATCTGTTTGGAATTTAATTCCTTATCTCTAAAAGGAGATAGGAGTAGCTAGATCTCTAAGATCTTTCCTAACCCTGATATTCAATCATTTACAAATCTGTCTTTAATGGTAGACCAAAATTAGTTAAAAATAAATGAATTTTGTAATTAGGATACCAAGGTCCTATGATTTTAAATAAAATTGAATACATTATTGTCAATACACTGACTGATCCCTACCAACACTCTTAGATGTCATACTCCACATTGATAGTTGACTATCATAAAAGTATCCCCTAATGGCTATTTTCTGGACCTCAACTCTTGTTAGACACATTTGGGAAACTTTTACAATATTTTAGGTGCCTATGTTATGTCATCCAGTTGAGGTTTTGAAGTAGGGATATCAGTCCCTCGTTCAATTCTTCTTTATACATTAGCTTTTAAAACACATTAGAGGGAGGTAATAGAGAGGGTTTAAAATAGTTTCAGGGTAGGAGAACAGGGTAGGAAAGCTTTTCTCAGATTGAGGTCTAGTAATACAAAAACCAAAATCTTTTTAATACTATTTGAATTCAGGGGACAAATGATGCTAGCTTACACATTTTTAGAATGTTGTTACTAGTAAATTTCCAACAGATCCAAGTGAACTGTTTTTAAAAATGATCTTATATCCAGAGCCTTAAAAGACAATTTTGTGAAACCACAAAATCTTGAACAAATCTTCTACTCAGAGGATCATTGGTAAGCTATCAGAAAACAAAGAAATTTGATTTCTGTGAATAAGGAATTTCTATATCAACATCAATTCAGTTATTGAAGGGGAAGTACATAATGGTAGTACATGAGTACATGAAAATGATAAAAGGTGAAAGAACCGTCTGTCAAGGTATATTTTAAGAGACACTAATTTCTGCTTCCTCCTCCCATACCTTTTCTAATAATAATAGCTACATATTGCTTTAAGGTTTACAAAGAACTTCATATACATTATTCCATTTACTCGTATAGCAATCTGAGAAGTGAATATTATGTGCATTTTTCATAGATGAGGAAGCTAAATCTGAGAAGGTTAAGCGACTTCTCCATGATTGTACAGCTAGGAAATACTACAAACAGGATTGAATCAAGATCTGTCGACTTCAGGTGCAGTCCACTTGTCCCTCAGACTAGAAATGTATTTGCAAAAGGAAGTAGAAAAATGATGGACATTTTTTCCATTCCTTTCCTTCACTCAGAAACTTAGACCCATTCCACTGTAGAGTGTGGGACAGAAGAACCAGTGGCCATGGAATGCAAGCCTATATACACAATCAGTAAGAACTTTAGAGATATCATGATGACAGCCCTTTGGCAAAGCTCTAGCTAGTATGGCTAAAGAAAGATGATTTTATCCCTTGAGTATCTATGCTCCAAGACTTAATTTTTACAAAGTTATATGTAATATGTTCTATTCCTGCCAATTTTTTTTCCTACCACAGTCTATTTTTTTTTAAGAGAAAAAAAGGGGAAGGACTCAGCATGTTTTCAATCTTTTGTATTATATAGCTAGTGAGATAAGCTATTCTGCAGTATTGGCTTCCAACACGTGCCAACAGTGCTATGCTGCATGATATGTATCTACTGCCAGTGCACATGTAGCATCTTGGGGTTCTGAGAGCTATTAGATAAACCACAAACCTTACTGCAGTTTTGTATGAAAACAAAATGGTAAGCAATGGATTTCCAGATGTTGTTTGCCAAGGAATAGACACAGAAAAATATTTTTAAAAGTATTAACAGCACATCAAGAAATTAAGTCATTTGGTACCTGTCTTTCTTAGACTTTCTTAGAACTGCTTTTAGATTTAGATACCTCTATTGCACTCAATGGAATAACAGCCATCACTTTATAATAATGAAATAATCATTTTTTAAAAATATACACACACACACACACACACACACACACACACACACACACACATCAACTACAGTCATATTTGTTCTATAATTCCTCAAAATCAGGTTGTCCTTAGCTTTCTAACATCAGTCTCCAGAAGAACAATGTTCTGGTAGAGAAAAAAAAAAAAGGAAGATAAGCCTGTGGCATCAATAAATCTTTCAGAATGAACCAAAGACTAGTAATGGAACCATTTTAAGGCTTTTTAAACACCATTCTAAAGCCGTATGAACTTGTTGTTGTTGTGCTACTGTTATTGAAAAAGGTGACTAAGATGAGCTAACGGGGGTCTGAAGGAAAAGCCAGCCTCTGTTCTCTGAGTATCTCTGTATGTGACTCTAGATCGTGGTAGCCAAGGTGCAGACTAACAACTGACTTCCTCCTGGTCAGCATCACATCTTGTCCCCTCTCCTTTCGTAGAGTGAAAGTAGCAGCAGTAGCAATATCTCCACCATGCTGGTGACACACGATTACACGGCAGTGAAGGAGGATGAGATCAATGTCTATCAAGGAGAGGTCGTGCAAATTCTAGCCAGCAACCAACAGAACATGTTTTTGGTGTTCCGAGCCGCCACTGACCAATGTCCCGCAGCAGAGGGCTGGATTCCCGGCTATGTACTGGGGCATACCAGTGCAGTCATCATAGAGAACCCTGATGGCACTATGAAGTGAGTATACTCTGATCCCATAAAAGAGGGGTGGAAGAAAAATAGGGGCACAGGAGGAATTACATTTGAAAAAAATTTACCAGTTAGTGCAAGATACAATTCTCATTGTGATATATAATCTGGAAAATAGTGAGTCTCTGCAGAAGTGATGATAATAATTTACATCTACAGAACCTTCAGGTTGATAAAGCTCTTCTCTTGGAATAACTCTATGGAGGGGCAGCTAGATGGGGCAGTGGATAGAGCACCAGCCCTGAAGTCAGGAGGACCTGAGTTCAAATCTGGTCTCAGACACTTAACACTTCCTAGCTGTGTGACCCTGGGCAAGTCACTTAACCCCAGCCTCAGGAAAAAAATATGGAATAACTCTATGGAATTAAGAATGCAAATATTATATTCATTTTATAAATGAGGAAATTTGAGTTTCACATAAGTTAAATGACCTGTGATTGCACAGTTAATAGGAATTACATTTGGGGGGGAAAAAAAGGACTGGGGGCCTGTTAGTGCAAGATACAATTCTAATTGTGATATATAATCTGGGAAATAGTGTACAGTCTCTGCAGAGGTGTTGCTAATAATTTACATTGATAGCACTTTCAGGTTGGTGAAGCACTTCTCTTGGAACAACTATGGAGTCAGGAATGCAAATATATTCATTTTATAGATGAGGAAATTGAGTTTCACATAAGTTAAATGACCTACAATCACACAGTTAATAAGTATTACATTCTGGTTTCAAATTTAGTGTTCATAACTCAAGAATCGGTGTATTTGTCCCAAAAATTGATCTGTCTGCTAGGAAATAATTATTCTGCATTCAGAAATGAATAGATTTTTCAGTTTATCCAAAAAAAAAAAAAAAAGTTTCAAATCACAGTCTTCATTCATTCAACAAGCATTGATTAAGCTTTTAAATATGTGCCAACCACTATGCTTACAGACTGGGATATAGAGACTGAAACCAAAAGAATTTGATGTTCTCTTCATGAAAAACAGCACGAATGCAGATAAGTAATACAAAACACAAAGTACCATCTTGTGGAAAGAGGATTATAATAGGCCTTTTGGGGGCAGCTAGATGGTGCAGTAGCTAGAGCACCAGTCTTGATGTCAGGAGAACATGAGTTCAAATCTGGCTTCAGACACTTGACATGTTCTATCTGTGTAATCCTAAGCAACCCCAATTGCCTCAGCAAAAATAAATAAATAAATAAAGCTTTTTGCTGCTAGGAGGTTGAATTTAAGCTGAAATTTGAAGATATTTGGGGATTCTGGAAGACAGAAACATGTGAGAAGAGAATGCATTTCAGACATGAGCAACAGTCTAAACCAAGATGCACTATATGGGGAAGAGCAAACAGTTTGCATTTTATCTTAAAGGAAAATTACTCTGCCTAGTGCCCCTAAAAATGTCAATGCATGTTCTAATGTTATATAACAAATAAGTCTGAGGAGATGGTGTTTGATGGATGGCTGTGGTAAGGATACTGGGTCTACAATTTATTCATGAAAATAAGCCACCTTGGTCAATCTCAATAATTAGAAATTTGAAAGTCTATTAATGGCTATGGTAACTATAATTTTAAACAAAAAAGGAATTGGTCTCTGGCTTCATTACAGTAATAATGAAACCTCTTTCTTTCCCAACTTTCTCTAAAGCACTCTGCTATTTTAGAAAATTAGCTACATGGAATCTCTTACTTGGTCCCATAAAATCTAAACATAAATAGGTTTTTAAAGATGAAAAAGCAACCATCTTCTAATAGGATAAATGAATAGACTTTTTAAATGATCAGTCTCTACAATATTTGTTGCCATTATATTACCAACTAAATACAGTCATGCTTCCATACAGTTTGGACTACTAATGGTCATACTATAGTATTTCAACATAATTATGTGCATTTAGGGGTATGGGAAGAGTTCTTAAGTTCCTAAGTTTTGTCATTTAAAAAAAAAAAAACAAAAAAACTTGTTCTTTTATCCCACAACATTCCTAGGTTTCTGTGAGCTGCTTTTTATTTTGATCAGGATAATTTTTTCAGTCTATGATCATATGTAAGGATCCAAAAAGGAAAATAATTTCATTCATAGGCCCTTTTGCATCTCAATTCTTAAAATTTCAACTTCTATTATATATGCTTTTTGAATATGAAACTTATAATGTTGAATTCTTGAAATCTTGTTACTATATTAGAGAAAAAATTATTTAGTTGAGTGCTTTTTCCTTAGTTCTTCTTACTTGTCAGTTTAATATTTTTCTTCTACAATAATATCTCTCAGTCAAATGAATTTTCTTCCAAAGATTCTTTGTAGGACATGTTTAAAAAAGGAACGGTATTTAACAGAGCATTTTATTTTCTTCTAGGAAGTCAACATCTTGGCACACAGCACTCCGTTTAAGGAAAAAATCTGAGAAAAAAGATAAAGACGGCAAACGGGAAGGCAAATTAGAAAATGGTTACCGTAAATCACGAGAAGGACTTACCAACAAAGTTTCTGTGAAGGTCAGTGAAAATGTTTTGGGGAAGTTCTTAGTGTTCTTCCAGTGCATACTCAACATTTAATTTAAGAGATTAATCAAGTCAAGCAAAAGACAGCTAAGAATATACAGTTGATAAATTAGATGCATTGTAGCAACCATAACCTGTTCCACTTTTCACCAGATGCCATTGTTGAAGAACTACAGTCTATACCATAAGGTTTAGTCTGCTACTTTACCTTCTTCCTTACTCCTCTTTCCATCCTCTCCGTTATCTTCCTTCTCCCTTTTTTCCTTTCTTCCTTCCTATGTCTTAAGCTTTGCCATTGGTGTTGCTTAAGCCCTTCCACAGTATTTTTATACACATGCGCACACACACACACACACACACAGAGGCATAAATATATACATACGTGTGTGTGTGTATATATAATGTGTGTGTATAATTTTTTTATATATGTGGATATATATATGTAGACATATATAGATATGTATGAGAAATACTGGTGGGCACCCTTTTATGATTAGATTATACATAGTAATCGTCATTACTATATGCATAATCAGAGAAAACAAATTTCTACATTATTCATGTCCAAACTGACAACTAAGAAGATGCCATCAACTGGGGAATAGTTGAACAAATTATATAGTATATGAGTATAATAGAATATTGTTTTGTCCTAAGAAATTATGAAAAGAACAATTTAAAAGTAGACTTCTTTGAACTGATAGAGTGAAATTAGTAAACTGAAAACAATTTATACCATAATAATAGTACTTTAAAAAAAAAAAAAAAACCCGCTTATTAAGGATCACTTTTCTGCTTGAGGTGAAGCAAAAACCCTGTAAAGACAAAATATAAAATTGGTGTAGCATGAAACTCCCACATTATGTTTTAAAATAATCAAAAACATTTTTATTTCTAGGTCAAATTCCTCATTTATATGTCTTTAGGAAATAATTCTAGTATAGGAACTGAAATCAATGATCCTTAAAATAATCCATTCTTTGGATTAAAATTGTTTTGTTTTGTTTTCTGTTTCAGCTTCTTAATCCCAACTACATTTATGATGGTAAGTTTTATTATTCATTGTATTTGTTGGGAAGAGAGTTTCTGGCTCATTGAAGTGTCCTAAAAGGACATTTTCTTTTTTGGAATTTAGGACATGCATAGCTATTTGAACTAAATATCCTTATTCTTTTGTTTCGGGGCAGGGGAGTCATAAGGAGAACATGGAAGAACTAGGTAGTTCACTGGTAATCAGTTTGTTCATTCTGCTTTTCAGTTCCCCCAGAATTTATAATACCATTGAGTGAGGTAACGTGTGAGACAGGAGAGACCATTGTTCTTAGATGTAGAGTTTGTGGTCGCCCCAGAGCTTCAATAATTTGGAAGGGCCCTGAACACAACACATTGAGCAGTAATGGACGCTACAGCATCTCATACAGGTATGCAATTCTTAATCTCATGTTAGCTTCACTTAGTAAGGGAAGCGTGTGATGAATATGAATAAGGGAAAAAACCCACCTATGTTCACTGTATTTACCTGATTATAAGAAGGACCTATAGAAGTAGTAGTTAGTTGCCCAGTGCCTGAGAAGTTCAGTCACTTGCCCATAATCACTTAGCTAATAAGTGGCAGGATTTGAGGCCAATCTTCCCAAACTGGGGGGCAAACTCTCCATCAGAACTCACTGCCCCTCCACTTGAGCAGTGCATCTGTATGTGTATTATGTACACACATACCGTCACAACCTGTATTGATTTTCTGATGATCTCAAATGGACATGGAGGAAAGATAAGGATGAGTTACGGGGTTTCCAGTGTCTGCTTCATGACAAAAATTGTAATATGTGCTTTGGTATGTTTGACAGTGACTTAGGAGAGGCCACTCTGAAAATAATCGGTGTGACCACAGAAGATGATGGTATCTACACTTGTATAGCTGTGAATGACATGGGTTCAGTATCATCGTCAGCCAGTCTGAGAGTTCTAGGTAAGGTACACAAATGTTGGCTAAAACTTCTGAAGCTTGTCAGAATGACAGTTGGGTAGTAGGACAGAGTGAAGATGTTTGCCATTCTCTCTCTGTACAAGCAGGCCAGCCTACCTTATAAGCCTGGGTAGTCACTTGTATCATTTAATTGAAGAAATACAATAATGTCAATAATGTCCTATTTGTCTGGAAAGATATATAATAGCCTGAAAATTAACAAAATGAAGTCATGAAAGGACTAGAAGAAGGTTAGGCAATATTTCTTTTTTTTTTTTTTTTTTTCTGATTTTTTTTTTTCAGGTTGAGGGTTTTAGGGTTTTTTTGAAAGGCAACTGGGGTCAGGTGACTTGCCCAGGGACACAGCGCATAAATATTAAGTGTCTGAGATTGGATTTGAATTCAAGTCCTCTTGACTTCAGGATCAGTACTCTATCCTCTGTACCATTTAGCTGCCTCAAGGTGATCTTCCAAAGGTTACATTCAAAAATGGCTTTTCCTGTTCCTACAAAATCTTGGGGATGGTGGGCCCAATGAAACAGCTGGGTGGCAACTATCCCATATAGTAGAGAGATGGATGTGGAGATAGTGATTAATGATTTAACATCTTCCCTTCTATATGGGCTAAGCACTATGAAATGCTAGGAATACCAAGACAATAGTAAAATAGTTCTTGCCTTCAAGATGCTTGCATTCTTAATAAGATATGTTCCTGTCCTCAAAAAAGATATTAGTATATTAGTTTTTCATATTAACTAATAAACCACAGATCAAAGGGTATAAGATATTTGTTGGTTTCAGCAGCCTGATGGGCTCTGAAACTTGGCAGTGAAAAAGCCTAAATAACAGGGGACTCGGCAAGAAGGACCATAGGAAGTTGGGATCCCTTGGAAAAAGAAACACTGAGTAAAAAATATTACTTATTATATAGTTGTTCTATTCTGTCTTATAAAGGGTATCCCAAAAGTCTTCCAGCATTTTTAATCTATTAAAACTTTAAGCTACTTAAATTTCCAAACTGCCCTGGAAGTTTTGGTACACTTTGTCTATGAAACTGAAAACTCTTATTTAATATATCTGGCCTGCTTTAGGTCTGAGGGAGCCAATTGTTTACAGGAGAACCAGTATTCTTAATGGCCTGTAAGTGACATAAATGGCAACTTTCAACAAAAATCTGAAATGGCAAATTTGGGGATATTAACACTCCACAATCCTCAGTTATGATTCTGGAAAGAGCCTTCATTCAGACACAAATTAAAGAATTGGAATGGCTCTGAGTGCCTTTCACCTAGATAATTTAAATTCAGTAAATCTAAGCAATGCAGAAAGATGGTTTTAGACAAGCACATGTATGTGTAGAAGACATACCTAACTGAACCTTAAGGTGCTGAAAGTTGGTTTGAGGTATTTCCCCATTTTGTAAAATGTCTTCTACAAAACAAAACAAAACAAAAAAAAAAAAAAAAACAACAACAACAAAAAAAACAACAACAAAAAAAACCTATCCTAGCTGTGACCCTGGACTAGTCACTTAACCCCAATTGCAAAAAAAACAACACCCTACCATGTTCATCACTCTCAGAATCTTGTTTTTTCTTGCTTTTTCTTTTTTTAAGAAGATGTTTAGCTACCTGCATGATTATGTAGCCAGGTCATCCATTGCTATGATCTCCTTGGCTGAAATGTCACTTTGCTCTATGTTCTATTTGTTGGTATACTGCAGGACAGAGGCTGTGTTCTCTCTCTACAGGATCTTGTTTGATGATCAAATTAGTTCTTTTGGGTTCAGCTGATATTTCTAAGATGGTCCCAAATCTGTGTATCTATCCCCACTCTCTAAATAGAATTTTTCTCACATCACCAATTGTCTACATTTCCAACTGGATGTGCCACAGACATCAAAGATTCAAATGATGCATATATTTCTCCAAGAAAACATCTTTTCAATTTCTGTTGAAAGAACCACCATCCTTTCAGTACCCTCAGTATGGAGGCACTAATACTCCAAAACCCTCAGCTATGATTCTGTGAAAAGCCCTCATTCATACACAAACTAAGAAATGGAATGCCTCTGATTTTTTTTCCCTCCCCTCCCAATAAAATGTAAATTCCTTGAAGACCAGAAATAGTTTCATTTTTTACTTTTATCTTCAATGCCTGGCACCCAAAAGGGACTTAATAAATGTTTTTTGAACTAAATGAAAATTATTATATTTTTAAAATATTTCATATGGCAGTACTTAGGAGAGAAAGTTCAGTTAAAATTAATCATATAATAAAATTGCATCAGTATTTACAGTATTGGTGGTTGGTTCTACCTGAGTAATTGGATAAAAAGCTACAAAGATAAATGAGCTATTAATAATTTCTCATTGCAGGAGGGCTACACTATACCAGGCCACCCCATTGCAAGGTCAGATGATTATGTGAGACAGTAATAAAATTAGGAATTGACAGGATTTGAAGCTTTCATAATAGATGAAGAATAATGAAGATATTCCTTTTTTTTAGGTCCAGGAAGTGATGGGATCATGGTAATTTGGAAAGACAACTTTGATTCCCTCTACAGTGAAGTGGCTGAGCTTGGCAGGTATGACATAAGAACTCCCTGAAATACAAGGAATATTCTGTAGAATTTAGCAAATCAAACTACTCTACAATCAACTATTAATTTTGTTGTAGTATATTTTAAATTAAACCTATTATCATTTTCATTATCATGTTTCAATAATATAAATAACATCTGAACAGCCCCAAAATGTTTTTGCATGTTGACTTGTGTTAGCATTATAAATAAATGGGTTAATATAATCAAATCTTAGAGAATAAGAAGTTTCCCATAGCAAATGCCCTAAAATAATCTTTTCTGTCATTGAAACTTTTTTTTTTTTTTAGGGGCAGGTTCTCTGTTGTTAAGAAATGTGATCAGAAAGGAACCAAGCGATCAGTAGCCACTAAGTTTGTGAACAAGAAGTTGATGAAAAGAGACCAAGTTACCCATGAACTTGGAGTGATGCAGAATCTCCAGCATCCCCTGCTAATTAGCCTCCTTGATACGTTTGAAACTTCCACCAATTATGTCCTGGTCTTAGAGATGTGCGTATGACCTGATATATTCTTACTACTTTCTAACCCTTTGCTTCTAATATTTTCTTGATTCTTTTTTTCCTCATAAATGATGGGAAGAAAAAAAAATAGAATCTTTCAAGAGTCAACAGAATTCCTTAAATATAAAAATTGGAAATAAAAATGAGTTTTAGAGCTTTCCTAAAACATAAACAAAAATCTTATGAACAGTTTGACCAAGGACCATATGTATCTAACAAATTCTGTTATCACACACCCTCTGCAGCCATCCTGGTGACACAAGCCTGAATCCAGGTGATTCTAAGCAGGCTTGAGTTCAGAGGGACCCTGGAAAGGTAACTTACCCCTGAATTATTGATATGAGAAACTCCCCTGAATTTGATAATCTCAGAATGTTCTACTGTCCAGTTGGTTTCATAGGTATCTCAAATATAAGATCTAACCATACTTGAGCCCCAGAATCAACTTCTTAAGACAATTTTTCCATTATTTTTCTTAAATGTTGGCTTTCTCAAAAAGAGAGCTTCAGTTGGTAAAGAATATCTAGCACCTTAGTTATTAGCTACTCCTGTCTTTCCATTTTTCTATACATTTAACAAAATCTAGTGTTGGCAGTTTCCCAGGTTCATAATTCAACATTATCCTGGACTATGGACACATATCCACTCCCCTTGTCAAATCTTGTCATTTCTATCTCCATATTTCTCTTATCCAATCTTTCCATTCACACAAATCCCACATTATTTAAAACCCTTTACAACCTGACACTATACTGTTTCCAGCTTCATTTCCCCTCCCACAATTTGCAATCCAACCAAGCTGCCTTTTCCCTGTTCTCACATACAAGACTTCTATCTCCCATCTCTATGCCTCCGCATTCTTTCCATATGTCTGATATACTCCTCCTAGCCTTCTATTCCCCATTGCCTTCAGGTATACATCCTGCACTATCTTCTGTATGTATTCTTGATTCCCCTAACTGCTAATACCATCCCTCCCAAATACTTTTGTTATTAACTACTTTGTATATCATATGGTATGCATTTTATATTAGTGATTAGTGAAGCACATATCTCTGTATGTACTTATCTCCATTTAAATGAAAGCTCTTTGCAGAAAGAAACTGGTCCATTCTTTGTAAATACTTAATATTTATTAATTGATTGACCAACAGTATGGACTGTAGGCAGGAAGGCCTAATCATGAAAAGTTGTAGGGGAGACTCAAAAAATCCAAGATATACTTTTTTTCATAATCGAAATAAAGAATTATACATAGGAACAGTGTCATAGCAGATGTTTTTATATATCTAGGGCTGATCAGGGCCGTCTTCTAGACTGTGTTGTGCGATGGGGGAACCTCACTGAAGGGAAGATTAGAATGTATCTTGGAGAGATTCTGGAAGCTGTGCAATACCTTCATAACTGCAGAATAGTACATCTGGACCTAAAGGTTAGTGAAATGCAGTGTTCTGGGTGACTTGGATAAGAATTTAGTTCTTATTAAATCACAGACAGAAAAATTGTCCCTTCTCTTGAATACAGTAATTTTGTAGACTAGGAGCAATGGAATCCTCCCTGTGTGTGCTGTCCTTGAAAACCATTCTCTGGGACTGGCTTAGTGATCAAGCCACATCATTTCAAGTCTTTTGACATTTTAATTCATAAACTACCTAAAGCAGATTTTAAGAGGAACCTGTGATATGCAGGTTTAAATAGATAAATTGTATTATTACTTAAGTTAGAAAGTAAAACATCTCTGTCCTCCATTTAGATACATATTTGTGGTATTTCTCCCCCAGTGCAAACATCCTATAGTCAATAAGCTCCTGAAAGCTAAGCTTTTCCATCAAATGAATGAGAGTTCCTAAACATAGAAGGTACTTTTGGACTTGCCATAAATAGAGGGAATATTAAAACAAGGGAATTTTCCTTTGAGAAACTGAGGAAAGAGCCTGGAGAAGTTATCTTAAGACCTGGATGTGAGATAAAGGTTGGGTTACTTAACCACACAATATCCCAAATAATTTTCTAAGACATTTAACTTACAGGTAAGTCATTGATCTGCTGTATTAATGAAGAGTTTCCAAGCTGAAAGTTCTCTTTTACAGATGAAATCAAAAGTCACACAACCTCTCCCTTCCCCCACATACACCCCAAAAATCTATGAAAATCTATGAAAAGATTCACTCACATTGGAGCTCTTCCTCTCCTCAGCAATGTTAGGGGCTTCTGTGCTGAACAGGAAGAAATACTTTTACCCTACTCTTTAAGTAAATGGTTTTGATTATTCTTCCACCTCTCAACTGTATCATCCATCTTAGTTTTCTATCTCCTATAGTGCCTAATACACATAATTTGTTCAATTGAATTGAGTTATACTAAAATTAGCCTAGATGGGCATGAGGAAAGTGGGGAAATTTTTAGCACAGTAACTAAAGCATAGTATTTGGAGTCAGGACAACCTGAAGTTAATTTTGACCTCAGACATTTACTAGCTCTGTGATCCTCAGCAAATAACTTGACTTCTATCTGCCTTCATTAACTTCATCTGCAAAATAGGGATTATAATATCATCCACCTTGCAGGATTATTGTAAAGATCAAACAAGTTAATATTTGTAAAATACTTTGCAAACATCTTTGCTAGCTGTTTGGTAGTGGCAGTGAAGGAGGATGGAGGAGTGGATGGTTAACTTTTCAAAGTAATAAGTTTCTTTCTTGTATTTTCTAGCCTGAAAACATTCTGGTGGATCAGAGCTTGGCTAAGCCAACGATAAAATTGGCTGATTTTGGAGATGCAGTCCAACTCAACACAACTTATTATATCCACCAGTTACTGGGGAACCCAGAATTTGCAGCTCCCGAAATCATCCTTGGGAATCCTGTCTCCCTTACCTCAGATACTTGGAGTATTGGAGTGCTCACGTACGTCCTTCTTAGTGGTGTATCTCCTTTCCTGGATGACAGTGTAGAAGAAACGTGCCTAAACATTTGCCGCTTAGACTTTAGTTTCCCAGATGACTACTTTAAAGGAGTTAGCCAGAAGGCCAAAGATTTTGTATGTTTCTTACTACGAGATGACCCTGCTCAGCGTCCTTCTGCTGCACTCTCCCTCCAGGATCAGTGGCTGCAGCTGGGCACTAACAACAGTGCTGATAGCCTTGATATATCAAGACTGACTTCTTTCATAGAGCGGCGAAAACACCAGAATGATGTTCGACCCATTCGTAGCATCAAAAACTTCTTACAGAGCAGGCTCTTGCCTAGGGTTTGACCTATCTTGAAGTTCTTTCTCATTCTCTTTCACCTGCCAATCAACTGTTAATTTGAATTTTGAGGAGGAAAAAAAAAAAAAAAAAAACAGCCAATCAGCTGCTAGTATGTTCATCGTGTGAAATTGCATTCCAAGTAAGCTGTGAGTAACAGTACTTGGGACTTATAGATGCAAGCTATGCTGGGGTGGAGGACTTTAACATTATACTCTGCAAAAAGGCGGATAGAGCATTGCTGTATCACAGTATTTTATTCAGGTTTCTGCAAAAAAAAAAAAAAAAAAAAAAGATACTTTTTTAAAAAATGAACAAGAATAGAATTTTGCAAAATTAACGTTTTCAAGATTTATTCAAGAAAAATAAATGCCTATGTTCAAACCACTGGTATTAATGAACAAAACAAAGACACATTATCTGGAGAAGACTCACCCAAATGGTTAGCCATTAATGTGGCTTTCCATTTGCAACTTGGTTTCAACCAGGTCAATAGAGCTTGTTCAGTTGCCTCGTCTATCTGTATCTTGCATAGCAATGCACTGAGACCAGATTTGTCTTTTGAGTGCATCCAACCTCAAACTTTTGCATACAAATAGAATGAATCGTTTTGCTCTGATAAAATGTAGGCCTTACTTGTATATAGACTGTTCCTGCCTTCAGTCTGTAATTCTCCCTCTCATTCTCAACTTACCTTACCCCCTCAACATCCTAAATAGTGGTATACCATTATTTAGGCCCTTCAGTTGGGGGTCAAAGTTTACTAGCCCATCAGAAAAGGACTCCAAGGGCAGATCCAACTCCTGTCTCCCCCCACCACTTCCCACATCCTACCAAACCCATCAATCAGATTGTTGAGCAGTATACAGCCAGATGAAAATACTGTAAATGCACTCATTGGGATTTTTCTGTTTGATTTCATATCATGTGCAATGTTGTGGCTTTAACATTTTATGCAACTATTTATGAGGACCTCTGTTGTAACTGTAATAAATATATAGAAAAAGCACATACTTAGTACGGTGAGCTTTATGGTTTTGTGTGTGTGACTAAAGGGGTTTTTTTGGGGGGTGGGGGTGGGTAAAGGGATTGTATCACTGTGCCATTAGTTTTTAAGATAGTTAACACATAGCAAAAATTCTCATCAGTTTTGAGGACTGTAAAAAGTGATTTCATATTCCAAATCTAAAACTGGATAATAGGGTAACATTTTAAAATTTATTATACTATTACTCAAAATGCCAAAGTATTATTTTTCCCAAAATCAATCTTGACATTTAGTATTTTTTAATATTTTTGAATCTGTTTACTTTCTGTACAATAATTGGCTGAATTTTGTGTTCTTTGGTTAAGAAAGCCAATCAAGAGTCAGCCACCATAAGGCCAGAATCCAATGCCTGTGTCACTGTGGCCAAGGTAATAGTGATATTGGAGGTATTTTCAATGAAGAGGGATGTGCTTCTGGGCTACTTTGGATTTTCCTGGATGTCTTTTTAATCTGTGACTGTGTGAAGTACAATAAATAGGAAATCAGCCTGCATCCCCAAGCCAGTTAGACATCTGGGTCTTGAGCCATAAACCAACTTAGTTAGCTTTGCAACTTCCAATGTATTTTATTTATTAGTTTTGTTGGCTTTTTTGTTTCTTCTTTGTAAAATTGTACAGAAACTTTTTAAGAGAAAAAATTAATTCAAAACTGGATGTGTATTCGTAATCTCATAACTTTTATTTGTGTATTATTTCTTTTATTATTTCAGTTAAATTTTTACATTATTTTGCATGTATATTTCTTTGTACAGAGACTTGTTTACACAGTATGATGTGATGTAAATATTTTATTTTGCCATCAGTTATTTTAAAAGATTAAACATATTTGACATATTTGCCTGATTTTTGTGTTAGGCCTTTTATTCAGCTTTATTTCATTAAAATTATACTGAACTAAACATTCCCAACCATTCCCAACCAACACTGACCTTTTGATCCATAGCCATCTTTTGAGTACTTGTTGGGAATGATGTATGAACTCTCCTTGAAGACCAAATCAACTCAGTTTATCAAATCCTCTTTCCCTGCTCCATCTCTGAAAGCATTTCAAATTGTTGATATTATCTTTAGGAAAGGGAAAAGGAAAGCATTTATAAAGTGCACACCATGTTCCAGGCACTGTGCTAAGCACTTTGTGAATTTGATCTTACTTGATCCTCAGGACAACCTTGGGAGGTAAGTGCTATTATTTTCCTCATTTTACAGTTAAAGAAACTTAGGTAAGAATAACTTGTGATTAGCCCAAAGTCACCCAGCTAATAAGTGTCTGAAGCCACATTTGAACTCTAGGTTCAGTGATTTAATTACTATACTACCTAGCTTACCTCCAATAGTTGATATTCTCTTTTGTATCACCAGTAAACATTGATTAATTACTTTTATACTATATGCAAAGTTGTGAAAACTACTCAGAAGAACAATTTTTATTTAAGTTTGTTCTAGAAGGTTCTCAGGTCTAATAAAATCCACTTGCCTTATTAAAATGGAGACCAAATAAGCAAAGGGAGACATCACTTTTTTTAGTTGTCTTTTTAAAAATTCTTCTTTTGCACAGTCAAAGAGTCCTAAAATATTTTAGCTAACACAGTAACATCTCAGCATAGCTCTTGTAGAGATACAAGACTGTAAGACACTCTACAAATGAGGAATTATGCATATTTAAAGCAAGTCTGCAGACATTAAATTATAAGAATAAACAATCTGCATTGTCAGGTATCAACTTTTTATAAGGGGCCTTCAGGCTTTTTTCCCCTCCTTTTATGGGCTGAAATCCTAAGATGAGATATTTCTGTTTAAACTGAGACCATTCTTTTACACAGAGTAAATGCCTAAACTCAGGAAATGGAGAGTTGACTTCTTCATATCAAGGTAGCAAGGCCCAGGAGGCTTAGCAATGAAGACAAAATTAAGAGCCAATACTAATATAATTTTGAATGAAACTCTTGCTCTTCTCACTCCCAAAATGAGACGATCAAGGTATTCTGGCTGAGTGCTTACTTAATATACAGCTATGTACAATAAGGAGCAGGTAAAAAAAATTAAACCAATTTGGGCCTTTTATGAGCAGGACCTTAATATGAATATGAATATGAATTTAAATCCACATGCATGCAAACAATTTACTAGCGAAGATGCTATAGAGACAAGGCTAGAAGGAAGAAGTATATATGTATGTGTGTGTGTATGTGTGTGTATATATGTGTGTGTGTGTGTGTGTATGTGTCTATATATATATATGTATATATTATTCCACAGAAGCCCTTGTATTGTAGCTTTTCTAAACTTTCTATCACTTCTCAAGGGGATTATTGTTAACCTTTATTTCCAGGGTTCTTAACAGATGACTCTGCCACTATTGAAGACTGAAAGACTGAAACCATCCTACCAGAAGATCTTCATCTCATCAACAACCAAAAATTTCTTACTACTTATCTTTGACCTCAGAGGTGGAAGTATCCTTGCACCTTCTCAAAACAAGCCCATTCTCTCTTCTCCAATAACTTTCTTCTACCATTTAAAGGTCCTTGCTCCATTAATTATTCCTCCTGTCTCTTCCACTTTCAATCTTAACCACCTGAAGACTTTCTGCCTAAAAACATACTCAGGTTTTCCCATCCTAAAAATCTTCCTTTAAATCTGCTTTCTTTCTTCACCTACTCTGTCTCCATATCTTTTCATCTCCCATATCCATGACCTATGATCTTATATTTAATATCTATATAACAACATTCTAAAAATTCTCCTAAATCAATACCTCTTCTGAACTTTACTGGTCCTCTGAAAAGCACCACCATCCCTATTCCCAGCCACCCCAACCCAAAACTTAGTGTTATTCAATTCATTTAATATACATTTATTAAACTTCAACTATATGCCAGGTACTGTGGTGAGTATTGGCACATGATGTCATCATCAACTACTCACTATAACCCCATATATTTAACAACTCTTACACTTCTCTGGACTCACATAGCCATTACCTTAGTTCAAGCTTGACATTACTTCTATTTGGTGTTCTCACTCCAAGTCTTACCCTATGCCAATCTATCTTCCACACAACTGCCAAAATTACCTTCCTTAAAGATAAGAAACGGTGATTATCTTATTATCACTCCCACCACACACACCCATTTAGTAAGCTTTGGTGGTTCCTTATTACCTCTTGGATCAAATGAATATAAACTCCAAGTGGCATTTAAAGTTCTTCACTACATGGACCCCTCTTCCTTTTCTAATCTTATTCATTATTCCCTTCCATATAACTTTATAATCCAAGATTACTGGCATATTTGCTATTTTACACACACACACACACACACACACACACACACACATATACACCTTATATTTCCAATTTCTGTCTTTGTATTATCTACATTCCAATCCTAGAGTACACTCCCTCATCTCTTGGAAGACTTCCCGCAAGATTCTCTTCAAGAACTAACTTTATGCAACCTTTCCTGACCCTTCAAACTACTAGTGCCTTCTTTCCCCAAACTACCTTATGTTTATTTTTAATGTATTCATTCTATTCCATTCTATTTCTTTTATACCTTTTACATATGTGTGGTTTTTCTCCCATTGGGATATAAGCTCCTGGAGAGCATAGCCCTTTTCACTTTTGTCTCTGTATCCTCAGCCCTCAGCACAGGACATGGCACATAACTAAGGTTTAATTGTAGCACATAATTAGGTATTGATTGATACAGAGCTACCTATGGCATTCCTCTAAGCATTAATTTCAGTAGTTTCTTACAACCTATCATGTCAAATTCAAATTCCTTTGTCCAAAATTGAAAGCCATCACAGTGTGATATCAACTCTTCTTTCTAGTTCTATCTTAAAATATTCCTCTTTGTATACTCTGCTCCACGCAAACTAGCTCAATCTCAGTCTCAGCAAGCAGATGCAGTGGAGAGAACATTAGGAAGACCTGCATTCAAATCTGTCCTCAAATATTAGCTCTCTCTATATAAAGCATTACAATTCAAAAGTGTCAGTTCATTTCATTACAATCCAGCTCTCACAACCATACCATGTCACTTCAGTAACTATAGTTTTGACTCTAAGATCTTTGTGGGGAAGGTGATGTCTCTGATTTTTAATATGCTATCCAGATTTTCCATAGCTTTGCTTGCAAGGAACAAGCATCTTTTAATTTCATGGCTGCAGTTTCTGTCTCCAGGAATCTTTGAGACCAAGAATATAAAATATGACACTTCTTCCATCTTTCCTCCTAAAAAGTAATGAGACCAGTTGCTGAGATCTTAGGGGGTTTTTTTGGTTTGTTTTTTAAAATTGTCTCAAGACAGGTTTTAGACTCTCTTTTACCCTCGTTATGATACTAATTCCTCTTCATTTTCTACCTTCAGAGTCATTTCATGTGTATATCTAAGATTGTTGATCTTTTCCATGAAACATTAATTCCAGCTTTTGATTCATCTAGCCTTATTCTCCTTTTTTAATCTGAAACTAATCAGTTGTTCCATGTTCAGTTTTAATTGCTGCTTTTTGACTTATATATAAGTATTCCAGGAGATAAGTAAGATGAGCTGGTGCTCCCATCTCTTTGGGAATTTTCTATATTTTGTTGTGATCTATAGAATCAAAATCCATAGAGTCTATATAGTCAATGAAGCAGAAATAGATGTTTTCCTGAAACTTCTTTGCTTTCTTCATAACACAAAATGTTGGCAATTTGGTCTCTAGTTCTTCTGTCGCTTTAAAAACTAGCCTCTTCAGGTAATTCTCAGTTTACATATTGCTGAAATCTCGTTTGCAGAATCCTAAGTGTTACCTTGCTGGTATGTGAAATGAGTGCAATTATTAATTTGAAAATTCTTTGGCATTGCCCTTTAGGATTGAGACTACTGGCACATAGTAGGTAATCTATAAATGCTTATTCCCTTCTCTTCCCTGTCTCCCAAATGTACTTTGTATTCTCATAACTTCAGGCTTTTATTCATCATGATAGGTTCTTAAAGTTACAGCTTATCCCTTTCTAGATGGTAAGCCCCACAAAGAACGTGTGTTACAGATTTAAAGCTAGGAAAAGTCCTCATAATTATTCTTTTAAATCTCCTTATATTCCTCAGTCTCTAATCCAGTACTTTGCACAGAGGACTGACTTTCAATAAGTATTCATTTCAACTAAATGGATGAATAAAGAACAACTTCATAACTGTAATAATAGAGATGTTCCCAAGTGGAGATCCTAGGCAGATTTTCAAATGACTAATTCTCCTTAATAAAGTCTTTTGGATTTCACTGGACCCCAAGTACATCTTATCCAACCCTCCTGCTCACAAGAACAGTAGAAGATTTGAAGAGAAAGTTGGACCCAAAGTCTTTAGTTTGGAACCTCAAGACAACCATAATCTTTTCCCAGACTTAACATGGAGTTATGATAAATTGTTATGAGGAATTTTCTTGGCCATGAGAAGAACCTAAGGAATCCAAATTCAATTTATCTTACTACCCCTGCTTAGTCTCTAAGCGTTGGATCAAGATCCTCAACCTACTGCAGCACCCACTCACTTTATTTTGTTTCTTTCTTTTTTGATTCTTTGGCTTCCTGAGCAAATCTGTGGATTTGTTTGGGCCTCAATTTTCCCATCTGTAAAATGAAGGATTTGTACTAGATAAGTTCTAAGGTCTCTTCCATTTCTAGATCTTATGATTCAGTGACCATTTCAATAAGGTTCTAAACTTTAGTCCATAGTTAATCAATAAACATTTTTTAAGCTCTTTCTATGCACCAGGAACTCCTAAAGCACTGTCCATTATGATGAATCAATTAATAAATCAAGTATGAAGTATTTAATATGTGCCAAGCACTAATAAAAAATGAGAAAAAATTTGATCCAAAAATATTGTATTTATTGTCTGGACATTTAAATAAATAAAAATGTCATGTACATTTAAATATGTAAAAAAAGAAGTTTAAAATAAGTATATAAATCCAAGATAATTTGGAGGATTTCTAGCAATTACAGGGATCAGCAAAGGCCTCAATTAAAAAGGATTAAGAGAAGCCCTGCCTCAACGATGGCAGTTGAGCTGATCCTTTTTTTTTTATTATTAAATAAGTGTTTGCTAATATCTTTATTATCATATCACCATACTTTTCCCCAGAATCCCTTGCCCTACCCTATCCAAGAGTTTTTTCCTATAATAAATAGTATGAGTTAATTCTTAAAGGGCCTGGAGTAAGGAAGAACTAAGTTCAAATACAGACTATGATACTTATCAGCAGTGTGATCCTGGGAAAGTCCAAAGTCACAACCTCTGTCAGCCTCAATTTCCTCAACTAAAAAATTAGTATAATAGCATCTACCTTTCAGAGTTGTTGCAAGGATAAAATAAGATAACATTTTTATTTTTTTAAATAAAACACAATTGTTTTTATTGATTTGTTGCAATCAAATGCTGCCAATTAGCATTACTTCCATTCATACACCATTCAAAAACAAATAATTCCTTGGGTATTTTTTAAATGATGCATAAAATTTTAATACATGAAACAAAGTTAAAACTTATGATGCATCCTGTTTATGTAAACTGATAATGTTTAAAAAGCAGAACTAATAATATGGTTTTTCTTCATAAAGTAGAAATTTAAACATTTCTCCTGATAGTCTTGAGTAGTGTAAAGGCAGCAAATGCAGGATCATGAGAGAGCATTTTTAAAGCCCTTAGTATGATGCCTGGAACCTAGGCACTTAACAAATGCTCGTTCATTTCTCTGATTTGTAGTATTTGCCATTTCTAGGGTATAAATGCTCACACTGAGCTGGTAAAGACTGGCTTTGGCACTCCATTAACTGATGAATTCTTTGGCCATGGCAACCCAGTAAATAAAGAAAACTGCAAAAAAGTTCTCAGTGCTGTGTAGCCCTCTTCCTGTTAAGTGCTGATAAGTGTCCAAAAAAAGAAGGAAGAAAGTTAAAAATCCCACCATATTTAAACTATACATGACTATTGCTAGTAATAATAATAACATTGTGCTCTGTGTTGAAGGCACAAGCCTGTCAGAAACAATTTTTATTAAATTACCCTTATCCTAAATGCATTTTGTGCTTGAGAAATATTAAAACTGATAGATTCCCCTCATTCACTCAGACATCTTTCCTTCAAATATAACATTTATAGGATTCTTGAAAATGAGAAAATTTCACACTATGATAAAACATAACACAGCTTAGGACTTACATTCTACTTTGTCAAATAGAACAATAGTCACAATCCTTCTAGCAGTCCCTAGAAAGTCATTTTGCTAAAAATACTCAATTCCTCTGTGACTATTCCCCTCAAGGGTACTCTATCTTTCTTGTAATAAATGACCAGATATAATTTTAAAAGATCAATTATGCTAATTCCTTCAGAAAATGGGGAGAAAGAGTACTGCTTTTGGCTCATAGTGATCCAACTCTAAATGCTTCAAGTGAAAGCGAACAATAATAATTCTAACTAATTGAAGTATTTCTTCCTTTAAATTTAATTACCATCCTTTATTTTGCTCCTGCCTTATCTTTTGGTCCCACCCTCTTGTTATTTAATCCTGTCTGACTCTTCCTGACCCCAGTTGGGGTTTTTTTGGCAAAGATGCCAGAGGTTTGCCACTTCCTTCTCCGGCTCATTTAAAAAGAGAAAGGAGGAAAAGATTTTAGTGGAGGAACTGTTTCCTGTTGAAGCTGGCCTTTTGGTGCTCATGCTGAATATAGGCAAAAAGCACATTGTGGAAGTGATAACATCACAGCTGTAAAAGATCCCATAGGTCATCTGATTATTCATTGTACAGAGATATTAAGAAGTGAGTGAGACCAAGTGAAGTTTTCCAGAGATGAAGTAGATCAGACTTTAGGCCTAAATCACAGGATCCCTATTCCCAAAGGTCTGCAGGTTACAGGAAGTCACATGATCTCAAAGCTTCTAGGTCCCTAAAGGTCACACCCTAGATCAGCTTCAGGAAGTGACAGGAAATGATGTAATTCACAGGAAGCAGATAACATTGGTGACATTGGTTAATAAAGGTTACTTCCTTTTTAGTCCATCCAATGAAAAGAGTTGGGTCTTTTTCTATTTAATCATCTTTACTATTTCTGTCTTGTCAGGGCAGGCGCATGTTGGGAGCTGAGTCTTGAGTCTCTCCCAGCAGGGACTAAATAAATGCTTTCACTTTGTACCTGAAGATGTCTCTGATCAGCTAATCAGCTAATAAAGGGGTCTAGCACCTGTCCCACACAGTAGCTCACCCAAAGTCACACAGGAAGTACATGACAGCTGTGATTCAGACTCTGGTTCTCTAATTCCTCATCTAGTACTCTTCACTGTACCAAGAAATTACAATGGATGTAATTGTAAATTACATTGTAAACATTTTTAAATGTAAACTGTAAATGTAAATTACAAATGGATATAATAACAAGAAGATGTTATTGTTGCAACAAGAACATTGAAATTGATATGCCTACATGTAATGCAGGAAACAAAGAAGAAAAAAGTTCTATGAAGATCATCTAAATTAAATGGACACATGAATGTTCAATGATTCCAATGCAAAAGCAGGTTTAGAATAAGGTTGAAAGTATAACCCAGGATAAAGAAACGAAAAGATAAATGCTTGTTTCATACCTATATGTGATGATCATCTGCCAAGTCCAAAGAGTGCTAACTTTGTGTGACTGGGCCCTTCAGTGAGAAGTGAGCTACATTAATATTGCTAGAGACTATCAGAAGACTGTGAGAAGGCACATGAAGATGGAATCTTAGTCCCTGGGCTCACCATGTTCTGGGACAGCTTCGCCACCTCTCAGGGAAGAAATATCTTAACTGGAATGGAGAGAGGAGGTAACTGAGATGGGGAGAGGAGAGGAGACAAGGATTGCCTGACATTTGTCTTCATTTCTTCAGCCCCTATCACAAGGCCTAACACTTAATCGGTGCTTTTAAAATATTTGTTGAATTAATTGAAATGAATATCTACCCTAAAGGGCTCTGTTAAATTCTCTTTGTGCAGTACTTAGCTGCTGTACAACACTGTACAACATGCAGATGGGCTCTTAATTTGTTTTATGCTTAAAGGGATAATTCATCCAGCCTCATCATTAACTTTATAAAGTATTTTATCTTGTGCCATGGAGAGCAGGAGACATAACTTACAAGCTAAATGTTTGTCGCTTGAGGTCAAGAACTAAGCATAGACATTAAAGGAAAAGCAAAATTATTACAGACAAATTCTTTGGGTCAGTCAAGCTGTTTAACCCCAAACTTACTGAGGTGATTTCATTGTTTGATTACTCTGATGGTCTTTATTTATGTGTCTGAATGTGGTTAGTACCAGCAGAGACTAACCTTCTCTGTAATTCAAAAGCTCCCAGAGGAGGAAGGAAAGTTTCCCTCCGAGACTGTAGTCCCTACTGTAAAATTTCCTGTTTACCCTAAATTTTAAAATGGATGTTCCAGATGACCATTGTCTCTTCTACCGCCAATATGAGAACAAACCTGGAAGAGAGTGGCTAGAGTCATGAGACATTTCTTGACGTCACTCACAGTACCTCATAGCACAGAAACATAGAATCAAAGCTTCAGAGCAGGGGTTCTCAAACTACGGCCTGTGGGCCAGATGCAGCCGCTGAGGATGTTTATGCGGCCTGCTGGGTTATGGCAAATGGGCTGAAAGGCAGAGACAGAGTGTGAGGTTTTGTTTTTTCTATAGTCCGGCCCTCCAACAGTCTGAGGGACAGTGAACTGGCCCCTATTTAAAAAGTTTGAGGACCACTGCTAGAGTTAGTGGGAACACAAGTCATCCAATCCAAAGCACTCATCTTACAGATGAGGAAATTGAGGCTCACAAGGTTAGATAATGTCCTCAAGGTCATATATGTTGGAGACATAAGAGGTAGATTTCAACCTGATTTCTCTGATTTGTAGCCAATATTATTTCTATAATATAATTTCCACAATATTTCTGTTCCTGTGAGCATATATTAAAGCTAAGAGAAAAAATATCTTCTTGCCCTGTGGAACTTAGACTGTCACAAGGAAACATCATTTTGTCTTAACTTCTACCTTATACTCAGTTAGTTGCCAAATTTTTAAAATTTTTACTTATTTTATTTTTAATTTGTGGAATAAAACAAGCACTTCTATGACATAAGTTTTATAAAGATAACTGCACTAAAACCACAAATCTATTATGTACAACTTGATAGTCCTTTTAAATATATTATATCATGTAAATTTCTTAACCCTAATGGTAGGAGGGTGGAAAAAAGAAATTTGT
Source organism: Sminthopsis crassicaudata (assembly GCF_048593235.1). Taxonomy (NCBI): domain Eukaryota; kingdom Metazoa; phylum Chordata; class Mammalia; order Dasyuromorphia; family Dasyuridae; genus Sminthopsis; species Sminthopsis crassicaudata. The sequence continues at coordinate 328,769,433 of NC_133617.1, read as the reverse complement.
AGAAATAATGTTGACTACAAATCAGAGGAATCAGTGTTCCCCAATGTTCTATCTTAGGGATTTTTTCCTTTGCACTTTACATTCCCTCTCTTGAAGAACTTATCAGCTCCTAGAAGTTTCCTCTCCAGGAAGTACCTGGTAGTTCAGTGGATAGAACACTGGACCTGGAGTCAGGAAGACCTGAATTTAAAAACAGCCTTAGTCACTTATTGTTATTAATTTAATCTGTTTGTCTCCATTCCTCAGATGTAAAATGAAGATGAGGATCAGTATTTATTAAAAGTCCTTAGCACAGTTCCTGGTACAAAGTAAGCGCTATATAAATGCATATTCCCTTCCCTTTTTCCTGTAGAGGACTTAGAAATCTCTTTATGCAGTTACAGACTTCTGCTCTGGTCTCACATCATCAACAAACCAATGAACATTTCAGGCTTGATGACCCAAAGAAATCTAAAATTCAACATACACAAAACAGAAGTCATCTTTTTTCTCCATAACTTTGCCTCTTTCGAATTTCCCTATTTTTGTCAAAGGCACCACCTTTCTCCTAGTCTTTCAAGTTCATAACCTCAATGTTATCCTGACATTCTCACTCCTCCTCACCTTACATAACTGATCAGTTAGTTGCCAGATCTTTTAAAAAATATATATTTATATTATTTTTAATTTATAGAATAAAACAAGCATTTCTATAAGATTATAAATTTTAAAAAGATAATTGCATCAAAACCACAAATCTATTATATACAACTTACTAGTCCTTTTAAATATATCACTTAAATTTCTTTTTTCTTTTTTTCCTCTCCCCTACTATTAGACACGAACATGTACATAGATGTAAAATCATTCTAAACATACATCTATTTATCAAATCTTGTCATTTCTACTTCTACAACACCTCTCATGTGACTTTTCTCTTCTTTTTTGTTTTATCTTCTCACACTTTAGTTCATGCTTTTATCATCTCAAGCCAGTATTATTGCAATGGCTTCCTAATTGGTCTTGCAACCTTAAGCATTTTCTCCAGTTCATGCTTCACACAGCTGCTAAAATGATTTTCCTTGAGCACAGATGTGACCTTGTCACCCCCCTACACAATAAACTCCCAAGGCTCCCCACTGCTGCAAGGATAAAATTTAAACTTCTCACTTTGACTTTTAAAGCCACTCAATCTCAAGCTCTCTTTCCAATGTCCCTGCAAATTATTCCTGTTCTCAGTCTTGACTTTTTTCTACATTACTCACACAAGGTACTCTATTCCCATCTGCATGCATTTACAATCGTCATTCTCCATTGTGGTAATATCCTTCCCCACCTAAATACAAATCATGCGGCACCACTTCCCTAATATCATGGTCCTCTTCTAAAATTAAAAAAAAAAAAAACAAAAAAACAATAACATTTTATTTACTAATTCCTATCACATAAAATCTTTCTCTTCCTTTAAGATGCAACTCAAACATCATTTCCCACCAAAATCTTTTTTGTCCCTAACTACTATAAATTGAACTACCTTGGAGTTATTTTGCACCTATTCTTTATAGATATGTGTGTGTGTATATTTGTGTTGTCTTCCCCATAAGCTCACTTAGGGCAGATCTTTTATTCTTTGTATATGTATCACCAATGCCAAAAACAGTATCTGTTACACAGCAGACATTTTTGTTTAATGAAGTTTTTTTCCCCCCCCAAAAAAAAAACATATGCAAGAATAATTTTTTCAATACTGACCCTTGAAAAATCTTGGGATCCAATTTTCCTCCCTTTACCCCCACCCCATCCCCTAGATGGCATGTAATCCAATATATGTTAAGTAGTAAAAATATATGTTAAATCCAATATAAATACATATTTATATAATTATTTTGCTGCACAAGAAAAATCAAATCAAAAAGGGAAAAAAATGAGAAAGAAAATAAAATCCAAACAAACCACAACAAAAAAAAGTGAAAATACTATGTTGTGATCCACCATCAGTTCCCACAGTCCTCTCTCTGGGTATAGATGGCCCTTATCATCACAAGGTCATTGGAACTATCTTTAATGATTTCATAGTTGGAAAGAGCCATGTCCATCAGAATTGATCATCATATAATCTTCTTATTGCCATGTACAATGATCTCCTGGTTCTGTTCATTTCACTTAGCATCAGTTCATGTAACTTTCTCCAGGCTTCTCTGAAATCATCTTGCTGATCATTTCTTATATAGGAATAATATTCATATACCATCACTTATTCATCCATTCTCCAATTGATGGGCATCCACTCAGTTTCCAGTTTCTAGCCATTACAAAAAGAACTGCCACAAACTATGCACAGGTGGATTCTTTTCCATCCTTTAAGATCTCTTTAGGATATAAGCCCAATAGAAAGGTATGCACATTTTGATAACCCTTTGGGTGTAGTTCCAAATTGCTCTCCAGAATGGTTGGATTTATTCACAATTCCACCAACAATGTATTAGTGTCCCAGTTTTCCCATTCCCTCCAATATTCATCATTATCTTTTCCTGTCAGCCAATCTGAGAGTGTATAATGGTATCTCAGAGTTGCCTTATTTGCATTTCTCTGATCAATAGTGATTTAGAGCACCTTTTCATATGAATAGAAATGGTTTCAATTTCTTCATCTGAAAATTTCTGTTTATAAACTTTGACCATTTAGCAATTTGAGAATGGCTTGAATTCTTAAAAATGTAAGTCAATTCTCTATATATTTTAGAAATGAGGCCTTTATCAGAACCCTTGAATATAAAAACATTTTCCCAACTTATTGCTTCCCTTCTAATTTTGTCTTTATTAGTTTGTATTAATCTGTATTAATGAGCTCCAGTACTTCTTTGATCACAAAGTCCTTCATTCTCCACAGATATCTCTGAGATAAACTATCTTTTCCTCTTCTAATTTGCTTATATCACTCTTTATGTCTAAATCATGAATCTATTTCAACCTTCTCTGGGTTTATCATGTTATGGTCAATGCCTAGTTTCCACAGCAGATGTTTTTAAATGTCACTTGATTGACTGTTTGCACGGGTTCACATATGAGTTGGACTGTATGATTGCTGCAATCCCTTCCAATTCTCAAATTCTGTGTTTCCATGATTTATTTACTATCCCAATTACCCTTATTGAAGCACTCCCCAGTTTATCAATGTTATTCCTAAAATGTGTTGCTCAGAACTGAACACACAGTGTTCCCGTTATGGTCTGACCAAGGCAGAAGATAGAAATATTATCATATTTAATAAAAATTTATTAAGAGCTTCTGAGAATTAAATACTGCATTAGGTGTAGGTGATACAAAGACTAAAATGACAATAAAGATCTGCTGGACCTTCTTAGGAAGAGTAGTGGCAAGTCGTAATTTTTTTTAGGACAAAACTATGACAACTATGTGGAAATTCTATTGGTTGGAAGGGAGATTGGAAAAAAAAGAAAGGTCAAACCCAAGATTCTTGCAATATTGTGGGTGAGAAGTGATAAGAGATTGAATTAGAGGGCTGTGCTTTCACTGGACCGAAGAAAATATGTAAGTGATCTTATGGGAACCAAAAGACAAGTCTTGGCAGGTGACCAGATGTGGGGAGTGAAGGAGTTTACTAAGTCTAGGATAGTTGGCAGACTGTGAAACTGTGTGACTGAAGAATGATGGTAAAGCCTGACAATTCAAGCAGTTTTAATTCTATTTAATGGTGCTGTTATCAAACTCCACATCTCTTTATTTTGTCCACAAGTTTAGCATGAAAAATTATGGCAGATGCTTTGGGAGATAAATGTTATCTACAGCATTTCCTCACTCTACCAATCTAGTAGTGCTATGTATACTTCAACAACGATACTGTATGAGGATGTATTCTGATGGAAGTGGAAATCTTCAACATAAAGAAGATCCAACTCACTTCCAGTTGATCAATGATGGACAGAGGTAGATACACCCAGAGAAGAAACACTGGGAGGGGAATGTAAATTGTTAGCACTAATATCTGTCTGCCCAGGTTGCATGTACCTTCGGATTCTAATGTTTATTGTGCAACAAGAAAATGATATTCACACACATGTATTGTACTTAGACTATATTGTAACACATGTAAAATGTATGGTATTGCCTGTCGTCGGGGGGAGGGAATAAGGGAGGGGGGGTAATTTGGAAAAATGAATACAAGGGATAATATTATAAAATATATATATATATAATAAAAAAAATTTAAAAAAAAAAAATCTCTTCACAGGAAAAAAAAAAAAAAAAAAAAAATCTAGTAGTGCTATTAAGGAAAGGAAATGATGTTAGCCTGGCATGACCTATTCTTGAAAAGAAGGGAAGCTACCTCTCTGTGATGATTGGTTTCTTTTCTGGATATTTGCTGACCATCCCTTTTATAATGAGCTAGAATTTTTCAAGGAATTCAAATTAAAATCACCATTCTGTTTTCAAATATCCAATCTCTTGTTTTGAAATTCCAGACAATATTTGTCTTTCTCTTCTTGTGGAACCCCTTTACTATTCTCCAGAATTTTTCAAATATCTCTGACTAGTACCTCAGCAATAAAACCCTACAGTTATGTCTGTATCCTGAGAGGTAGCTTTTTTTCAGTTGAATGTATTGACCTTATCAAGGGTAGTAAAGGTGCTTCTTTATCATTTCCCTATCTATTTTGCGTGTCAACTGCCTATCATTCATTTGTTTTTTTGGGTTTTGTTTTTTTTCCTCCCAGTCAAGGTTGCTATTGTTCTTCTTGGAAAAAGAAAGAAAAAGGAAGGGAGGAAGGAAGGGAGGAAGGAAGGAAGGAAGGAAGGAAGGAAGGAAGGAAGGAAGGAAGGAAGGAAGGAAGGAAGGAAGGAAGGAAGGAAGGAAGGAAGGAAGGAAGGAAGGAAGGAAGGAAGGAAGGAAGGAAGGAAGGAAGGAAGGAAGGAAGGAAGGAAGGAAGGAAGGAAGGAAGGAAGGAAGGAAGGAAGGAAGGAAGGAAGGAAGGAAGGAAGGAAGGAAGGAAGGAAGGAAGGAAGGAAGGAAGGGAGGGAGGGAGGGAGGGAGGGAAAAAAGTTCAGTGGCCCAAACTTCTCTCTATTGTTAATTTTCATCATTTTATTGAAGTGCCATCCAAACATTTAAATTAACCCTTGCCTAACTGTAAATTTGGATAATTTAAAGTACAGTGAAACCCCTAGGGCCCCGAAAAGAAAACTGCTATTTCACCATAGTCCACATGACTTAACTCACCTGTCCTCAAGGACAACAGGAAACATCCTCCTGGCCTGGTGCAAAAAACCTCATAGGTCTCTATCTCATCTTGCAACCCTTGTGCACAATGGATAAGCACAAACTTCTGTGCCCAATCCCCTTGCAGGCACACTGGTTGGCCCCAGTGCAGAAAGCTTCCCCTTCTCTTAGACTTCAAGGGGTTGTTTTTCAATCAGCCCCCTTCTTTGTTAACTCCCCAGAATATGTTGGGCAGAATGAGGCCTAAGGGCATTCTGGTAATCCCAGATAAGGAACAAATTGCAGGCTTTTTGCTTCTGTACAATTATTGCTTATGGTGATAAGGACCCTCCCCTTCGTGGTTCTTGCTCCTTATAAGCTAGATGCTCCTTCTATTAAGACTTGCTCGGATCCCCCTTGCAGCACACCCCTGAGTTTTAATAATAATTCAATAATAAATAAATCTCCACATCAAATTCTTGTAGGGTTTTATCTCACATCTGTTTCAGCAAACTATATCTATCCCAAGATTTCTAACTCTTTTTTCACAATCGGTTTGTTGGGGATGTGCAGGCTTTTGATGAGACTGGGGGGGGGGTGAAGTAAAAGAATTTACTAAATTATAAGTAAAAGTAGAAGTAAAGGTTTATTATAAATCATCAAGAGATCTCAATGGAGCAAAACTCTAGGATGGAATTAGAGTTCTGTCTGTTCTGCCCACCTGCCCATTCTTCCCACCCTCCTATATATGATTTGAGACAATAGAGAGCTATTGGGTTTGAATAGGCTTCAATAAAGCTATAGAAAGTTCGTTGTGATAGTTCAAATTATATAGAGCTTAAGTGGAGGTACTTAACATGAATTCAGTTCTATTGAAAGTTAAGTAGGGGTACTTAGCTTTAGTTCAGCTCTATAGAAAACTTGGGTAGTGTCAGCTGAACTCTATAGAAAGGTAAATTAGTGGTACTTAACAGAGGTGTGGTTGGGCTGACTTCTAGGTCGATAACTCAAAAGTGATTCATTTTAGGGTCTCCAGCCTCAGTTTCCCTGGTCAGATTCCCCGTCAGTTCCTCCTTTAGAGATTAAAACAACAATAAAAGACATTTTGTAGCTCTCAATATTCTTCTCCATTTGACCTTATTCTGAATCTTAACATTCCTAATACTATTATTAAATAGCCAAGCTATACAGTTGTACTCATTCTCTGTTTGTGCTCATTTTCTAGTAACTTTTATGTCTTTTTAAAGTCTAAGTTGCTTGATGATTTTCCTCTGCATACACATGATGGATAAATTGTTCTCTGTGAATGCTTCCTATGACTGTCATGTTTCTTCCTCATTGGAATTGCTCCTTCTTTGTGTTTTCAGAATTATATTCTTGAGCAACCCATCCCTTTGGAGCTCAGTTCTCATAGAGAAAGTTAATGCATAGAATCCTCTATATATCTTTTCTGAATTGTTTTTGAAGTATTTTTTCCCAAAATCTAGAATGCTTGTCATATGATTTTTTTTTCCCATCATAAATCCTAAGATTAAATTCTCAAGAAGTGAGGGGGGAAGTGTCATCATTTCTATGTCAATAACCAGTTCTAACTTGCTGGTATGCATTTTATCTAGAAACAGTTCTCCTTATTGCTTCCTTAACGTTTCTGAAGATTTTGTGGAGGAGTGAGAGATACCCTAACAACAATGGGGGTCCCCAGGCTGGTATCACAAGTTTTGCAAAAGAATTCACAGTTCTGAGGTTTGGTGAAAAAATTTTCACTGAGCATCTCTCTCAATGAGCCACTTCCTGATTAGGAAGATAGAAAAGTTTGGGATACAGAGTCTTGATTTTTATTTAGCCTTCTATGGTTTGGAGCTAGGGAGCTAGTTTGGGGTTAGGGGCTAATTTTCAAATCAATAAGGGTGGTGATTTGTAATGCCAGAGAAACTGAGGCAAGATAGAGATTAGAGAGTTTTCTTTAATATTTTATTAATTGGAGAGTTTAATTGACTGGACAGGACTCTCGTCTCAAAGTATCCAGTAATGAATGGGGGAACCATGAACACTTTTATAGCCCTTCAGACAAAGGAGAGGAAAAAGCGGGAAAATCAGGATGGGGGGAAGTTATAAACTTTTACTAAAAGCCAGAGTCAGGATGTTTAAATAACAGAAGTCAAGATGTCAGTGAGGTATCCCTGATAGTCTTATCTTTTGGAATATCTTAGAGGGGCAGTGTCATAAATTCTTAGGGGCAGAAGGAGCTAGGAGTCAGGAAGTCTGATCTGCTCCTCATCTCCCATTGACAATTTATAACTTTAGAGCAAATGGTCCTGTCTTAAGGAACCAGGGGGGCTTTATGACTTAGGGGACTGAGGCAGAACAGTTAAGGAAACTGAGAACAATTCATGGAAACTCAGTCAGGACAATGAGGGAAACTAGTGCAGGGAAACTGAGGCAGAACAGCTCAAGGAGACTGTGGCACAACAGATTGTTTCCCAGACCAAAGTGATTTCCAGATCAATTAGAGGTGGTAGTTTTGGGAACCAGGTGGGGTGGGGAAGAGTTGAGATTCAGGTGGGGATCATTTTTAGGAATTTCCCCAGGCCAGGTGGCCCACCCTCTACAAAGATGAAGGGGACATCAGTTGGAATTAACATTAATCAAGCCAAAAATTAATAGCTATTTTATTTTGATCCAAAGATAGAAGAGGGAGAAAGAACACACAGAGAGAGACAGAGAACTGCAACAGGTGCTTATATATTTGAAGTTTGCCATCTCCTTTGAAGTTGGCATGACTCTACCCTTCCTTATGATTCTGAGAACTTATCTTTCTTTCATCTGTCCAGGATGTCTATAGTAAATTCTGCTGCCAATATCATTCTGATTGTACCTTCCTCAAATGATTTTTTACCCTACTTTCTACTAGTAGTGTTTGTATTTATCATGAGTTTATCTTTTCAAAAAAATTATTGATGCCTTTTTAAAAAATCAGTCATTCATTCAATATTCTTAATTCCCAATTCTGCTCCAATCTCATTCATCCTCATCTCGCTTTTATTTATCTTGTTTCTTCTGAATAAGCTATGCACTTTCAGAATCACAGTCCTGTATTTTCTTATGAAGACAACTCTCAGTGACACCTAAAAAATCAAATTTATGACCTCTTAATAGGATCTCTAGTTTTATTTCTTACTCTTATTTTGTCTTTGTAATTTGTCAAATGAAATCATGGGGCATTATTGCTGCCTTATTTATTTATTTATTTAATTATATATCCTATAAATTTCTGAACATCTCTATTGCTATTCCACATACTTTATAGATACACTCCCCATACAAGACACTCTATCTTCTGACTTCAAGCATTTACTCTCCCCTATGGCTAGAATTTTTCTCCCTTCTTGTGTCATGACTCCTGCTTTCTTCAAATCTCAACTAAAGTTTCACTCTTTACAAGAAGTCATTTTTGATGCCCTTTAAAGTTAGTGCCCTCTCTCTGCTGTTACATTACCCACATAGATACATACATAGATATAGAAGAAAAATTTGTTTTTTAAAAAAAGCAAAAACTAAAGACATTTAATCCCCAAAGTCAAAATTTCTTTACTATAAAATAAAGGATAGGAGATGACCTCTAAGATCTCTTCTAGCCCTAATATTCTAGAATTCTAAGTGAAGGAGTCTGCTGTTTCATGGTACAAATTTTAGTTTCAAAGAGAAACTGAAGGGTACAGTTGGAAGAGCTTCAGGGAATAATAAATGGCAACTGTCAAATCGGAATTCTAATGAAACTTTTAACAGAGGCATTGCAGAGTAATGATGGTACTCATTCTCTGGCTTCCAGTGTCTACAGTGAATTGAGAGGAAAAAACAGAGAAAGAAATTGACCCTGAGGCTAGCCTGAGGAGAGTTTGGTGAGAGGAGCTAGAAAGAAGATAATAATTTCCTTAAAGCTTGTCTGTGGAAATATTTAACTGCTGGTTTCACTTGCCAATCAGTCAGCCAAGAGCTAATGCAGTCTCAAGGAACAGTAATTCTTTGGAAGAAGAATCTGGTAAACCACTACTCCTCTCTCACCTTGAGATCAAGAATCCTTGGTAATGTGTTCTTTGGATGTTTCTGCCTCTATCTACAATAACAAAGAGGCAGGATGTAGAACACTAAGGAGGGGAAAAGGTTGTGGGGGGAGTGAGTTCCGACTTCCTAAGAAACTGTAGCAGCTTATTCAGGCCATTCAGATGTAAACTTGACAAGTGTTTACTTTTGTTTTCATTTAACAAAACATTGAGTGAGTACTTTGGGGACATATTGATATTCAAGTGTGTAGAATAGGCTTTGAATAACCCATAATTTATTGAAGAACTAATCCATGCCCTTAGATTCACTGTAAAATCTGAGGTTTTGGGAAAAGCTTGAAGTGAATATGTGCTCTTATACATGCTCAATTAAGTGAAGTTGCATTACTCAAGGTTTGGCTACACCTTCTGGTTTATATAGACAGAGCAATCTTCAGTAGCTGTTTACATCAATTAATCAACAAAAATTTATTAAGGATTTACCCTGCCACCCCTCCAGTGAAGCAATACTGAGATAAGGGAATTAAAAAAAGGTTTCCATACATATAATGGAGAGGAAAGAAAGAAATTTAAATATGAAACTGATGGGGGTGAACCCAAAAACTGTCCAAATGATGGAGGTGAACCCTGAAACTCTCCTCTGACAGAAACCCACCCTTCAGGGCAGTTAAGTGGTCTCATTCAATTGGAGATCTGGCCAGAGATGTGGTCCCACCCTCTACTGAGTTGAAGATTAGCCTGGGACCACTCCCAATAGCTCAAACTCCCAGTTAAGTGGTCTCATTCAGTTGGAGATCAGTTGGCCTGATATTCCTATTGAGTGGCTTGAAACTGCAAGATAAGTGATCTCTTTTCAACTGGAAATATAGGCCTGGGGGCATTGACAAAATTGAGGGATTCTCATTCAATTTTGAATGGAAGCCAAAACCTCAGACCACTAATAAAAGACAATTCTGAACTCAAATTTCTGCAGAAGTCAGAAACAGGATTATGCTTTGCTAAAAAGCTCTCTTCTTGGCACAATTGCCTGCCAGAACTCTTACTCCCTTCTCAGTGTTAACCTCTGTTATTTATCCTGACAGGACCTTGCCACTAAGAAGTCTGTCTTCTTAGCAAAGCTAGCTTCTCAGGGCCAATAAAATTTCCTTTTTGCCTCAGATTTCAGGTTTGTGAATTCTTTTGCATTGGACCTGCACTGATCAGAGGGGATTCCCATCTCAATTCTCACACCTCTCCACTACTACTAGCATTGCATCAAAATCAATTAAGCATCCTAGCTTTCTTGAGAACAATATAAAGGCAGTGAAATCCTATCCCAAGGCATTCCAAACATGAGGGAAATTTTTTTAAATCTTAAACATATAGAAAACATTAATCATTCAGCAAAAAACAAAAGATCTGGGTAAGAGTTTTTAGTTGAAAATGAAAGTCAATTTACATTAATTATTCAGTCAGACAATCAATAAACATTTAGTAAGCATGTACTAAATTCCAGTCACTGTGCTCAGCTCTTGAAATTAAAAAAAAAAAAAAAATCCATGCCCTCAAAGAGTCCACAATTTTATGGGGGAGCATGCAAATAAACATATAAAAAGCAACCTATATATAGTATAAGTAGAAAATAATTGAGAAAGACAAGACATTAGAACTAAGAGGAATATGGGAAAGCTTTCTGTGGAAAATGGGATTTTATTTGGCATTTAAACAAAGCCAGGAAAATCAGGAGACGAAAGTTGAAGAGGGAGAGAATTCCAGGCAAAAGGGACAAAAATAGAAAATTCCTGGAGTGGAGAGATGGAGTGTCTTGTTTGTGGCCAGAAGTCCAGTGTCATTAGGTAAAATAGTACAATGTCAGGGAATAAAATATTGGTTGTTATCCTTCATTCTCGAAGAGGATCAAAATGACATCATTATGTTACAATCAAGTTACAGTGTGTCCAATTATTGATGTAAACTATGTCCTCTTGAATCTTTTGGGGGAAAGGGTTAGAAAGGCCCTGATGTAAACTGTGTCCCCCTTATCTTAGGGGAAGGGTGAACCTGGGTTAGAAAGGCCTGAATTGGAACCCCTTCTGGCCTTTGGGAGGGGCCCCACCCCCCTGTTCATAGGGAAACTCCCAGATGGAATCTCTACCTACAATTCAATTGGAGATCTTGGCTTGGGGCATAATCACCGCCCACTATTGAATCAAAAATTAGGCTTTAATCCCGCCAGTCTCTAACCTCAGTCTTAAACCTCAGAAGGCTGATAAAAGATGACTCTGAACCCTGAATCTTGGCTAATGCCCTTCTGGACTTAGCCCATTGGGCCATTCTCAGTGTAAACCTTTGCAAAAATATCCTAACAGGATTTTGCTCACTAAGAAAGCTGTCTTCTTAGTGTATTAAAAAACCATTTTGCCACAAACTCGGGTTTGCAAATTCTTTGGCAAAGAATCTGAGACATCAACCAGGGGAATCTCTCAACCCTCAATTCTCACACCTTAGCACTATGGCTGACCAGATCAATAAGAGCTCAGAATGCTCTACCACAGATTAGGCATAAATAGTCAATGTGAACATTAGGCTTGGATTTTCTAAATTTTCACATCTCTTTTGAACTGCTTTGATTCTGCTTTGCACATAGACAATACCACCTTCTCTAATGAAGGCAAGCCAGTCTGGGCTTGCCTTATGTGAGTTTATTTAACTCACCCCCAATGACAGGATTACAAAAGGAATTAGTTAAAGCTAAAGAGGAAGGACAGGATACATTTGATTTGAAAATAGAAGCATACCCTATGATTGAAGAGTTTTATTCTTCAGGTCAAGAAAGAAGAAGATACACTCCTTTTAAAAAATCTAGAAACTACCAAAGATCTGAAAAAAGGGTTTAGGTCATTATGCAAATGTTTTAGCACAGATTAATTACTCTTTGACAGCATATGAGCAAATTGCTTTTGCTTCTATCAAAGATGGCGCACCCTCTCAGGAAGACAAGCTAGAGAGGAAGCCTTCATGAAAATAGCCCAAGATCCAAATGAACCCTTTGCTGATATTATGGAATGTCTGCAGACAGCTATCATATGAACTATTGGTGAAAATGCAGCAACAGAAATTATGATAAGACAATATGCTAAAGAAAATGCTGAGGTTTGTAGAAGAATATACTAGGACTACACAAGGATGCTCCTTTAGAGGAGATCATAAGACGCTGTGCCACATCTCTAATGCCCAGATTATGATGCAGACTTTTCAAGAACTGAACATGGGAAGACAGGGTCCTTTTTTGTAATGTTCGGGCTAGCTTTCTGGAAGTCTTTCAAATAGGCCTTGGTCTCAGCAGGATAGACACCACAAGAATGGTCAGGAATAGAGTCTAGAGTCTTTATTCTGGCCCAGTCTTGATCTTAGTGGAGGAGGACAGGAGGCAGGAGAGCCACAAGGAGGATGACCAAAAATAGAATCTCTCTTTTTCCAGTGCTCAGCCCTTACATATCTTAGTACAATTACATCATTACATCATACTGATTACGTGTGAACTAGAGAATCATTACATCACAGTAGTAAGTATATATCTGAAGTAGAGAAGCATCATCTCATCAGTTCCACTGAGTTAACACTTTGTTTCAAATATACTTATCCAGAGTTTTGGTCCTTTACATTTTTTGACAAGAGACTTCCAAAGAGACTCGTCAATGCTTTCAATGTGGTAAAATAGAGCATTTGAAAGCTCAATGTTGGCATAAAGATAGAGTGAGAAAACAAGGTGGGAGAACAAGACCCAAAACCCCATGTCCAAAATGCAACAGAGGACTCCATTGGGCATCAGAATGTAGACTAATTCAGGGAAATGGGATGGGGGGGCTCAGCCCCAGGGCCCAAAGCAAAAAAAATACTTGGGGCATGGTGCAATGGATGCTACACCCAGAGAGTCTTTAGAATTTCAGTACTTTGACATGATCAATCAGCTGAGAAGCAACCTGATGGGGGAAAGGGATTACAATTGGGAGAATAAAGTTGTATGCACCTGGGACTACTGAGATATCCCCTGAAGAGGTGAAATCTGTCCCTGTCCAGCCTATAGATCTTTGCCTTCAGGCACAGTAGGCTTGACCATTTCACCTCCTGAGAGTACTTACAAAACTGTGTTCATCCATACCCTGATGTGGGAAACTAGGGAAGGTATAGCTAATATCCCAGTCACTAATACAGGCGGACAATGTGTGATTTATCACCCAGGAGAAGTAGTAGCATCAAGCTTTCTGATCCACACTCCTGAAATGAAATTTGATGATATTTGCTCAGATTTTGACTCGTATCTTAACTATAAAGAGAATAGTCAGAACTCATTTTCAGTCCACTTAACAGAATAAATTGTATGCAATCATTCTAGCTCTTATTATCCAGGAGATGTAAATACAATATCTGATTCAGCCTATTCATTAGGTGTGGTACAAAGAATTTCCATAGCCCAAATAAAAATTGTAGCTTCTAATATATATTAGCTCTGTGATGAACTTCAAGAGCAAGTGAGAAAGCATCCAGGTAAGATTTATATCTTGCATGTCCACTCTCATAGTAGACTTCCACGTCCTAGTAGACTTCCACGTCCTACTTTTGATGGAAATTTCAAAGGCAGATTGCCTTCTAACCATGTTAGCCAATACTTTTAGCCAATACTCCTTTATTTCAGTCAACCCAAGAAGCTCATTCTAAATATCATCAGGCTGCTCAATTTTTACATCTGCAATTTGGGATAACAAAACAGGAAGCTAGAAGCATAGTAAAAGCTTGTGCAGCTTGTCTTCCTTTCCACACTCCTATGCTCCCTCCAGGGAAGAATCCTCGTGGTTTGAGACCCAGCGAAATTTGTCTCTCTCTCTCTCTTTTTTTTTTTTTTTTCCTGAGGCTGGGATTAAGTGACTTGCCCAGGGTCACACAGCTAGGAAGTGTTAAATGTCTGAGACCAGATTTGAACTCGGGGCTGGTGCTCTATCTACTGAGCCATCTAGATGCCCGACTCAGTGAAATTTGGCAAATGGATGTGACCCATTATAAACTTTTGGTCATCTGATTTTTATTTGTGTTGTAGTAGACACCTTTTCAGGATTTATTTTTGCAATACCTGCAGCAAAAGAGACAGCCTGAGTGGTCACTGAATTCCTTATACAATCATGAGTGTGCCACAAGCAATAAAAACAGATAATGTACTTGCATATACTTCTAAACATTTTTCACACTTTTGTGCACTGTATCAGTTTTTATACACCACTGTCATACTTTTTAATCCTCAAGGACAGGCAATAGTGGAGAGGAGAAACAGAAACATCAAGACATTCCTCCAAAAACAAAATAAAGGGGGTACCACAGGTAAACCTAGAGAACTTTTAAATTTAGCTTTTTATACTAGTAATTTTTTTGATTTTTGATAAAGATGGACTGGCTCCGGCAGACAGGTTTTATATCACACCAGAAGGGCAATGTCCAGTGTGAACAGCTCCACTATCTTTATTTTTATTTTTTTATTTATTTATTTTTTCTTCTGAGTCTGGGGTTAAGTGACTTGCCCAGGTCACACAGCTAGGAAGTGTTAAGTGTCTGAGATCACATTTGAACTCGAGTCCTCCTGAATTCAGGGCTGGTGCTCTATCCACTCAGCCATCTAGCTGCCCCTAGCTCCACTATCTTTAAATAATCTCTAGGTGATATGGAGAGATCCAGAAAGTGGTGAATGGAAGGAACCAGATAGGTTAACTTCTTGGGGGAGAGGGTTTGCTTATATCTCTACAGATGGAGAAGGAATGCCAATGTGTGCCAATGAGCCATATTTGCCTTGTCCATAGGAGAGAGACGGAAAAGACCCTTGAAATGGAGAAGACCCAAGAAAAATCAAATGGTTCTATCTCTGACAACATGTGCCACTGAAAGAGCCTGATAGTTAACCCTATGGTTATGGCAATTGACTCATGAACACCAAAAATTGTTGATGAGATTGATGCAGGATTTCAAAACTTGCAGGAATCATTGGATTCCCTGACACACGAAATAATGGACAATAGATTGGTTTTGGACTGTCTCTTGGTTGCTTAAGGATACGTATGTGTGATTGTTATTCATATACCCTCCTTCTAGGACAGTGGTACTCAAACTTTTTAAATAGGGGGCCAGTTCACTATCCCTCAGACTGTTGGAGGGCCGGACTATAGTAAAAACAAAAGCTCACACTCTGTTTCCACCCCTCAGCCCATTTGCCATAACCCAGTGGGCCACATCTGGCCCACAGGCTGTAGTTTGAGAACCCCTGTTCTAGGACTTATGAACATGCATAATTCCTCATGTTGATTAATGATGTTTGTTACATCACTACTAGACTGTGTTATGTTACTTTGTGCTTATGTAATACCTCCCTTGCTGATGGATTTATGTATACCTATTTCAAGTAAGACCCTTCAGCCCAGAGGAAACCTGCTAACAATATCTGGTTTGACTCCCCATTTCCCTTTGGCATTCTTACCTCCCTTTCTGAGAAGTAAGGGAGGGGTGATCACCTCCTTTTTGTTGTTTTCATCTCCTTTCCTGAGAAGTCAAGGAGGGCATGACCACCTATGTTCTAAAACAAAAGAAAGCAGGAGATGTAGAGGGCTGGAGTTTTGGAAAGGTATACTTGAATCAAGGACAGCAGGATGCTTATAGCTAAGTACCTAGTCAGTGTGATTGATGGGATAAAGGTTCTCTTGTTAAACATATACTTAATGTGATATAATGATTTAATCACTCTAATTGGCATATATTTAGTGTAATATAGTGATGTAATGGTTCTACAGCTGGCACATGCTCAGTTGCTATAGTGATATAATCATACTGAGGTATTTAAGGATTGAGAGGACTGGGATCAGAGAGTCTCAGTCACAGACACAGAGAAGACTTCAGACTCCAGATTCAGGACTCCATCTTTGACCAGCCTTGTGGTGATTCTCCTACCTTCATCACTTCTCCACCTAAAGACCAAAGCCCATCCAGAGATCCTCCAGAAAGCTAGCCCAGACATTACAATAGTCTTTTGAGAATTCTATAGAAGGTAATTATAACTATTAATGTGAATGAGATGAAATCTTCCAAAAAATAGAATCAAATAGCAGAGTGGATTAAAAAACAGAATCCTACAGTATATTGTTTACAAGAAAGACATTTGTCATACAGAATCAAGGTAAAAGGCTGGAATAGAATCTATTATGCTTCAGCTGAAATAAAAAAAAAAAACATAGGGGTAGCAATTCTGATCTCAGGTAAAGCAAAAGTAAAAATAGATCTTATTAAAAGGGATAAGGAGGATAAGTACATCTTGAGAAAGGGTACCATAAATAATGAAGTACATTTGATAAATGTGTATACACCAAGTGGTAGAATAGGCAAATTCCTAGAGAAGATTTTAAGCCAGTTACAGGAAGAAATAAATAGCAAAACTATTCTAGTGAGGGACCTCAATCTTCTCTCAGAATCAGTCAAAACTAACTACAAAATAAACAAGAAAGAAACTAGGGAGGTTAATAGGATCCTAGAAAACCTACCTATGTAGTTTTCTGGAGAAAACTGAATAGGGACAGAAAAGAATACACCTTTTTCTCAGCAGTACATGGCACAAAATTTTACCATGTATTAGGGTATAAAAACCTCACAATCAAATGCAAAAAGGCAGAAATAGTAAATGCTTCCTCTTCAGACCACAATGCAATAAAAATTATATTTAATAAAGGACCAAGAAAAGATAGACTAAAAAAACAGTTGGAAATTAAATAATTTAATTCTTAAGAATCAGTGGATCTAACAACAAATCACAGAAACAATCCATAATTTCATCCAAGAAAATGACAATAATAAGACAACATACCAAAACCTATAGGATGCAGCCAAACCAGTTCTTAGGGGAAATTTTATATCTCTAAATAGCTACATAAAATGTAGAAAGAAATCAATGAATTATGCATGAAGTTAAAAAAGCTAGAAAAAGTTCAAATTTAACCCCCCAATTAAATATCAAATAAGGAATTTTTAAACTCAAAGAAGAGATTAATAAAATAGAAACTAAGAAAACTATTGAACTAACAAATAAAACTAAAAGTTGGTTTAAAAAAAAACTAACAAAATAGATAAATCTTTGGTTAATTTTATCGGAAAAAGAAAAGAAAAAAATATAACAAATCATCAGCATCAAAAATGAAAGGAGTGAACTTACCATCAATGAAAAAAGAAATTAAAGCAATAATTAGGAGCTACTTTGTCCAACTCTATGGCAGCAAGTCTGACAATCTAACTAAAATGGATGAATATTTACAGAAATATAAATTGATTAGGTTAAGAGAAGAGGAAATGAAGTACTTAAATAGTCCCACTTTAGAAATAGAAATTGAGCAAGTCATTAATGAACTACCTAAGAAAAAATTTCCAGGGCCAGATGAATTCACAAGTGAATTCTACCAAACATTTAAAGAACAATTAATTCCAATTTACTATGTAAACTATTTGGAAAAATAGGTTAAGAAAGAGTTCTGCCAAATTCTTTTTATGACACAAATATGGTACTGATACCCAAACCAGAAATGACCAAAACAGAAAGAAAATTACTGACCAATCTCCCTAATGCATAGTGATGCACCAATTTTAAATAAAATATTTGCAAAGAGATTACAGCAACTTCTCAGCAGAATTATACACTATGACCAAGTAAGATTTATACCAAGAATGCAAGGCTGGTTCAATATTAGGAAAACTATTACCATAATCTACCATATTAATAGCAAAACCAACACAAATCACATGATAATCTCATTAGATGCAGCGAAAAACAATACTATTAAAAACACTAGAAAGCATAGGGATGAAGGGAGCTTTCCATAAAATAATAAGCAGTATGTAAAACCTACAGCAAGTTTTCAGCATTACATTTGTAACAGTGACAAGCTGGATGCATTCCCAATAAGATTAGGGGTGAAACAAAGATGCCCATTATTAGCACTATTATTCACCAATGTCTGAGAAATGTTGGCTTTAGCAATAAGAAAAGAAAAATAAATTAAATGAATTAGAATAGGCAATGAGGAAATGAAATTATCACTCTTTGCAGATGATATGCTTAGAGAATCCTAGAAAATCATCCAAAAACCTACTGGAAACAATAAATTTAGCAAAACTGAAGACTATAATAAATCCAGACAAATAACGAGCATTTCTATATATCACTGACAAATTCCATCAGCAAGAAATAGAAAGAGAAATTCCATTTAAAATTTCTGTAGACAACTATTTCACAACAAATACTTTCTGCTTTGCAGTTAAAAATGTCCTTGAACAATGGACAAAACACTTGACAGGCTAAATATGGGAAGAAAAAATAAAAACTGAACTACTTCCCTACACTTCAAATCTTAGCAAAATTTTTAAGGACAAGGTTCTAAAAAATAGTTTTGATTTGAGGCTTTGTAGATAATCAGTCATGTTGCTTTGGTTGTTTTACATGGAAGAACATGGGAGTTTTTGTTTTACTCCTGGCCGCAGATTGATGACTAGCTTCACTGCACTATCTACCTAGGTCCTAGTCTCACATGCAATATGCCTTTCAGACTTAGCCTTCTTGAAAGGTATCAGGGTTTGGGGGAGCCCTGAAGTTTTTTCAACACCAGTCATAAACAAAGATTCTTGACCTCTATCCTCATGTACCACCACCTAGCTGTACTCAGGCCTCCTATAGATCCTGTAGCTCCAACTCAAGATCAGGTTGCTGTTGGCAGGCCAGGGGGCCAGAGCTATTTGTTCTTTTTTCCCTTCTTAAACATATTTTGTTTAGAAGAGAAATCAAATCTTTCCCTTACCCTGCAGGATCTTTTTGGCCTCCTCATTGCCATGTAATTGATATCTTATTCCCCTGCCATTGAAGGATCTCAATGAGGGCAAACCCAAGAACTACATGAACACAATTACAAAATACTTCTCACACAAATAAAATCATATCTAAACAATTGGAAAATATCAATTGTTCATAGCTAGGCCGAGCTAATATGATAAAAATGACAATTCTGCCTTAATCGGTCTGCTTGTTTAATGCCATACCAATCAAACTGCCAAAACATTATTTTATAGAACTAGAAATAAAAATAACAAAATTCATCTGGAAGAACAAAATGTCAAGAATATCAAGGGAATTAATTTAAAAGAATACAAAGAATGGTGGCTTAGCAGTACCAAACCCAAGACTATATTATAAAGCAGCAGTCACCAAAACCATTTGGTGCTTGCTAAGAAATAAGAGTAGTGGATCAATGGAATAAATTAAATAACCATGACACAATAATCAAGACCTAAAGCAAAGTAGTATTTGATAAACCCCTAAACACCAACTTTTGGAATAAATTATTTGACAAAAATTGTAGGGAAAACTGGAAAATAATGTCAGAAACTCAGCATAGATCTATATCTCATACTTTATACTAAAATAAGATCAAAATGGATACATAATTTGGGCATAAAGAATGAAACCATAAATAAATTAGGAGAACAAGAATTATTATGAAAGACAAAATTTGATTACATTAAATTTAAAAAGTTTTGTGCAAACAAAACCAATAGAAACAAGATTAAAAAGTAAGTACAAAGGTAGGAAAAAAATCCTTACAGCCAGTATTTCTGATAAGCAATTCATTTCTAAAATATATAAAGAACTATGTCAGGGGGGCGGAGCCAAGATGGCGGAGAAGAAACACACTACTCAGTGAACGTCCTCACTCCCTCACAACCAATTAGATAAATTAAGTCTCAAAATTAGCTCAGGACTGATAGATACCACAAGGACTGGAAGCACGACTTACCAGCTGAAGAGAATCTGGAGTTTCAAGAGGAAAGGTCAGTTCTCAGGGGAGGAATAAGAAAGACCAGCACAGACGGTGGGGTAGGGGCACACTGCGCCCATTGCGCTGGGAGGGGCTCTGGGATCAGAGAAGCCACTGAGGTAAAGGAATCTGGCACAGGCTGTTAGCTCTTCTCTGCTAATTATTTAGCAGTTCAGAAGAGAAAGCCAAAATATTTTAAAACTCAGATTAGATTTCCCCCCCCCCGCCCCCCACCCTGGGGGTGACTCGGCACCAGGGGGTGTGGCCTCAGCTACCTCCTGAGAATAGTTAAGAGACTGACAAGTGGGTGGATACGGCCCAAGGCAACACACACGGCCTAGCTTAGCTGGAGGGAGTGGAACTCAGCTCCAGGAAGTCCCAGAGAAGCGGAACCTTTGAACTAGGGACCGCGGTTTCTGGCAGACACTTCCAGTTTGAGCGCAGGGGCTTCTCACGTCACCTGCTGCAGACATCCACTCCCCACCCGGACACATAGGCTGAGCTTCTTGCTGTCTTCACTATTCTACGCCCTCAAAGCACAGCAGTGCTAATCACCTCTGAGGCACTTCCAGGGAGGGGGTGGGGAACTCTCTCCCAGAGCTCTCTCTTAGCGCGGGCGCGGGGGCCGCTGCATCCATCCGGTCTGGGAGGAAGCTGGTAAAGAAGTAAATAATTTCCTACCCCAGGGACAGACCCCAAAACATTTTTTAAGTATGAGCAAAAAAGCTAGAAAAACTATAGATTCCTTCTATACAGAGAAAGAGCGGGTACCCAACCCCGAGGAAGTTAACAGCAAAGATTCAGAAGATAACAACCTAAAGGGGAACGATTCCTGCCCCCCATCACATAACTCTCTCCTAGAAGAAGCTCTTAAGAAATTGAGGGAGATCGAAGAAAAATGGGGAAAGGAAAGAGAAGTTATGATAGAGAGTAACAACGTCCTGAAATTGGAGTTGGAAAAAATAAAGAATTCACAGGAGATGCAGGGAAACAAAATTAGTGAATTAGAAAAGGTTAAAAAAACACAGGAAAGTAGGATTTCTGAATTGGAAAAGATAAAAAAGTCTCAAGAAAATAGAATTTCTGAATTGGAAAAAGAAAATAATTCTCAAAAAAAAAAAATTAGGGAAATGGAAAAAAACTCAATAGAGCAAAATAATTCATTTAAAAACGAAATTGGGCATTTACAAAAAGAACTAAAAACTGTGAAAGAAGAAAATAACTCCTTAAAAGTCAGGATGGAACAAATAGAAATGAATGATTCACAGAGAACCCAAGAATCAGTCAAACAAAACAAAAAAAATGAGAAGCTGGAGAACAACGTCAAATACTTACTGGGAAAATCTATAGACCTGGAAAATAGATCTAGGAGAGATAATCTGCGGATTATTGGACTTCCAGAAAACTATGACCAAAAAAAGAGCCTAGATTCTATTTTACAGGAAATTATCAAAGAGAACTGTCCAGAGATAATAGAAACAGAAGGGAAAGTAGATGTGGAAAGAATTCATCGAACTCCTTCTGAAATAGACCCTAAAAAAAGAACACCACGGAATATTGTGGCTAAGCTGCAGAATTACCACACAAAGGAGAAAATCCTGCAAGCAGCTAGAAAAAAACAATTTAAATACCAAGGTGCCACAATAAGGGTCACCCAAGATCTGGCTGCCTCCACATTAAAAGATAGAAGGGCCTGGAACCTGATATTCCGTAAGGCAAAAGATCAAGGACTGCAACCAAGAATGAACTACCCAGCTAAGTTTAGCATCTTTTTCCACGGAAGAAGATGGTCATTCAATGAAACAGAGGAATTCTATATGTTTCTAAGAAAAAAACCAGACTTAAACAAAAAATTTGATCTACATCCACAAGACTGAAGAGAAACAGAAAAAGGTACACAGAACCCTTGAGAACTGTAACTCTGTTGTGGGTATATAAAAAATACTCAAGGATAATTTGATTTTACTGATATAAAAGAAAAAAAGGGGGGTGTAGTAAAGGGAAGGAGGTCGGTTCAGAAAAAGGGGAAGGAGTGATAAAAAGAGGGAAACTACATCCCAGGAAGAGACATAGAAAATACACCATATCTGAGGGAACTTAGTGAGGGGGAGAATCATTGTGTGAATCTTACTCTCATCAGAAGAGGCTCAAAGAGTAAATAATTAACATATTTGTTTTTCAGAGAATTTTCTCTCACCTCATTAAAAGGGGGGAGAGGAAAAGGGAAAAGGAAAAGGGGAATAAGTGAAGGGACTTGGAGGGAGGGGGGAGGGATCCTAAAAAAAAAAAAAAAAAAAAAAGAGGGAGGGTTGCGCGTCACAAGGGGGGTCTGTAAATTAAATATCGGGGAGGGGGATCAGGGGGGTCAAGGGAAAAAAGCATAATCTGGGGATAATACGATGGCAGGAAATACAGAATTAGTAATTTTAACTGTAAATGTAAATGGGATGAACGATCCCATCAAACGGAGACGGATAGTAGATTGGATCAAAAAGCAGAACCCTACAATATGTTGCCTACAGGAAACACACTTAAAGCAGGGAGATACATACAGAGTAAAGGTAAAAGGTTGGAACAGAGCCTATTATGCTTCAGGTAAAGCCAAAAAAGCAGGGGTAGCTATCCTTATCTCAGATCAAGCAAAAGCAGAAGTAGATCTCGTTAAAAAAGATAAGGAAGGAAACTATATCCTGCTGAAAGGTAGCATAAATAATGAAGCCATATCAATACTAAACATATATGCACCAAGTGGTATAGCATCTAACTTTCTAAAGGAAAAGTTAAGAGAACTGCAAGAAGAAATAGACAGTAAAACTATAATAGTGGGAGATCTCAACCTTGCACTCTCAGATTTAGACAAATCAAACCACAAAACAAACAAGAAAGAAATTAAAAAAGTAAATAGAACATTAGAAAAACTAGGTATGATAGACCTTTGGAGAAAACTGAATGGCAATAGGAAGGAATATACTTTCTTCTCAGCAGTTCATGGATCCTATACAAAAATTGACCATATACTAGGACATAAAGATCTCAAAATTAAATGTAGGAAGGCAGAAATAATAAATGCCTTCTTCTCAGATCACAATGCAATAAAAGCTACATTCAGTAAAAAGTTAGGGGTAAATAGACCAAAAAGTAATTGGAAACTGAATAATCTCATCTTAAAGAATGACTGGGTGAAAGAGCAAATTATAGAAACAATTAACAATTTCACCCAAGATAATGATAATGATGAGACATCATATCAAAATCTTTGGGATGCAGCTAAAGCGGTAATAAGGGGAAATTTTATATCTTTAGAGGCTTATTTGAAGAAAATTGAGAAAGAGAAGATTAACGAATTGGGCTTACAACTTAAAAGGCTAGAAAAAGACCAAATTATAAACCCCCAACCAAAAATTAAACTCGAAATACAAAAATTAAAAGGAGAAATCAATAAAATTGAAAGTAAAAAAACTATTGAATTAATAAATAAAACCAAGAGTTGGTTTTATGAAAAAGCCAATAAAATAGATAAACCTTTGGTAAATTTGATCAAAAAAAAGAAAGAGGAAAATCAAATTGATAGTCTTACAAATGAAAAGGGGGATCTTTCCACCAATGAAGAGGAAATTAGAGAAATAATAAGGAGTTACTTTGCCCAACTTTATGCCAATAAATTTGATAACTTAAGTGAAATGGATGACTTCCTCCAAAAATATAGGCTCCCTAGATTAACAGAGGAGGAGATAAATTGCTTAAATAGTCCCATTTCAGAAAAAGAAATAGAACAAGCTATTAATCAACTCCCCAGGAAAAAATCCCCAGGGCCAGATGGATTCACATGTGAATTCTACCAAACATTTAAAGAACAATTAGCCCCAATGTTATATAAATTATTTGAAAAAATAGGGGATGAAGGAGTCCTACCAAATTCCTTTTATGACACAGACATGGTACTGATACCTAAACCTGGTAGATCGAAAACTGAGAAAGAAAATTATAGACCAATCTCCTTAATGAATATTGATGCTAAAATCTTAAATAAGATATTAGCAAAAAGACTTCAGAAAATCATCTCCAAGATAATACACTATGATCAAGTAGGATTTATTCCAGGAATGCAGGGCTGGTTTAATATTAGGAAAACTATTAATATAATTGACCATATTAATAATCAAATTAATAAGAACCATATGATCATCTCAATAGATGCAGAAAAAGCATTTGACAAAATCCAACATCCATTCCTACTAAAAACTCTTGAGAGTATAGGAATAAATGGATTATTCCTTAGAATAATCAGGAGTATATATTTAAGACCGTCAGTAAGCATAATATGCAATAGAAATAAACTGCAACCTTTCCCAGTAAGATCAGGAGTGAAACAAGGTTGCCCACTATCACCATTACTATTCAATATAGTACTAGAAACGCTAGCCTCGGCAATAAGAGCCGAGAAAGAGATTCAAGGAATTAGAGTAGGAAATGAGGAAATTAAACTATCACTTTTTGCAGATGACATGATGGTATACTTAGAGAACCCCAAAGACTCTGCTAAAAAGCTACTAGAAATAATTCAAAATTTCAGCAAAGTGGCAGGATACAAAATAAATCCACATAAATCCTCGGCATTTTTATATATCACTAACAAAATGCAACAGCAAGAGATACAAAGAGAAATTCCATTCCAAACAAATGTTGATAGTATAAAATATTTGGGAATCCATCTACCAAAGAAAAGTCAGGAATTATATGAGAAAAATTACAAAACACTTGCCACAAAAATAAAATCAGATTTAAATAATTGGAAAGACATTCAGTGCTCTTGGATAGGCCGAGCGAATATAATAAAGATGACAATACTCCCCAAACTAATCTATTTATTTAGTGCTATACCAATCAGACTCCCAAGAAACTATTTTAATGACCTAGAAAAAATAACAACAAAATTCATATGGAAGAATAAAAGGTCAAGAATTGCAAGGGAACTAATGAAAAAAAACTCAGAGGAAGGTGGTCTAAGTGTACCTGATCTAAAGCTATATTATATAGCAGCAGTCACCAAAACCATTTGGTATTGGCTAAGAAATAGACCGGTAGATCAGTGGAACAGATTAGATACAAAGGACAAAAAAGGGTACATCTATAGCAATCTAATCTTTGACAAACCCAAAGATTCCAACATTAGGGATAAAAATTCATTATTCGGAAAAAACTGTTGGGAAAACTGGAAATTAGTATGGCAGAAATTAGATATGGATCCACACTTAACACCATATACCAAGATAAGATCAAAATGGGTCCATGATTTAGGCATAAAGAGGGAGATAATAAATAGATTAGAGGAACAGAGGATAATCTACCTCTCAGACTTGTGGAGGAGGAAGGAATTTATGACCAGAGGAGAACTAGAGATCATTATTGATCACAAAATAGAAGATTTTGATTACATCAAACTAAAAAGTTTCTGTACAAACAATACTAATGCAAACAAGATTAGAAGGGAAGTAACAAATTGGGAAAATATTTTTAAAAACAAAGGTTCTGACAAAGGTCTCATTTCCAAAATATATAGAGAACTGACCATGATTTATAAGAAACCAAACCATTCTCCAATTGATAAATGGTCAAAGGATATGAACAGACAATTCTCAGAGGAAGAAATTGAAACCATATCCACTCACATGAAAGAGTGTTCCAAATCACTACTGATCAGAGAAATGCAAATTAAGACCACTCTGAGATACCACTACACACCTGTCAGATTGGCTAAGATGACAGGAACAAATAATGACAAATGTTGGAGGGGATGTGGGGAAAT